>NC_090989.1:189832331-190141605 GCF_041146395.1 Eulemur rufifrons | reverse complement strand
CAAGCGGTAGCCTTTGTGAAGTCCTTCATGGCTTCTAAAGCACATGGTGAGCGTGATTGCACACGTGACTCTCCATAGCCTGCCCTGCCCGAGGCCTGGATCCATTTTTTCAGATGAGAAAACCGAGGTCTCAGGAAGCAAATATCTCACAACCAAAGCCTTCTCCGCAGAACCTTCATGCTCTGGATTTGTTAGCCTTGTGATATTGCCTTGAAATACTGAAAAGAAGACTTGAAAGCATAAATAATTCCATAATCCATTAATTGCAGAAGAGAAAAGAGAAAAATTTTGTGATAGTCCTGCCACATACCAAGCCACTAGTCGCCTCCACCATGCCCTGTGCCATGTACCCTGCCATGCTCCATCAATGCACCCACCATGACCCCTCCATACCCCAACCATGCCGCTCCACTGTGGCCCCACCATGGCCCCCACATGCCTCCCACCTTGTTCCCACTATGCCCACCTGCAGCTTGACTAAGTACTTCCACAGATTGGACCAGGAGGCCTGAGCTTGCTTTCTGGTTCTGTGATTTCACCAGCTGTGTGGCACTGGACAGACAGTTCACATAACCTCTCGGAGGCTTGGTTTCCTCAGCTGCAAAGCAAGGACGCTAATTTCTATCCCATAGGACTAGTAGGACAATTATATGCAATACTGATGAGAAAGAGTAAACTTTGTAAACTGGAGTGCTGTAAAATGTGAGTGATCAATTAGAATAGTTAATGTTGTTGGCTAGGTGTGGTGGTTCACACCTGTAATCCCAGCACTTTTGGAGGCCTAAGCAGGAGGATCACTTGAAGCCAGGAGTTGCCACTATGGGCAACATAGTGAGACCCCATCTGTAAAAAATTTAAAAATTAGCCAGGCCTGGTAGTGCACACCTATAGTCCCAGCTACTCGGAGGCTGAGGTGGGAGGATTGCATCAGCCCAGGAGTTCAAGGCTGCAGTGAGCTATGATCAATCACACCACTGCACTCCAGCCTGGGTGACAGAGAGCCACCCTGTCTCTAAAAAAAATATATATTGTTGTTGTTATTATTAGGGCCAAGAGGTGGGGGAACCAAAATGGGCCCTGGGATTAGAAGGGCCCTGGCCAGTGTCCAGGCAGAACAAGGGCATGAATGAGGGCCACCTGAGAGCACCTGCAGAGTGCCAGGGAGTAGTGGGGGTCACAGAGACCCTCTTGGGCCTGATTGCTCCTTCATAAGAGCCCCATTCCCTACTGCCCACCCCCAACTCTCTGCCCCCACCCCTCCTCCAAGGCCCAACTCTGCCTTCCAAATAGGCTCTCTGGGCAGAAAGGCGGAGGGGGCTGCCCAGAAGCAGCTGGGCCATGATTCAGCCTGAGTCACCCACCCAGATCCTGGGGCCGCCCCCAGCCGGGCCAGGCCTGCAGCTGCTGCGGGTGAGGGGCTTGCAACGAGGGAGGGAGGGGGCCTTGTGTGGCCAGCATGTTGTGCTCGTATGTGCCCAGGCCAGGAACTCTCGTGAACAACAGGGCAGCACTGTGAGGGCCTGGAGTGGTGCATGTGAGGTTGGGATGCAGAAGGCGACCCCATGGGCATCAGTTATCCAGGTGGACAGAGGAGGTGGGGGGTGTGTGTGTGTGTGAAGGGGTGTGCGCGTGCATGGGGTGTTGCGTGTATATCTAAGTAGGGCTAATAGTGTGGCTGCAGTTTGACTCCCAGCTTTGTTACTTTCTAGTTGTGTGACCCTGGCAAGTTACTATACTTAACCTCCCTGAACTCCAGCTTCCTCTCCTATGAAATAGGAATAATCATACAATTGCCTCAGACGATTGTCTTTAGGAATTAAATAAAATGCGATGATGACTATAAAACACCTAGACAGTCAGTAATGGCATACTGCTATCACCATCATCATCCACTAGGGTATGTTGGGTTATACATTGCGCACACAAGGATGGGTATATATCTGAGTGTCTGTATTCAAAGATGTGTCTGTACAAGGCTAGGGAGTGTGTTGTCTGGGTGAGGGTTTCCTGGAGGAGTGTGTGAATGTATGTCGTATGTGCACCCTCAAAGCAAACAGAAGAACTTTACAGAAAGTTGGGTTTATATGGCACTGCCTGCCATATGATACCCCCCAGCCACCCACACATGCAGGGCACACCCCTTCTCTACAGTCTGTAATTTGCTGAAACTAGGCCTAGAAGAGGACCAGTGTCCAGGCAAAGGGGTCAGGAACCGTGGATGCTGTTGTATGGAGAATCTCAGACCTTCTTAAAAGCCTTTAGCCTCAAGCAAAGCTGGAATGGGGGTAGCTGGCTGGACTCCAAGGGAGGGTGTGCCTGGGTGTGAAAGGGAGATTGTGTTTTATTGGGGAGATATGAATATGATATGGACATGAGAGAGGACAAGATACACATTGTGTGTGTGTGTGTGTGTGTGTGTGTGTGCAGGGGTGGCAATCAGGGGTGCCTGATGTCTCTGCTCTGGTACAGTCTGCTTGTCTCCATGGCGCCTGTTGCCACACATGCTTGCTTTTCAGAAAGTCACTGGGATTGTTTATTCCACCCCCGGCCTGGGCGCCAGCCAAGGAGCTGCAGGCACTTGTTTATCTTCTGGTGCGTATGCGTGTGTGTGTGTGTGGCTCCCCAGCAGCAGGCCAACCTGAGATATGCCCACACGCACTCACTCACACCGGTGTGGGTGAACGTTTTGGTTGTCACAGGGTAAGCCTGGACCCGAGGATGAGCCACAACCCAGGACCAAACAGTCTCCACACGGGTACAAAGATGACCCCTAGCAACTCCAGGTCCATGAATGCACCACCAATTTAGCAACCTCCGAAGTTCCGAGAAACTCTGAGAACCAGTTGTCTTGGTTTTGGTTCCATTCTCTACCCTTACCCTCCAAACGAATCACTGACAGTGACTGGCCAGGCCTGGGTCACCATCTGGCAGTGGGGTCCACATGGACTGGGGTGGGGAGGTGGCCCCCCAAGGAAAATGGAAGTGCTATGGTCACAACAGGGTGCACGGTGCCAGGCTTGCCCTAACACTGGCATCCACTGCGAGGGCCTGCACTTTGCCAGGTTCTTGCTGTATTTCTCCCTACATCCTCCTTAGAGTGCTGAGAGTCAAGCATTACGTATGAGGAAGTTCAGGCTCACGGAGACCTCAGCCAAGGCCATGCAGCTAGTAACTGGCCAAGCCAGGACTGAACCCACACTGACTGCCTCTGTGCCTGTTTTAAGCTCCTCCTCTACTTTAGCAAGTGCTTTATTTTGTTGTCTGGAGATTCTTATTTTTTTAAAAAAATGTCTTTTATCAAGAAGCCCTTATGGAATAAGAGTGGTCACAAAGTATGGCAGAGGACACAGATGAAAAGAGGCCCCACTGTGCCCACAGAGCAGACATTGCCAGGGCTCCCCCACATCCCCTCAGATGCCCTCACCATTTCTCTGCCCACAGCAGGACAGCCAGTACCTGCATCTTGGCCAGGCATCTCTCGGGCTGGTGGGACCCGCTTTGCCCACATGCACTGTGGGCCAGAAGTGCCTGGGAATTAACACACAGCCCCACGCAATACACCCAGGGAGGCCCTTGGCCGATGTCTGCCAGGTGTTGGGATATAAACACCCCAGCTCCCTTGCCCTCAGCCAGGGGCATTCTCAAGTGTGCATTTGCCCAGTTGCCCAAGGCTTCTCTGCAGGGTTAAGCTTCACTCACCCACTGTGGTAGATGACCTTGTACTGGCTGCCTTCCCTTCCTCGGCCACCTTCCCACTCCCCTGCTGGTGTCCTTGCACCTCACAAATAAACCACACACCTCAGGGTCTGAGAGCTGCCCCGGGCCTCTGGCTGCCATCCCCTCCTTCCCCCTGAGCCCCTGGGCCCAGCTCTCACGCTCTCTCTTGCTGGCATCTTCCCCTTTCTCTGCACTGGGCCCTCCCATCAGGATTTGAATGCCTTCAAGTCTCCTCCTTCTTAACCTCCTATTCCCCTGTAGAGACTGTCACTCTCTTTCTCTCTCAAAGCCCAGACTTTTTGAGGCAGTTGTCTACTTGCTCCCTCCACTTCCTCACTCCCATTTTCTCATCAACTCCCCATGACAACTTCTGCCTTCCACCCCAGCCCTCCACTGACTGTGCTCTCATCAAGTTTCCAACTGCCTTCTTTTCACGTCCAGAAGACACCATCAGGCAACATCTTGCCTTCCTGATGCTGTTGCTACTGCCCTCCTTCTGGAACATTCTCTCCCCCTGGCTTCTGAGATGTCACACTCTCCTAGGTTTCTTCTGGCTTCTCAAACTACTGTTTCCCATTTTTCTCTGCAGCCTTCTTTTCCTGGCTGATCCCTTAATGTTGGTGTTCCTCTGGGTTGGCCTAGGGCCCTGCTGTCTCCCTCTCTAGTGTACAATCTCCTCCCATGTGCCAACACCCCCACACACACCCTCCATCACCAGCTCTCAGGTGAGCGCTCCCTAGTCTGTCCCCAGCCTTGGCCACTCTGGAGCTAATCTCTGAACTCATGTCTCAATGTGGACATCCTATGAAGCCCTCCTTTCCCCAGGGCTCATCAGTTGTCTGTCCTCCATCCACCTGGCTCCCCCAGGCAAAACCCCAGAGAGACAGCAGAATCCCCTCTCCCCTCATGCCCACTCCCACCTCTCCCAAAGCCTATTGATTTTACCCCTGACAGGTATCCGATTCGACCCTCCTTTCCATGCCAACAAACACTACCGAAGTTCAGGCAACATCGGCCCTCACCTGAACAACTGTCACAGCCTCCCCACTCATGCCTCGTCCCTGCTCTTGTTCGCCCTCGTCCTGCCCCAGGGGGACCTTTTACAATCACAGATTGGTTTTCACCACTTGTGAATTTCCCCTGGCCTCGATGTCTTCATCTGTATCATGGAGCCAATAATGTTTACCTTGAGGGGCTGTAGGGAAAGTAAAATTAAATGAAGAAAGTGGAATAGGGTTTGCAAACTCTGAAGCGAAATGCCCCTGTGGGCAGTGAATGAGCAAATTTCAGAACCGGAAATGTTAGCAAGCAGCCCTGGTGGGCGCTGTCCGCGGTGCTGAAACTGGTCCCACACGCTGAGGTTTTCTCCTTCCCTGGGATGCTAGATGAAGATGCTGGTCCCATGGGTTTTCGTCATTTTCCATCTAGTTTTTTTATTTTTATCTTTTAAAAAAAAATCATGGTGACTTATGGGTTACCAAATAAGAAAGAGGAATAAAACGTAAGAGTTAAGCGTGAGGTTTCAGGAGGTAGACTGCATAGGTTTGTAATCCCAGCTCCACTACCAACCGGCTGGTGACCACAAACAAGTTACTTATCGGCATCTGTTTTCTTATCTGAAAAATGGGGATATAATACATTAATATTAACTTACTCCGAAGCGACTGGAAATTGAAATTAAGTGAAACCTATAAACAAAATCGTAGCACAGTGTCTGTCTCTAGTAAGCCTTTCGTTAAACTATTTTTAGTAACCGGTTTCATAGAATAGGCGCGAGAGGGTTTGTCACCTCTAGGACAATTACAGAATTATTTTTATATCCTCTGGGAAGCCGAAGGGGAGAGGAGCAGTTCTCTGCCAGCAAATGTGGGGAGAGTGGGCAGCAAGTCCTCATGTCCTGGGCGATTCAGATTTAACTGGAAGCCCCTGAACACCTACTTCAGGCTCCTTTATCCTTCTAAGGTATCTATCTACAAAGTGATCAATGTTAATCCCATTTTACAGATCAGGAAACTGAGGCTCAGAGGGTAAAATGTGCCAGGGCGCCCAGGGGGAGGAAAGTGGAGTTTACGCAGACCGAAGCGCGGCCCCCGGGCTGGGGAGGCCCCAGCGGGAACGGAGGCTCCTCTCCAGCACCAGCCCCGCGGGCGTCCCCACCGCTCGCCGAGCGTGAGCGTGAGCGGGGAGACAAAGGGCCGGGGCGGGGCGGGCTGGCGGCGGGAGAAGGCCGGAAGTACGGCCAAGAGGGAAGCGGGAAATTTCTTCGCAGGCGGAGCTCAGGGATCGCGCCGACCTGGGTCTCCATCGCAGGGGCTCTCGGATCCCCAATTCCCTCCTTAGTAAAACAGGACGAGGGTACTCGCGGGGCTGGGCTGGTAACTCAGACACCGCGCCCCGTGCCTGGCAGCGCGTAACGGACGGGCAGCCGCTCTGCGCCTCAGTCTCCCCATCTGTGAAATGGGAACCCGGCCGAGGACGGCGGGGAAGCCCGGAGCCCGGAGCAGCGGGGACAGGAGGCCGGCGCGGGGCGCACCCCCTCCTCCCGCCCCGCTCCCGCGGGCACCGCCCCCTCCCGCATTCCAAGGCCGCCAGCAGGCCAGCGCGCATGCCCGGGGCGGGGCGCGGGCGGGAGCGCGGAGCCGGCGCGGGGGACGGCGGCGCGGAGTCTGCGGGTCGGCCGGCCAGACCGGCCGGAGGCAGCCGAGGCCGCTCGGGTGGTGGCGGCGGCGGTGGCGGTGGAGGGAGCCGGAGAGCGGCGCGCCGAGGAGCGGGAGCGGCGGCACTGTTGGGTAAGAGCCGCGCCCACACCTGTCCCCTCCCGGCGGGCGGCGGCAACCCGTTGGTCCGCTCGCTGCCGCCTCTGTCCAGGGTCCTCGAAGCCCCTCGGCGGCAGGGCTCGGACACGGCGGCGCGGCGTGTGCCCGGGCGTGTGTGTGCGCGCGCTGGGGGCGGCGGAGTCCGGTCCCCGGCTCCTGGCCGGCCGGGGCGGGGTGGGGGCGGGTCCCGCAGCACCCGACCGAACACCTGAGGGGCTCTTTGGGCCAGGCCACCCTGTGTGGGGGGGGACCAGCTCGCTCCCGCTCACCACCGCCTGCGGCTTTGTTCGGCATGGCCGTGCGGGAGGGGGTGCTTCCCGCCACGGGGGGAGGGGGAGGGCGTCCTCCCGCGTTGATTCATCTCCTCCCTGGGGCGAGCTCAGCGCTCCAGTGGCTCCACTCACACTACTGAACACACTCGCCGTCACACACCCAGTGTAGCACACACTGGGACGCGATCACACACTGCGTTCAAGCACGGGGGCCTCATTTCCCTGGGAGAGGCCACAGGTCTACCCACACCCACACAATGGCTGTTGGTCATTCCATCAGACTCATACGCACGGCCGGCTGTGCACCCACCCAGTCCACCGGGTGGGAACCTTGCGTACACACCCAGCCACTGCTACGCACTCACGCCAGCCATCGAGGATCACAGCATAGTCAACTCAACAATACCCTCTGATCACAACACACTGGCAGCCACCCTGCTCTGGCCTGCTTGTGTCTGTTAACACCTGCTGTTCAGGTGGGCTGTCCTTGCACCCTGGACCCTGTAGTAGACTGTCACACTTGTGCACACGCTCCCTCACACGTACTCTGTTAGCTTGCTGCCCACTCCCAACCACACTAGCCCATGTCTGCACAGCCCTGAACGTCCATTCTCTCCCTTCTGTGGATGCGTGGACGGTCTGGGGCTGTGTCCAGAGAAGGTCTGGCTATCACCCTTGCTGGATTCCTTCTCCTCCTACCGCCCCAGGCAGGAGGCTTTGCTGCTCTGAGAGCACTACAAGAGGAGGTGACAAGGGGCAGCAGACTGGGATTCTGAGACACACTCACAGGTACACATGCCTGCCAAAGCTCCACAAGCCTTTGTCGATCTTGTCACCATGGGAGGAGGTGTTTGCAGGTGCCTGGCAGCCCTGCCCCTGATTAGGTGTGTAAGGGTGGCTCCACTCTGGGAAGAAATCCTAGATGGAAAGGCATGGGCTGTGAGGTCTCCGTGGCCTGAATGGGCATTCACAGGGGCTGCTCTACCCAGGAGCAGGACACAAGCACCTGTACACACACCTAAGCCAGCTCTCCCATAAGTGAGACTGTGAGGCCTTGTGGCCACACATGTGCATACCTACAAGTCCAAGTGGTCCCCATGAGGCACAAACACACAACCCCTTCTGCACGTACAGGGTGTACATAAGCACACCTGCATTCTAGCAAGAACGCAGGAGCCAGGTCCTGGCCCCACATGGGCCCGAGCTGGTACAGACGTCTACAAGCAGTCTGCTCACTCCTCGGCACTCCAGGTGAGCGGACCCACACATCTAGGCAGTCATTACTGCCTCTGCCTCAGTCGAGCCACACTCACGTGTTTGTGCCCAAGTGTGCAGGCTCATCTGCTCATGGTGTGTGCGTGTTCCCGCAGGTGGGTGTATGTATGCAGGGACACTCTTGCTGCTTCTACTGTATGCTCCCCAGTACTGTTGCCTGTGAGGTCCACGGGATAGATCGGGAGGAATCTTGGCCTGACCCCAAAGAGCAGAAGGGGTTTTTATGAGCCAAGTGTCAGTGTCCAAGACCTTAGATGATATGAATGGGAAGAATCCAGGCTTCGGGCTTAGACACAACTGGCTTTGAACCACAGCCTCCCCTTCCTCCCAACTTTGTGCCCTTGGTCCCTCTGACTTCAGTGGTCTTATCTGTGAAATGGGGTGATAATGCCCTCCTCATGAGATTGTTGTGGGGTCCAGCCTGAGAGTGTTGGGCCAAGACGAGGGAGCTGGGTCCTAGTGGGAGAGTGGGAAGGGAGAGGAGGTGAGGCCCCAGGCCTAGGCTGCCTCTTGGAGAAGTGGCTAAAGGATACTGAGGCCTCGTTACAAGCCAGGAAGGGCCTGGTGGAACTGTGAGGAGTGGAAGGTCTTGGGGCAGATCTTAAACCCAGGGCTGTGCTGGATCTTCTAGATAACTATGTCCCCTCTCCCATTTCACAGATTGGGAAACTGAGGCCCACAGAGTACAAAAAATCATCCAAAGTCATGGAACAAGACAATGGCTAAGCTGGGGCTTGACCCCACATCTTTCTGCCTCCCTGACCAGGCTCTCTGTCCCTACCCCAGGCCTTATCCCATTGCAGAGGCTGAGAACAGCAAGATGGGAACAGAAAGCTGGCCTCTTCCAGGGGGACTTTCAAAAGGGACATGTTACCAGCTGGACCATGCTTGTCCTCTCAGAACCTCTTTCTGCCTCTTGAAAACAGGACTACAACACCTGCCTGGAAGGTGTGCGGGATCTGCACACAGTAAGGGCTCGGCCTGTGTGAAGTCACCCCCACCTTTCTTGGCATCTAGTCAGGGATCAAAACTCAGGTGGCTGTAGGTCAGGAAGGTAACATATGTGAGGAGCTGGCTGTAAGAAAAATGACAACATAAATTCAGCAATTGACGACAACAGTCAGCCTCAGCGTGCAGGACACCGTAGGGAAGGGTGGGGAGTGCGGCTAATTGGAGAGTACACCCCCAGCTCAGGAGGCAGGCCCTGCGCGGTTCCAGCTGACTGTTGCCATGCAAGATGCACGCTCAGATTGCCAAATTTTAGTTTTCCAAGAGAAGCTGGAAATCTGATTCTCATATGAAATCTTCAAATTTTTAAATGTTCATTTGATTTGAAAATTTGTTTAGCACTCTGGGTCAAACAAGCACTGTTTGGGGGCCAGATTTAGCTGGTTTGTGTCTCTGCTGCAGCCCTTCTCTCCCCTGCCCCCTCCTGGGAGCACAGCTGGGCTCCGACAGGCTGAGTAGATAAAAACAGGCCTTCCATGTACACAGCCCGGCCCTAAAGTGAGCAGAGCCAGGCACACCCCTCATTTTCTTTAATTCTCACCACAGCCCTGGGGGAGCAGGGAGTGGGTTCTTCAGGGTCCCCAGTGAGGAAAATGACCTTGCTGGAGGTCTCTGAGCTGGTAAGTGGTCAGCTGTCCTGACTTTCTGCCTAGGCCTCACCCGGGGGAGGTGCTTTGGTGTGTTGGGACCCTGGGGCTGGGCAGGGCTGAAATGAGGGGTGGCAAGGACCCAGAGCACCGCTCCTAACTGGAAGGCTGACTCCTTCCAGTTCTAGCCTAAACTCCCCATACACCTGCTAGGCAGCTGTTGAATTCCTATTTTCCAGAGGAGGAAACTGAGGCAGGCAGATCCTGGCTCTTTCTTTTGCCCATCTCCCCAGTTACTCCAGCTTATAACATCCTTTCCTGTAGTCCAAGGACCTAAGGGGTTGCAAGCAGGTGACCTAGAGGTGACAATTGGCTCACAAAAGCTTTTGTTTGGCCTGTGTGATATTTTTTAAATACGCCAATATTTAAAATACAGATATCCAGATTTAGGACTTTGCTCTAAAATTAGGAGACCTGGCCATGCAGGGGCCATGTTCACTGCCCTGCTTAAAACACTTGCAAGGATTTCCCAGTACCCTCAGGATGAACTGCCCCCCATCCTCCTCCCCCTCCTACCCCTCCTCCCTCTCCCCCTTCCAACTCCACTCCAGCCACTCAGGCCTCTTCACAGCTGGCTCAGATGATGACCTCCTCAGAGGGGCCTTTCTTGGCCACGTGTCTAAACCAGCTGCCCACTCCTTTGTCTTCACAGCACCCATTATTTGAAATTATATGATTTATTTGCTATTTGTTTAATATCTTTCTGCACCTAGAAGGCAGGGACCCTGCATTCCTTATCGACTGCTGTATCCCCTGTCCCAGAACAGGGACATTGCCTGTGTGCTCAATAAATGTTGAGTTTATGGACGAATTCCTAACTGGCCACAATTGGCAGGAATTGAGTGCAGTTGTCCCTTCGGAATGGGCCAGTGCCCTCCAATTTGCCACAGCCCCCACCACTCCCTATTGTCTCCTCACTCTAGGACATCAGGAGTCTCAGGTTGGAGTGCAATCACAGCTCACTGCAGCCTCAAACTCCTGGGCTCAAGCGATCCTCCCGCCTCAGTGTCTGGAGTAGCTGGGACTACAGGTGTGCACCACCACACCTGGCTAATTTTTCTTATTTTCTTTTAGAGACTGGGTCTTGCTATGTTGCCAAGGCTGGTCCTGAACTCCTGGCCTCAAGCGATCCTCCTGCCTCAGCTTCCCGGTAGCCACAGGTGACAGCCACCATGCCCAGCTCAGGTGTCAGGAGTCTTTAATCATCTCCCTTGCCCTACTATTTTCCTTGTGGGAGAATAAATGTATATCTGTGCCCATATCAGTACCAAAAGGCAAAAAATGAAGATGGACCCAGTCCATACCACGCAAGCCTGACGCCTGCCTGAGCCCTGCAGGCTGGTGACCATCCAGCCCCTCATATTTATGCTGATGAAAACCAAATCCAAAGAATTCCAGCCAGACCTCTCCTGTGCTCCCGACCTATCTCCCACCTACTCCCGGATGTCCCCGTGTAAATCCTATGGGCAGTCCAGTTCAGCTTCCCAACCAGTGGCCCATGGTCCTCTGCAGAGCTGCTCCTCCTCCTGTGTCCCCCATCTTAGTGGGGACTTAAAGCACAAGAGACCCAGTGGTGAGCAGTGTCCGTTGAGTCCCCCTCCAGGGACCTGAGGCCTGGTCAGGGACCCAGAGGTGTGAACGATGACATGCAGAGTGACATGAGTCTGGTTAGGGGGAGGCCTATTCTCTGGGCAGGAGGCCTTGGGAAGCCCCGGGAAGCTGGAGGTCAGAGAAGGCTCACGAGAGTAGGAGGCGCTTCCACTGAGGCCTGAAGGTGCAATAAGACATAGCCAGGCACACCTCCTCCAGCAGAGGGTGTGTACAGGCTGTGATGGGGCAAACATGAAGCCCATGGATGACCGCAAAGAGGTCGCACTTGTATGTGTGTGCACGCGTGCATGTGTACATGCTTCAGGGGTGGGAGTGGGTCGTGAGAGAGAAATCCCAGCAGGTAAGTATGTTCATGGGGGCTTAAAAGCACATAAAAGAGCTAGACTTGACCCTAAAGGTAATACGGACTCATTACAGGTTTCAGGTTTTTCTCCCCATTTTCAAAGAAAGCACTATGGGCATATAACCAAATTCAAGCAGCACAAAGGGGCACACAGAGAAAAGCCCCTCCCACCCTCAGATCTCCAGTCTCGCTTCCAAAAGGCAGTCACTGCTAGAAGTTTCACAGGATTCCTTCCAGAAACTTTCTCTTTATCAGTAAACCCATGCATGTGTGTCTGTCTTTTCCTTGGCTATGGGATCCTAGCAGCCATGCTGTCTCCTGGCTTTTTTCCACTTAATTTATCTTGGGTGTTCCTCCTCACTCCACACATCCTGGTGGCTGTGTGGTGTCCATGTGGTCATCCCACATTTCACGGAACCTGCCTTCTGGTTCTCTTCTCAGCCCCTGCTGTGCCCTCGGGTACCCCACTGCACCATCAGTCTGTCTTCAGGACCACCCGGAGGTGGGCTTGCCAGCTCAAATGCTGTGTGCGTTGTGAACTTTGACAGATCGATAAATGCCCTTCCAAAAAGATTACAGCCAATTTACTTTTCCAGCAAGAATGAGCAGCACTTTGAGCCAAGGAGTAGCACAGTTGGATCTGTACCTTAGAAAGATCATCCAGTCATTCATGTCACAAATACTTATCAGGATCTTACTGCGTGTGTGCCCGTCATTGTTCTTGACTCTGGGGTGTATGAGTGAGCACAGCCAAGTCCCCACCCTCCTGGAGCCGGCATTCTAATGAGAGTGACAAACCATAAACAATAAACCAATATATGTGATATGTCAGATGGTGACAGGTACTGTGGAGAAACATGGAGCCGGACAAGGCGGTAGAGAACGCCTGCCAGCCAGGGTCAGGAGGAGGCTGTCTCATACAGGGTGGGTCAGGGAGAGCCGCAGGGAGCAGACCATGCAGGTATCTGGAGGGATAGCTTTCCAGGCAAAAGAAAACAGCCAGTGCAAAGGCCCTGAGGCAGGGGGTGTTTCAAGATTGGAGAGGCAGCCAGTGGGGCTGAAGAGTGTCATAGAGAGGGAGATGAGTAGGAGAAAGGCTAGAAAGGGTGATGGGCTGGACAATGCAGGGTCTTGTGAGCTGTTGTCAGGAGTTTGCTTTTACTTTGCAGAGGATGGGGAGACACTGCGTGGTTCTGAGCAGAGGACGGATGTGATCTGCCTTGGGTTTTACTAAGATCCTTCTGGCTGCTAGATTGAAAGTAAACTGTGGGGTGAAGGAAAAAGCAGAGATAATCTAGGTGAGAGGTGCTGGGGGTTTAGCCCAGAGTAGTGACCAGATTTGGGATATAGTTTGAAGGTAGACCCATTATGTTTTGCTGATGGATGGGACATGGGATGTGAGAGTCAAGGGTGACTCTCGGGGTTCTGGCCTGAACACTAGGGGGACGGTTTCGGAGCAGATTGGAGGGAGTCAGGAGCTCTGCTCACTTTGGTGGCTGAGTGCATAATGGAACGTGTTGCTCTTGGATCCAAGCTGCCTGCCAGACCCTCTTCCTGGATGGCCCCCGGGCACCACAAACTCAGCTTGTCCAAGATGGATCTCCCCCTTTCCCCAGATTTCCTGCCCAGCACCGTTGCCCAGCAACCTAGCCCCTGCAGGCCACCCCTCCTCTGACCACTACAGCCAGTTGGTACCTGTCAGTTTCCTTTGGATCTTTCAGTTCTGCCTTCAGTGCTGTCTCTTGTCTAGACTATTGCAACTGCTCAGGGGCTGAGAAGGAGCTAGGTGAATGAATGAAGGATTAAATGAATGATTTACCGGCCTCCTGATAGGTTTCGGCCAACCTCTCTCTTTCAGCCCAGCCTCCACACCATCCCAGAGGAATCCTTAAAGATACACACATCTGACTATGGCCCTTCCTTGACTATAAACCATTCACCGCTCCCAAGGCCTACATAGACTTAAACTGGTGGCCTATAGACATGTTTTGTTTGGCCCACATAGTGTTTTAGGTTTTTCTAAAATCTTGAATTAATTAGCATATTATACATTAAAGTCTGGATTTCCTAATTCTCTTAAGAACCTAGAAGAGCTGGTACTGCCAGGTGGTATTTCTCCAGGGCAGCACTTGGCTGATAGATTAAATGACCCACCTGACCCCTGGCATAGAGCTGCAGTCCCCAAGCCAGGGCCACAGACCAGTATCCGTCTGTGGCCTATTAGGGACTGGGCTGCAGAACTCTGCCCCCCCACCTGCTGTGTCTGTGGGGAAAAAACTGTCTTTCATGAAACTTGGTGGGGGTGGGGGCGGGGCGCGCACAGCAGGAGATGAGCCACAGGCGAGCAAGTGAAGCTTCATCTGTATTTACAGCCACTCCCCGTCGCTCTGAGCTCCGCCTCCCCGCCCCCGCCACCAATCCATGGAAAAATTGTCTTCCATGAAACCAGTCTCTGGTGCCAAAAAGGCTGGGAACCGCCGGCCTAGAGGACAGAAGCATAACTTCTGGATAGTGTGTTGCATGCGGTGGGGCTGAAAAGGGGCGATGGTAGGTAAAGTTAAAGTTATGCTGTGGCCAAGTTGTGAAGGGCCTTGAATGTCATTTTAAGAAGTCTTTATCGGCCGGGCGCGGTGGCTCACGCCTGTAATCCTAGCACTCTGGGAGGCCGAGGCGGGTGGATTGCTCAAGGTCAGGAGTTCGAGACCAGCCTGAGCGAGACCCCGTCTCTACTAAAAACAGAAAGACATTATATGGACAACTAAAAATCTATATAGAAAAAATTAGCCGGGCATTGTGGCGCATGCCTGTAGTCCCAGCTACTTGGGAGGCTGAGGCAGTAGGATCGCTTAAGCCCAGGAGTCTGAGGTTGCTGTGAGCTAAGCTGACGCCACGGCACTCACTCTAGCCTGGGCAACAAAGTGAGACTCTGTCTCAACAAAAAAAAAAAAAAAAAAAAAAAAAAAGAAGTCTTTATCATTTTAAGAAGGGCCACTAGGAGCAATGAAGCAGGGGAGTGACATGGTTGGGTTCGTGTTTCCAACCCAGGCCCTCTGGACAGGAGGGGACCAGGCAGGGGCAGAGTACCCAGTGAGAAGGCCAGGCTGCTAGGAGGAGTGGGTGGAGGAGGAGGCCGGATGGAGTCTCCCTAAGTCTGAGTCTACTCTCTCTGTTTCAGAACCAGACAGTAACCCTGGACTCAAGCATGGTCATGAGGGCAGATGGGCAGTGCTAAAGACCCAGCCTGGCTCCAGCTGCTTCAAAAGGACTCCAGTGCCCCAGGACCCCGGCCCACAGCCCTCTGCGGCCCACAGGATGGGAGCCTGGGGGATGGGGGCCCAGCCATGAAGGATTGCTGCTCCTCCCAGCAAAAGGCCAGCCCTGCACCCCCCAGGCACACCCCTGACCAAAGCCCAGGCATGGACTCTAGACACAGAAGCCCCAGTGAGGCTGGGGAAGGGCCCTCCTACCCTGAGGGCCCTGGTGGGAGCTTGGTCTGTCCCTCCCCAACCTGTATCTCTCCCCAAGAGGCAGCCTCCAAGGAGACATTGGGGGCACGTGGAGCCCCGATCTCAGGGTCACTAGAAACCACCTTATCTGGGAAGCCAGAGCCTGTGTCCTCAGTGAAAATTCATCCCACATCCTCGGAGAACAGAAATCCTATGTCCTTGGAGAAGATGGATTCCAAGTCCTCAAAGCAGGCAGAGTCCACTTCCATTGGAAAGGCAGATACGGGGTCCTTGGGGAAGGCAGAGTCTGTGTTCACAGGAGACACAGAGTCTGCGGTCTTGGGAAAAGGGGGTCCTGTGGCTCCTGGGAAGATGGATCCCATGACCCCAAGAAAGGAAGATCTTGGATCCTTGGGAAAAATAGATGCTATGTGCAAGGTGGATACAATGTCCCCAAGGAAGGAGGATCCTGTATCCTCAGGCAAAGTGGCTTCTGTGTTCCCAAGAAAGGAGGAGCCCAGGTATTCCGGAAAAGAACATCCTGTGTCCTCAGAAAAGATGAGTCCTACATCTGTGGGAAAAGTAGATCTTGTGTCCTTGGGAAAGAGAGATCCTGAGCCTTCAGGAAAGTTGGATCCTATGTCCTCGGAAGACACAGATTCTGCATCCACAGTAAAGATAGATCCTAGGCTCCCGGGAGGGCTGACTCCAGGATCGTCAGGCAATATTGAGCCTGTATCCCCTGGAACAGTGGCTCCTGGGTCCTCAGGAAGGGTGGATCCTTCATGCTTGGGAATGGCAGAACTTGCATCTACGGGAAATGTAGAAACTGTGTCCTCCACAAAAGAGGACACTCAGTTCCTGAGAATGACAGACCCTGCCTCCTCAGGAGAGGGGGGTCTTGTGTCTACAGGAATGACAAAAACTGTGTCTGCTGGACATGCAGATCCCATGTCTTCAGGAAAGACACATCCCACATCTTTGAAAAATGTGAACGGCCCGTCTTCAGACAAGGTGGATCCCAAGTCCTGGGGAAAGCCAGAGCCCTTGTCCCCTGGGCAGGCAGAATGTGTGTCTGTCGGAAAGACAGAAACGGTATCCTCGGAAAAAGAGGACCCAGTGTCCTCCAGAAAGGCGGATCCCATGTCTGTGGGAAACATAAAAACATTACCACCTGAAAAAGTGAATCCTGACTCTTCAGGAAAGACAGAGCCTGTGTCCACAGATCCAGGGAATCCCAAGTCCTTGGGGGCAGCAGGTCCCCCATCTGCAGTGAAAGCTGCGGCAGTGACTAGGGGGAAAGGAGACCCAATGTCCCCGGAGAAGGCAGGTCCTGTGGCCTCCGGAAAGGTGGGTCCCACAGCCTCAGGGAAGGCTGATGCCCTGGCCGTGGGCAAGGTGGACCCTGTGGGCAGGGGAAAGGCAGTCACTGTCCCCTCTGGAGAAGGAGACTCCTTCATGTCTTTAGGTAAAGTGGTCTCCACAACTCCAGGAAAAGCAGTCCTGGTGTCCTTGGGGAAGGCGGATCCAGTGTCCTTGGGAAAAGCAGAAGCTATCCCAGAGGGAAAGGTGGCTGCTCTGCCTCTAGAGGAGAATCCTGTGAACTCCACAAAAGATCCCAGGGCCTCAGGGAAAGCAGAGCCCAAGTCTGGGGCCACAGCAGAAACGAAGCTCCCTGGGCAAGAGGGTGCCGTGTCCCGAGAAGCAGAGGCTGTGTCTTTGCAAAAGGAGCCGCCTCAAGCCTCAGAGAAGGTGGATCCTGGATCTTCAAAAAAAGCAGACCCCATTGCTTCTGGGAAGGGAGAGCCGGTGCCCCTGGGGCAGGCCGACTCTGCATCTTCCAGAAAAGCAGAGCCCCAATCCTTGGGGAAGGTGTCCCCCCAGGCCAAGTCCATCCCCTCCTCCAGGCAGTCCGATGGCAAACTCTGCGGTTCAGCCCTGTCTCCTGAGGGTGCCGGCAGCAGCAAGGACCACGTGGAGCCAGAGCCGGAGCCCGTGCCCAGCGCCGAGGCCTCCACCCTGGGCCGGAAAGACCTGGCAGTCGCTGGGGCCGAGAAAAGCCCCCGCCCAGAGGCCGCAACGCCTCCACCCGGGCCGCGGACTCGCGACAACTTCACCAAGGCGCCGTCGTGGGAAGCGGGCGCCCTGCCCCCTCCCCGCGAGGACGCGGGCACTCAGGCGGGCACGCAGGCCTGCGTCTCGGTGGCCGTGAGCCCCATGTCTCCGCAGGACGACGCCGGGAGCCCGGCTTTCAGTTTCCAGGCAGCGCCCCGTGCTCCCAGCCCGGCGCCCAGGCCGCCCTCGCGCCGTGACGCGGGCCTGCAGGTGTCGCT
Organism: Eulemur rufifrons; assembly: GCF_041146395.1. NCBI lineage: Eukaryota > Metazoa > Chordata > Mammalia > Primates > Lemuridae > Eulemur > Eulemur rufifrons. Next base: position 190,124,137 of record NC_090989.1, on the reverse strand, counting down.
GGGCGCTGCTGAGACGCGCTCCGTGGCCACCGGGCCCATGACACCGCAGGCTGTAGCGCCGCCCGCCGCGCCGCCCGCCTTTCCGGAAGTGCGGGTGCGGCCCGGCTCGGCGCTGGCTGCCGCTGTGGCACCCCCGGAGGCAGCCGAGCCCGTGCGCGACGTGAGCTGGGACGAGAAGGGCATGACGTGGGAGGTGTATGGAGCCTCCATGGAAGTGGAGGTGCTGGGCATGGCCATCCAGAAGCATCTAGAGCGACAGATCGAGGAGCACGGCCGCCAAGGGGCACCCGCGCCACCGTCAGCCGCCCGAGCCGGCCCGGGCCGCGCGGGCTCGGTGCGCGCTGCACCCCCCGACGGCGCCGCCAAGCGCCCGCCTGGCCTCTTCCGCGCGCTGCTGCAGAGCGTGCGCCGGCCGCGGTGCTGCTCGCGGGCGGGACCCACGGCCGAGTGATCTGCCCGTTTTATACGCCCGGGTTTTCAACCTTCTCAGGCTCCCTTCCTGGCCCCAGGCCCCTAGAAGGGGTCCCCTCTGCGTGCACCAGGCCTCCGAGGGGTGGGTGGCCTGTAGAGCCTTCTCATCCCCATCTTTTCGGCCCCTCCACTCCCCAACACAGAAATGAACCCCTCTACCAAGCTCTGTCGTGTCCATGAGCCCACGAACCCGGCCAGCCCTGATGCCCTGTTGCCCCCTCAGCCCTCAGCTCGACTCCCTGCCGGTCACACTAGGTGACCACGGGGACCTGCTCAGCACCCCCACCTCCCACCCCTGAGAGCTGAGTCAGGCTCCTGAGATGTCCAGACTGGTGCGTTGAGGTCTCCAGTGGGGCCAGGTCCCCCGAACGGGAGAGACTGCATGCAAACCTGAGTGATAAGCACTCAGAGTTGTCAAGGATCAGTGTGAGCACTCGAGTGTGCAAGGCTCTGCATGTGAGGCCCTGGGCAGCATGGCGGTAGGATGGAGCGTGTGAGTGTGTTTCCACACAGTGGTGGGCCCCATTGCCGGGGCATCTCTTGCATGCTGTTGGTGGTCCTTCCCCCCAACTCCTGTCTCCCACCACCTACCTGGCCCGATCCCCCAGCCCATCCCCTGGCCCGATCCCCTAGCCCATCCCCTGGCCCATCCCCTGTCCCACTGGGTCACTGGTTCACAATTCCCAGAGAGGCCAAGGGCAGCTGCAGGACGTGCCCTGGGGGCTCAGCTGAGACAGAGAAAAGCCAGAGGGTCTCAGACTGGTCTGGAGGTCACAGCCAGCCTCACGGAAAGTCTTGGGGCCTTGGCAGCCTAGAAGACAAGCTGGTCTTGGGTATTGGGGACAGGACAGCGAGCTCATTCTACAACCACAGTTGTCCTTAACCCTCTCCAGCCCCTCCTGTGCTGTGAGCCCCACAAGTCCCTTGTGACCACTCAGTGCCCCCGTCCCACAGTTTTTGGCTACAAAGTGTCACAGTATACATTGGTAATAAAATCTTTCCCCAATCCCTGTCGGCTGTGATTGGCCAAAAGCGAAAGGAGGCTGAGCAACAGGATATATTATTATCTCTAGTTAGGGAGTGGTAGGGCCTCCTAGAGGGGGTCTGGAAGAATGGGGGGCCCCTCATAGGTCTGTGGTGTCCAGGCCGGCATTGGTGAAGGACGACTCTTGCTGCTGCCGTGTCCCCACGCCTGCCTGCCTTCCTGCCAGGACCACGCTCAGGGGCTCTGGAGCTGGCCCCTGCTGACTGTGCAGCTCCTCCTGTGGGGAGAGGGGAGGACACGTGACGGGTGGGATGAGATGGGCCATTTCCCCAGGCCCTGGGGGCACAGGTGGAGCTTCACACCCATGACCAGATGGCTCCTTGGCTGGGGTCCCACCGTGCTCCTCCCTGGGCCTCAGCTCCTGGCTGTGTCCCAGCGGTGGCCATGCAGGCAGTGGGCGGATCAGCTGAAGGGGTGGGCCTGGGGATCTTCTCTGGCCTTTGCCCCACCCGATGCACAGCAGCGTTTTGGTGTCCTGCCTAGTCCTGCGTAATGCCAGGCCCTGCGTCCCGGGCCAAGGGCCCAGTCCAGCACAGTTCCTGCCATCTGCACCCCACAGCAGGTGAGGTCCATCCTTCACTTCAACCACCCACAGAAACTCTGAGGGAGGGATCATGTCCCCTCTTCTAGAGATGTGGAAACTGAGGCTCAGAGAGCTCTCCTGGCCAGGAAGAGGTAGACCACTGGTACTGCTGGCTCTAAAGCATGGCCATGGTGTGATGCTGCTCCTGGTTGAACTTGAGGTCCCTTTCTGCCACCCTTAGAGGGACGCCACCCTGCAGGTAGGTCCCACCTGCAGTTCATAATGGCATATGCTCACTCACTTGTCTCACCTGCCCTTCCTCTTCCTCCTCACCCTGTGACATGCTGCACACTCACACACAACTCACATGTACACCCTTCTGATCCCCCCAGAACAGCTACTCTGCTGCAGAGACACCCACAGGGCCAGGGCCCCGACCACCATTGCCCTCCCCAGAGCACTCCAAGGGCTTTTTCCAGACTGGGGCTGTTCCAGTCCCTGGTAAACAGTGGAACATCTGAGGGGCCCCAGAGGGGCTAAGCATTCTGCCCGTGCTCCGCAGAGCCCTGGTGACAGAGGCCAAGCGGGGACTTGCCCAGGATGATGTGACCCGGTCCCAGAGACTGGAGACCTGGGTTCTGGTCTGTTCCTGCCCTGCAGGCTGTCGGCCTTGGGCTCGTCAGCACCTTTCTCTGGCGTCAGTTTCCCTGTTGGTTACTTGGACAGGTTGGAGTGATTGAGCCCTCCAGTCACTCATACCTTCCACGCAAACATTTATGAAGCTCTTGGATAAGTCATGGCACCAAGGGTTTCCTGGGAAGAGGCCACACCCATGTCCCCCACCTAGCCAAGGGAGCGGAGGGGCAGGCAGCTCCCAAGAAGGCCCATGGTCTCCCCTGCCCAGCGGCCCCCAAGGCCCACTCACTGCTGCAGGAGACGGGGTGGAGCCTGGGGCAGCTTCTTGGAAATACATCAACCCCTGCCTTCTAGGACAAGGGCTGAGCTCTTTTCTGGCTTTGAAGACTCTCTGTGTCCTGTCCTCCCTCCCTCCCTCTCCATACCCTTCTCTCAGCTCCCTGCCCCTCCCCAGCCCAGAGCTCCAGCGCCACCGCAGGGAACCCTGACTCCATTCCTCTGGGGAACAGCATCATCTTCCACCAGGGGCCACAGGCTCCAGCAGGCAAGACTATTCCCTTTTCCCCTAGACAGGTTCATTGGAGATTTTGCCTCAAACCATCTTCCAACAGAGAAGCACCAGCACTGCCTGGCTGCGTGGATTAATACCCACAGCCCCCATCCTGGGGGCCTGTCTGGAGGACTCTACACCAGATTCCCTGCACCAGGTAACACCAGGACCCTGCAACATTCTGGTATTTTAAAGCCCAAGAGAGGCTTTGGCTGACCAAATCTTTCCAAGTAAGGAGTCCCCAAGGGAAAATAAATACTGAACCATGAGGTCAGGCTGGGAGCCCCTGGCCGGCGGACAGAAACTGGGCCAAGCCCAGGATGCAGACTGTGGGTGGATGGGGGTGGATGGCTCCTTGCAGCGTGTGTGTGTGCGCGCGCGCGCGCGCGCGCGCGCACACACACACACACACACACACACACTCACTCAGACTATTACAGCTCAAATGGGCCTTAGAGAACTTCTGCTCCAGTGGTGGTTTTCAAAGTGGGAAGGAGAGAGGTAGTTCCGCTGTTTCCGGAGACACCCCCACTCAGCTCAGTAACCTGCCCCTGTGGTTCTCGGTCCCAGCTGCATGGTAGAGTCCCCTGGGGCAGCTTTTACAGCATATCCAAGCCCAGGCTCCACCTGGGTCAGCAGAATCAGAATCTCTGGATGTGATCTGGACATAGGTATTTCAACTCTTGGTCTAATCTAACCAACTATTCAACAAATGACAGTGCTGTTGTTTATTTGCACCCACCTTCTCTCCTTTGCTAGATGTTCCTTCATCTCCAGATCTCTTCCCCGCCCCTGCCAGCTTTTATATAAAGGCCATAAAGGGCGGAACTCGATTGTCCAGCACTTGTTTGTGCCGGGTGGTTTTTATGCCTGCTTTTCTTTAATCCTCACAATGGCCCTGCATGTTGATGTTCTGACCACCATTTACAGATGAGAAAGCTAAGAACCAGAAGCAAGAAATCACCCACCCAGGGTCACACAGTGAGCCAGTGGAAGAGCAGGAATTGGACCCCATTCTAAAGCCATAGGGCTTCCTGGGGCTTGATGCTGAGAAGCAAGGCTGCCTGTGTCAGTAGCAAGTCCCGCCAGCTCTACCCCACCACGCTTTCAGAGAAGGACCCCAAGTCAGAAGCCCCAGGTACCAACTCATCCCACATCTTGCCTTCATTTCCCGATGTTTCTTGTCTAAATCCACAGAGTTGTCATCTAGGGAGTTGAGGCTGTGGGAGAGGTGATGGAGTTCAGGTTGTCGGCAGGCCCAGTCTTCCCTGTCTGTGGCTAAGAACTACCACCACCATCACCAGCATCACCACCGTCACCACCACTGCCACCATCACCACCACTGCCATCACCACCACCACCGCCGCCATCATCACCACCGCCGCCACCATCGCTACCACTGTCACCACCACAACCATCACCACCACCACCAATCACCACCACCATCACTACCACCACCACCACCACTGCCACTGCCACCATCACCACCGCCATCACCACCACCGCCATCACCACCACCATCACCGCCACCACCACCATCACCACCGCTGCCACCATCACCACCGCCATCACTGCCACCACCACCATCAGTGCCACCACCACTGCCACCACCCCGCCATCACCACCACCACCGCCACTGCCACCGCCACCACCACCACCACCACCACCATCACCACTGCCACTGCCACCACTGCCATCACCACCACCATTACCACCACCATCACTGTCACCATCACCACTGCCATCACCACCATCACTGCCACCACCACCACCTCAACCACCTCCACCTGCTAGCCTGGCAATGAGGGGCACTGCTCACCTGATGTCATCCAAGTTGCCAGTGGAGAAGTACTCTAAGTCCAGGTCATTGGTGGGGAGGTTCAGCATGGGGTTGGCCCTGGAGAGAAAGCCTGGTCAAGTGGCCATGGCCCTCAGCCACCCTATAAGGTCTTTTATCCAACGCTTGACCCTTGCTCACCGCTCAGTGTTGTATATGTTAGTCCCTGGGATGGCAGGGCCTGAGGGCATCACCCCCGCTGCTGTCTTCCGGGCCTCCTTGGCAGCATTCGTAGCCCGAAGTTTCCGGTGGTAGCTGTGGGGAATAGGGGGTAGGAGGTCACACTCTCACTGCACACTCACCCTGTGCCCAGTGGAGGCCCTAAGAGTGTGGCTTCACCATGATCCTGGCAGGTGAGAGGGTTAGCTTCCTTTTACAGAGGGTAGAAGAGCAAGAGAAGGCAAGTGATTTGCAGTGGGCTGCACAGCCAGCCAGTGGCGAGGCTTGAAATCAAACCCAGATACAGCTGCTGACTCTACACATGTTGGAAAAAGCATTTATTACATGCGTAGCATGTGCCAGATGTCTCGCTGGGTGTGAGATGCATGTTGCTTCTCTGAGTGCATTGAGACTCTGGTGTCATGCCCATTCTGCAGATGAGGAAACAGGCTCGGGGAAGGGAGGTGACTCGCCCAAGATCTCACAACAGGTCACAGGGCATTGAAAACACATATACGTGATACTTAAACCCAAGCTCTTTCTAACGCCCCGCCCCAGTGTTTCGGGTGATGGGAAAGGGTGAGGGTTGCAGACACAGGGCAGCAGGAGCAGTACCTCTTCCGCATACACAGGAGGGCCACGGTCATGATCACAAGGGCCAGCAGCAAAGCTACCCCCAACGCTATGATGACGCTGATGAGCACATTGGGCAGGTCTGACTCCTGGCTCTCCTGGGATCCCTGGGGAAGGAGGCATGTGTGTGAGGGGGAGGCCGTGGGCTCGGCACCCTGCCCTGCCCATTTCCCTGCCCTGCCCGTGCTCACCAGCACCACCAGCCCCAGCTGCAGCAGCTGCGTCAGTGCATCCTGGTCGTTCCGGATCATCCTGGCCACAGAAGCCCACTCAGGCCCGAGGGACACTGGCATGCCCCAGGCTTCCCACTCAGCTCACCCCCAGGGCAGCCCCACTCACACACTCAGCTCATTAAGTGTCAGGGCTGACCCATTGGAGAAGACAAAGTAGGCGTCCAGGTAGGAGTGGGCTTGGGCGCTGGAAGGGGGCAGGGTGGAAGAGTCAGCTGCCCAGACCACCAGCAGGCCCCTCCTGCTGCTTCTCCTCCTCACCCACCCCCTAGCCTGTGGGCACTCACCGAGCCACGGAGCCTATATCCTGAATATTCACAACATAGACAGTCGTCCTGGTCGCCTGGGCGAGAGCCCTGCAGAGGGGGCAGTGTCACAGAGGCCTGGGGTAGGGGCCTTAGTCCGGGCCTATGGCCAGGGCTCTGCCAGTGGCATTAGGAATTGTGTGAATGAGAGAGGGGCACCTCCTCTGGACAGCACTATTGGCTAAGCAGGTAGCATGTCTGTGAAAATTAGAAAAGGAAATTCCTTCTCCTGGGGCTGGGGTTATGGTTTGGCAGGCCGAGTGCCATTGTGCAGTGCAGTCTTCACAATTGTACATGGCAGCCCTGTTTAGGCCTCCCTCTGCCCTTGGCTGGGCATGGGCTTCTGGGAACACGCAGAAAGGGACAAGGTCAAGTGTCGGTCAGGGGCAGGGTTGAGAGACATCCCATCCAGGCTCCCATGCCCCCTTCTTCCCACAGCCTGCTCCTGGGCTCCCCAGACCTACTCCTTAATCGCCACTGTGTTGGCGCCCACCTCCTCCCTGGGCGTGGAGAACTGCAGCCGCACACGGTAACTCTGGTCCACAGTGAAGAGCTGGGGGAAGAGTGCGTGGGGGAGATGAGGCACTTGGGACCTGGCAGCTGGCAGAGGGCACTAGGGGCTGGGGGCTGGACTGGCACTCACATTCAGCGTCATTTTGGCTTCCTGGGCAGAACCCACAGAAGGTCTATCCTGGGCCTGGACCATCACTTGGTAGGTGCCTTGGAGAGTGGAATCAAGGCTAGTTGCCAGCCTATGCAAGGTGGGAGGGCACAATTCAGTCTTGGAATCCAAGCTGACGTCCTCTGGAACCCACTGGTATGCCTCCCAGGATGGGAGACTCACTGCCTTGAAGCCCCCTTTGGTCCCCTCCCTGGCCTCCATCCAGGGGCTGCCCACAGTTACTCAATGTTGCCAGTAAACGCGTTGGCCTCCGAGGAGGTGGAAATCCGGAAGAAGCCCTGGAAAGGGATCGTGGCCCCATCCTTAGAGATGAAATCCACTTGGAGGATGGAGAACAGGATGGCCCCATTGTTCCCTGAGTCATCATCTCTGGCCTAGGAGCAAGAGTGGACAAGATCTGGGGGCCAGGCCAGGCCAGTCACCCCTATACGCCAACGGGGATCAGGGGCAAGGGTGGCCTGGGAGGCTGGTCCCCATCATCTCCATCAGCCTTCCCCAGGGTGCCCCAAATAAGCAAAGCCTTTGGAAACACAGTGTGCTTGCTCTGCAGATCCAGGTTTGGATAACTCGCTGCTCCTGCCCCCACAACTAAACAGATCCCTGCCCCAAGTCCCTCCCACGTGGAGCTCGTGCCCTGCTTCCCCCACCCCTCCACTGCCACACACATGCACGCACACGCACAGCACAGAGATGCTCAGATTGCCTAAGCACCCACTGTGCGCCAGGAACCTTCCCCTGGATCCTCATGCCAGTGCTTAGCAGTGTGAGTACCGGTTCCCCTAGTGGGCCATGGAACCAGTGGTGGAGCGGCCCAAGCAGTTTTACTCATTCTAGTGCCTTTAGAGGAAAACACAACCAACACACAGAGCCGCGAGTCCACTGACATCACTGTTCAGGATGGGGCCAATGCCGGTGTTTACGTTTCAAAGAGATGTCTATTTAAAGAAAATTGTTCAAAGCCATGGCTAAACTCATGACATTGGAATGCAGTTGGCTGAAGAATGGGAAACTGACTGGTTTAAGCTTGAAAAAACCTAGGGATGAAGTATTACTATCCCCGTTTTATAAGAGGAAACTGAGGCTCCGAGACAGAGAGAAAGACCCTGTTCTAAGGGCACCCTCAGCTCCAAGTGGGGAAAGCCGGTTCTGTCCATCTCCTGTACACATGTCCTTTCCGCAGCATAGGGAGTGGCACCCAGATGCCACCTGCCAGGATCTGCCAGCTTCTTGTCACAGAGGGAAACTGACGCTCAGAGAAGCCTGGCCAGGCCTGGCCCCAGGACTGTCTGGAAGGCCTCATCCCACGTGGCATAGCCACAACCCCTAATAAACATACACACCCAACACCATAAAAAGCCAAAAGCATTTTTATAATTTGGCTCTGGAAATTATTTAACTATAATGATCTTGTTTAATTTCTTTTTTTCGGTAGAGATGGGGTCTTGCTATGTTGCCCAGGCTGGTTTAGAACTCCTGGCCTCCTTAAGTGCTGGGATTACAAGCGTAAGCCACCGTGCCTAGAACTTGTTTAATTTACAAATGACTGTGAGTTCTCTGTAATACTCAAGAATTCTGGTGTAGTAAGAAAAATCTAGACTGCAAGTGGTTTTTATGGTCATGAAATTTTTATGAATACTAAATTTAATAATTAGTGAAGTTTGATTATATTGATTAAGCAGGTATTTATTTCCTTTCTAGGGTTTTCTTTTTCAAATGTTGGAACCCAAACATTTTCTTTCTAGTGTTAAAACATTTTGGGGAGCAGCTGAAAGGCTTGAAAGCCTTAGTCCTATGTCCTTCATGGCTAATGTGACCAACAAAAGCTAGAGCCAGAGACTTACCTGGACAGAAGCCACCTGCTGGTCGGGCATCACAAGTTCTGGGATGATCACTACAGGTGTGGACGGGAAGGGTGTCAGTGGGTCAGGGAAGGGCCTACCTGGACCACAGCTGGCTACAAGCCCAGCTCAGGCTCATCCCCTAAATCTGCCCACAGCCTCTGCACCAAAAGAGACCCCTGTTACAGCTGCACTGGGCCAGTAGTTAGCAAGCCATCCACCTCCCATTGTACAGACGGGAAAACTGAGGCCCAGAGAGCGAGGGCCTGGCCCAGGGTCAGACATCAAGTGGGACAGAGCTGGAATGAAACCTTAGGTGTCCCTTCCTGTTGCAACCCTGGGGGAGGCAAGATTAGAGGCCTTTCTGCCTTTCTAAGGGACCCCCGAGGCCTGAGGAGGGTCTGTGGGGGCTGCTCCAGGGTAGTCCCAGTGGAGCAGGGGGTGTGTGTGTGACCAGGCTTACTGCTTACCGAAAGTCTTGTTCTCAGGCAGGAAATAGGGTGCATTGTCATTCACGTCCTGGATGGTAATGAGGAGGCTTCCTGGGGAAGCAAGGTCCGCTGGCTCTGGCTCTGGGCAGAGACCTGGCCCACAGAGCCTGGGCCCCACCACGCCCCCTGCCGCCTCCTCCATGCAGACCCTGCGCCCAGCACGAGCCCCTCCCCACTCCTGAGCCTGGTGGAGCCACTCAGTCCTCTCTGGGCTGTGCGGGTGCGGGTTCGACCCCCAGACCTCAGCGAGGATAAGCAGCTTCTCAAAGCCACACAGCAAGAGTGGGCCCAGCCTAGGTATAGCCCACCTGGCCATGACATTATTCTGACACCTTTCAACTGTGTAAGCTGCTATTCAAACGCCCGCTCTCTGCCTCAGTTTCCTCACCTATAAAATTGGACAGGGACCACCTACCTCATGGGTTGTGTGGAAGTAAAATGAGGAAATGCTCACAGGGTACCTGGCGTAGCCCCTGGCTGTGGTGAGGGCTGGGTGTGTGCTAGCTGTTGACGCGGTCATTGTTGCTTATGGTGGCAGAGGTGGGGCATGAACGTGTGTGAAATGTGACCCTCTTTCACACCGCCTCGCAAAGCAATAGCATCAGTTAGGTGCCACTGTATGCCAGCCATTGCACCAAATGCTTTTTCCCATTTAATCTTCCCATTTACTACCCAACTCTATGGGACAGATGGGGAAACTGAGGCTCAGAGAGGGGTTGGGACTTGCCAATGCCATTCCTGGGAAGGGATGGTGCCAGGATCTGAACCCAGACCCTGTGGGGGTCGCCCCTCAGCCACAGCTTGCCAAGCCCTGCGGGCCAGGCTGCCTTACCATTGCTGCTGTAGGCCTGGAAGCCAGGGTCCGTGGTGAGGTCCCAGGCACGCACGACCAGTGTGACCAGGTCACAGGCCTCGAAGTCGATGGCCTCACTCTGATTGATGTACACAGAGCCGTTGGCCACCACAGAGAACCAGCCATGGCACAGGCTGCCCACGTCAGCCCCACCTTTGGTACAGATGACGCTCACAAGCTGGATCTCCAGCTGGGCCTTGGTGTCCACGTCCCAGGCAACCACCTCAGCCACCTGGCCATGCTGCGAGCCATTCTCAGCCACAAGGATGCCCCCGAGCGAGGCCGAGTCCAGGGTGGGTGGTTCGTCATTCACATCCTCCACAGCCACGAGGACTTCTACCGTGGCCTCACCCGCCTGGGGGTCTGGGTTCTCTGCACTCACTGTCAGATTGAAGAAAGGCTGTGCCTCGTAGTCCAAGGTCAAGTCTGGGGGCAGCCAGATTTGGCCCTCAGCCCACCCAGACCCCAGCACCAGGCCTCGGATCATGAAGCTGTTGGCACCACTCCCCGACAGGCTGAAGCTGATGCGGTTGTTGGCTTCCGTGCCGTCTGCATCCTGGGCCTCCACCACGCCCACCAGCACTCCTGTGCGTGAGGGACAGAGCTCAGAGGGACCCCTGGCCCGGCCCGTGGGAGTGTGCTCTGCCCTCATCTCTCTTGGGCACTCCAGGCCACACTGGGCCTCAGCCCCAGGGCCCCGCCTGGCCGAGGGAGGACGTACCTGGACGTCGCTCCTGCACCAGGAAGTGGTAGCTGGACTGGTTGAAGACTGGCAGGTTATCGTTGATGTCCTGAGGGACAGTCAGGCCTGAGTCCCAGCTCCCTCTCTCCCTGAGGTTCACTGTCCCTGGAGCCACTCTGAGAAGCCAGTAATCCCTCTGCCTCAGGCTTGGACTCTACCCCGTCCTCTCAGACCTGCTGCCCACTTCCCCATGAGGACACAGGCTTTGCGAGGAGGGAAGTTGCCCAGGTCACACACAAACCAGGGGCTTGGACTGTCAGGAAGCTCAGGACTGCTTTAGACACTGCTTTCCGGAAGGATGGCTCTGGGGCCCTGTGTCCATCTGGCCTGACTCCCCATCTCTTGGGTTTACTGTGTTGGCACCAATACCGTTATGTGTCTACAAAGGGCCCGTGGCCCATGCTTTCCCTCGTCCCCTCCTTCCTGCTGTCCCTCCTACGCTCCAGTGACCCCACAGCTCCAGCTCTGTGCTCAGGCAGAGCTGGGCTCTAGGACCCCGTGAGAGCTCAAACCTGGTCCTGCCCTTGGAGGCCAGCTGTTTTCCCTTTTGCCTTCCCTCCCAGCACTGGCCTGTGCTTGGAGGGCACCAAGCGTTCTGGCCCTTCCCCGGGGCTCACAGGTAGGGGACATCACAAGCATTTGTTTTTCTGAATAACCCTAGAATGGACATCTTGTAAGACAAAGCTCTCTCCCCCTTGCTACAAGTCTTTTCTGATGGTGGTTTCCCAAAGGGCCTCAGCGGCTCCGTGCACACACACCAGCTGCATTCGCAGGGTGCCCTGACTCACAGGTGTGGCTAAGGGTGCAGCTCTGAGTCAAAGCCCGCTCCACCTATGCCTCATGTGTGACCTAGCCCTCTCTGGCCTTAGTGTCCTCATCTGGAAAATGGGGTAGTAGTCCCCACTCGCAGGGCAATTGTGAGGTCTGTTCACAGGGGTGAAGGGACCTGCTCGCTCAGAAAATGCTGTTCTGCTTGATTCTTTCTTTGAAGCTCACCCCTGCTCTGAGGACAGCCAAGAAGTCCTCATTCTGCTTCTCTTTTTCCATTTTCCCTGAGGTCTCACTCTCTGATCCTTGTAGGAAAGTGGCGTATCACAACCCAGTGGGACACAGGGCTGCTATGTGTGGTGGTGCAGGCTGTGCACTGCACAACCCTAGGGGGTGTGGTCCACATCACGGACATGGTGTGGATGCACATTTGTTGCACTTTTCCAAAGGAAGCTGACTGTGGGCTGGTGGCTGCCTTAGAACCAGATTGACTGGGTTCAATACCTCATTCTGCAACCCTAGGCAAGGTATCAACCTCTCTGTGCCTCAGTTTCTTGATCAATAAGATGGTAATAACTATTTCCACCTTGCAGGGCCAGGTGTGCAGTAGACACTGTCAATGCTGATTTTCACCCCGTATATTTGCCTTCGAATTGTGCTGGATTTCAGGTAGGACTTTGTGACTGACAATTAGAGCTGATGTTTACCGATACCTTCTCTGGGTCAGGCACTCTTTGAAGCACTTTCCCTTAATTAACTCACTTAATTTTTATGCTGTTCTCATCCCCATTTTACAGATGAGGAACCTGAGGGCCCAGGGAAGTTGAGTAATTGCCTAGGACCACACAACTAGTGCGCCAAGGTCGTAACCCAGGCAGCCGCCATATTGCAAAGGGCAGAACTATGATGTGAGCCGCTGGGGGCCTGCCCATCTGCTTGGGAGCCCCTAACCCAGGGCCAGCAGGCCCTCAGACCCATCCTGGCACCGTGCCCCCAGCTGAGCCAGGCCATACCTCCACTGTGACGGTGACATTGACTTTGGTGCTGTGGACAGGCACGCCACAGTCAGACACAAGCACGGTCAGCACAATGCGGCCGCCCAGGGCGGGGTCGATGGCTTCTCGGTCCAGGGGCCCCAGGTTTCTGAGGAGCCCAGTGTCAGGGTCCACAGAGAAGTTGTGGCTGTAGGGGCCAGGCAACAGGCTGAAGAGCAGACGGCTATTGTTGGTGCCAGGCTCGTCGTTGTCATGGGCCTGTGCAGATAAGTAGGGGTTGCCATTGGCTATCGGGTGCCCCCAGCCCCCGGCCACTTCCCCTTGGCCTAACCCCGCACCAGTCCACATGGGCAGTAATCGGGCCTGGAGCCAGTGGCACACTGGCCAGCCTCCCAGCCTCAGTTTCCCTTCTCAGAGGCTCAGATCAACAGCTTGCAAGAGCTCTTGAGGCCTTAAGCACTGAGGCTATTCTTTTATCTCACAGATGTTTACTGTGTACCTACAGCAAGGCTGGCCCTGGTCTAGGTACTAGTGACAGAGCTGTAATCAAGACAGTTCCCTTGTGGGGCTGATATTCTCGTGGGAAGGGGATATGGGAGAAATATATTGTAGACATTCAAAAAATATTAACATATCAGGTAAGTGTGAAGGCCAATAAGATTATGATTTTCCCATGATAACTACTTCAGAACTATATTTTTATTTTATTTTATTTTATCTTTTTTTTGTTTGTTTGTTTGTTTATTTGAGATAGGGTCTCTCTGTGTCACCCAGGCTGGAGTACAGTGACATGATCATAGCTCACTGCAACCATGAACTCCTGGGCTCAAGTGATCCTCCCACCTCAGCCTTCTGAGTAGCTGAGACTACAGGTGTGTGCCGCCACCCCTGGCTAATTGTTTTACTTTTTGTAGAGATGGGGTCTCACTATGTTGCCCAGGCTGGGGTACTATAGCTTTTAAATAGCTACTTCCTCACCCAAGTTGTGTGTGAGTGTGTGCGGGGGAGAGAGAGAGAGAGTTCCTGTCCTGCAAGGGCCCCCAACATGCGCTCGGTCTGCCTTTGGGGTGACCCAGCACAAATAACACAACAGGTTCTTCCATGCCACCAGGCCTTCGCACGTGCCGCTCCCTCACTCGGTTGCCCTCCACACCTTCTCCGCCCAGCTCCAGGCCAGATTGGTGCCTCTCTTGGGCTTCCACAACCCCTGTGCTACCTTCAACATAGCACAAGTGACACTATTGGGTAACTGGCACCCTCCTCCTAACCGAGAGCCACCTGGGGACAGAAATTATAGTGGATTCATCTCTGAGGACCCAGGTCCCAGCAAAGGACCAGGTCCATAGTAGGTGCTCAGCAAATGTGGATTTGAACCCAATGTGTCACCTGTGCTACTCTGACCCAGAACCAGTTCTTTCCCCTTCCTCCCTGCCCATCCCACCTTCATCTCTTTCATTCCAATTCTGTTGGGATCTTGTTTATTAAATGCATCCTCTGTAAGCAGCCAGAGATGGCGTTTCCAAAAGCCTGGTCCTGTCTGCTCATCCCCTGCTGCTCTGAACTCAGGCCAGTACTTCCCAGGCCTGCGCTGGGCCCCTTGGTCACAGCAGCAAGTCTAAGGAGCTCGCAGACCAGGGCGACAAGTACCAGGCAGGAAGGACAGGCCCAGGTCTCGGGGCCAGAGAGGTCTGGACTGCAGCCCCGGCACTGCCACTTACTGTCTGTGCAACCACAGAAAAGGCACAATGTTTCTGAGCCTATTTCCACCTGCGAAATGGGAACCATTAGGCCACCTGCTTTGCAAGGTGGGAACATACTCTGGAAACCACAAGGCCCCGGAAAAATGGGAGGGCTCTGTGGCCACCAGACTGTCCTCCTGGGGACCTGGTTTCCCACTCCTCGTAAGAGCCCCTTTCAGACATCTCGGGCTGAAGCTTCTGAACTCGGGACCGGGACAGGAGCTTCTCCAGCGTGTTGCTCTGGAGCCGCCAGTGGCTTTTCGCCTGCCAAGCCCTGGGAGCCTGGCCACTGACCTCACTGCCCCTTCTGCTGTGGCCACCGCAAAGCTCAGCACAGAGCTCGCAGCCCACTCCTAGATGCCACCCAGCTCCGGTGCTAAACCCGCCTCTGCGCCCTTCAGCAGTGCTGTCTCTATTTTCTCCTTTTTCTTATTTCCCTCATCTTTTTATCAGACTTTTTATCTAAGCTACCTCAGTCCTTTTTGGAATGAGGCAGGGGTGTAAATAAAAAAGAACAGCCAAGGCAGGATGACCGCTTGAGGCCAGGAGTTTAAGATCAACCTGGACAACATAGTGAGACCCCGTCACTACAAACGATTTAAAAATGAGTTGGGCATGGTGGTGTGCACCTGAAGTCCCAGCTGCTCGGGAGGCTGAGGCAGGAGAATCGCTTGAGCCCAGGAGTTCCAGTCTGGGTGACAAAGTGAGACCCTGTCTCTATTAAAAAAAAAAAGAAGAAGAACAATATGCCTTCAAGGGCTTGCTCTGTGCCAGGCCTGTGCTGAGCACTTTACATGCTATCTCATTATTCCGCAATGACCTGTGAATAAGGCTACGACATTTTCATTTTCCAAAGGGGAAACAGAGGCCCAAAGATACTGAGTGACTTTCCCAGAGCCACACAGCCAAGGCCAGCAGGACCACAGAGCCTGGCTTGGTCCCCTCTCCCTGCCTTGCCCACCAGGTCCAGGCCGGGCTCACACCTGGATGGTCACAGAGACATTGCCCTCCTCTTCCTGGACAAAGATGCTGTAGGAGCCGCTGACCACAGGCGCGTTGTCGTTGATGTCCAGCAGGTGGATCTGCAGCGTGGCGGAGGCGGACTGGTTCCCGCCGTCCGTCGCCTGCAGCGTCAGGTAGTACACGGCCTGAACTTCCCGGTCCAGCAGCTCGCCATTCTTCACTGTCACTGTCCCCGAGACTGGATCCACCTCAAAGAGGTCTTCCCTGCTCAGGGTGGCCAGATTCAGCAAGTGAAAATACAAGATGCCCACTTAAATGTGAATTTCAGATACACAAGAACAAATATTTGGGTGTGTCCCCTGCAATATTTGCAACATACTTATTCTAAAAAACGAGTCATTGTTTCTCTGAAACTGAAATGTAACTGAATGCCCCATGTCCTCTCCAGCTCCCCTATTCCAGCCACCAGGCAGAGGTAGGCCTGGGCCCCGCACGCCGGCCGCCCTCGGCCCTCTCCGAGCCCTCACCCGTTTCCTGGGAGCAGGCTGTAGGAGATTCGGCCCCTCTCCCCCGTGTCTGGGTCTGTGGCCTGGGAGGCAGAGAGACGACATGGAGGCGACACGCTCACAGCCCCCCATACAACTCCCGGGGACAGGGCTGCCATGTTTCCTGATGCGAAAGGACAATCCCCACACACCACACTCACACTCACACATGCATGCATGCTGAGACCAATGACATCAGATGCTACAGAGACCCAGACAGGGCCATCACCCCCCGGTCTGGCCCCGCTGTGTGTCCCTCCCAGCCTGGCCCAGCTGTGTCCACATCACTCACATGGATGCTGCTGGTGACCACAGAGCCAGTGGCAGTGTGCTCTGACACAGTGAGGACGTACAAACTCTGGGGGAATGTGGGCCTGTGGTCGTTAATGTCTCTAAGGTGGATGGTCACTGTGGCGATGGAGGCATTCTGGCTGACCGAGTCCGTGGCCACGACCTGAGGACAAAGTAAGGGGCTGTGGCACTGGTGCCCGAGCGCCCCCGGCCCCCGCTCCCCGGTGCTCCGGAGCAGCGCTCACCTGCACCACCATCACCGTCTGCTGCTCGTAGTCCACCAGCGCCGACGCCCTCACCAGCACCTGCACGTCGGCGGAGCCCACCGCCCGCTCGGGGGACACGCTGAAGGCTTGCGCGTCAGGGCCCCCCAGGGAGAGTAGAAAGGTGCCGTTGCTGCCCTGTAAAGTTGGGCTGTGTAGCAGGGTCCCTGCCCCTGCAGTGCGCCCGCCCGCCTGCATCTTTCTCCGGTCTCTGACCCCAGGCTCCTCCCACAGGAAGCCCCGCTGATGAGGTCCCAGGAGGGGGGCTCTCAAAAAACCGAGGCCAGAGGGCCCCCGAAGGCCGGGCTGGTCACTAGTCCCTGCAAATGTGTGCTCACTAAAAGAGGACTGCCCCGGCACTGTGGGGCCTGGCCTGCGCCAGAGAGACAGAGCCTGGGCACACGCCCCTCACCCCACAAAGCCAACCCATCCGCACTCTCCCGCCCACTGCACCACCAAACACCACCCACACCCCACGTCACCCCCATGGCCAGTGTCACCCCTCAGCAAACGCTGCCACCAGCTTGACACACCCACCAACGTAATGCCACCCAAGGCCGTCCTCCACATAACATCTCATACCAACTCAGTGCACCTAACACCACCCACAGTTATTCGTTTTCCAGTGAGACCCAAGTCGCCCCCCAATGCTGGCCTCCATTTAAAAGAGTGCCCCCCAGCCTAACACTCACTCAGACCACGCTGTGCCCACGCTGCCCAGCACCCCAACACCCGCAATTGCCCCACATCACCTGCCACCCATCACCCCCCTGCACTCAGCATCACCCACCATTCACCCTCCCGGCCCCGCCACCCACGCCTGCCTTGTCCGGGTCGTAGGCTGCCATGGTGAGGCCGTCGATGGGGATGCGCGGGGAGGCGTGCTCGTCCACGTAGCCAGAGAAGTTGGTGCAGGCCTCTGGGGAGGTGAAGGTGCAGCTCTCGAGGCTGCAGTTGTAAAACTCAGGTTTGTGGTCATTGACGTCCGTCACCCTCAGTGTGACCCAGGTGCTGACCTTGGCCTCCTGCCCATGGATGTTGGGGTGTTCCTCGGTGGCCTGAGGTGCAGAGCAGAGGCCAGAGGGCAGAGGTCAGAGAACCAGGGCTCAGAGAGCGAGCGATCAGAGGTCAGAGGGCAGAACCAGTGCTCAGACAGCAAGCGGTCAGAGGTCAGAGGGCAGAGAGTGGGGGGAGGGGTGGTGGAGCCCTCGCTTGCTCACCGTGACCTGCAGCTGCACCTCCTCGTCCTCTGCCAGCAGCTGCTCACGGTCCAGGGGAGCACTGACTCTGATGACCCCGTCCACCCCAATATCAAACCAGCCAGGCCTCGTGGAGTCTGGTGAGGAGACAGACGGGGCAGCTGCTTCCGGTGGCCCTGACAGCCGCACACCCGCCCTGGCCCAGCCCCAGCCTGGGGACACCCTGTTCTCACTGGTGATGCTGTAGATCACAGGGTCATTGATGCCTTTGTCACCGTCCACAGCCTCCACCTTCAGCACTGAGGTTCCCTAGAAGGAAGCCTGCTCAGGGCCAGTCCTCGCCCCGCCCATTGCCCCTGCCAGACCCGCAGGTCCCTGGCACACCTTGGCTGCATCCTCGGATACAGTGGCCGAGTAAGACTCCCTGACAAACTGGGGGTCCAGGTCAGCCTGGTCGACCACAGAGATGGACAGGAAGACGGGCGAGGAGCACTGGGTGATGATGCTGCCTTCGTACGTGCCACCCGAGTCCTGGGGGAGGTGGCCTCCATGAGCCAGGGCCAGGCCGGGAGCCCCCCCTGCCTCGCCACTAGCACCCACTCACGCAGGCCTTCAGCTGCAGCTGGTAGAAGGCGCTCTTGTTGTTGTAGCTGAGGCTGCCATTGAGGACGATGGAGCCATTGGCCAGGATCCGGAAGAGATGCTCACTGTCCCCAGTACTAGGGATGACCTGAGGCAGAGCACACTCAGGCCAGACTCCTGGGGACAGCCCCACCCTGGGACCCTGCTCTGAGAGATGGGGCGGGTCCCAGCTCTACCACTGGCAGCCGAGCCACCTCCACCAAGTCATGAACCTCCCCGAGCCTCCGTTTCCCTCTCCAGGAAGTGGGGCTGCCGGCGGTGCCCCAGTGGGCTGAAAGGAGGAGCCAGCGAGACGCAGCTGTGGGTTCCAGGCCTGCAGGGGCTGCATCTGTACTGAACATGCGCGGGCTTTCCCTGTCCTTATTCTCTGAACAACACAGTGTAGCAACTGTTAACACTGTATCGGCTTATGAGTGGTCTAGAGATGATTTAAAGTATGCGGGACGATGTGCGCAGCTAATTTGCAAAGACAACCCCATTTTATATCAGGGACTTAGCATCTGCAGATCTTGGTGTCTGAGGGGGTCCTGGAGCCGGTCCTCCTCGAGGATACAGAGGGACAACTATAAAGTATGTGCCAGCCACATAACTGGTGCTCAAAAAACGGAGCTGTCACAGCGAGTGGGTCTTCCGGAGAACTGGGCTCACAGTCCCTGCACCTCCTCAGGCGACCCCGCAAGGGGGGCTCGGGGCTGGGCCTGAGGTTGGCCTGGGGACCGTGGGTTGCCCGTGGACATGCTGCCCCCTGGTGGCCACGCGGGGCGGCCAGGGCACCCGCTGCCCCTCGCCCGGCGCCGCACGCGCACCTTCTCTATGGAGTAGACCACGGCGCCCGCCGAGCCTGTGTCTGCATCCACGGCCAGCACGGAGAACACCACGCTGCCCACGGGCAGGGTCTGCAAAGAGGCACTTGTCACCTGGGGGCTCAAACCCAGCGTTTCTCTCGCTAGTCGGCCACCGCCCTCCTGGGGGGTGGGGGTGGGATCTCCCTTTCCTTCCCACCTGGGCTGCGCCACTGGAGGAAGCTGGGGGTGGCGCAGGCCAGGGTTCCCCCTTCCCGATGTGGCCTCACCACCACTGAGCACCTGCTGATTTGCAGAGCCCCTCAGGACCAGAATGAGGATCATTCTGTAACCCAGTCTCACTGTGCCACTGCCCTGCTCAAACATCCCCATGAGCTGTCTCTGGCCTACAGCCGGGGGTTTCAAACACAGCCCTATAGCGCTGGAAGCTTCTCCTGGGAGGCCTTTGCTCCTGGAGTCCGGTCCACGGCCTCAATACTTCTGAATGGCAGCCAAAGTGATCTTTTAAAATCATGAATCAGACCGCATCCCTCTTGTGCTTAAAACCCTCCAAGTTTCCCCCGTTCTGGCCAGAATGTGGTGCAGACGGCTTCTGTTGCCCTCCGAGGTCAGGACACTGCCGAGCTCTCTGCCCTCAGCTCCTCCTCACCTTCTACCTCTGGCCACGCTGGCCAAGCTCATGCCCACCTCAGGGCCTTCGCCCCTGCTGTTCCCTGCCTGGAACATCCTTTCCCCGGAGCTTCCCACAGCCGGCTCTTTCTTGCTGTTCAGGTCTCTTTTCAGATGTCACCTACTCAGAAAAGCTTTTCCTGACCACTCAACCTAAAGCAGCCCCTCTGCCGTCACTTTCTGCACATTGCCTTGCTCCGTGCTCGTCAGCACCGCCTGAAATAATTCTCGCTGCTGCCTGGCTGTGCTCTTCACTAGATATGACTAAGGAGAGTGGTGACCAGGTAAGTTCAGCACCTAGGACAGTGCCGGCACACAGGTGCTTGATCAGAGCCTGTAACGACCACCTGGGCCTCACATATCTGCCCCCACCTCAAAGGTCCTCACAGCCGGCTGGTAATGAAGTCTCAGGAGAGGCGCTGTGCTTGCCGCCTCGTCCCCACCTGTTTGGTCCTGGTGGGACCGCCCTCCCTCGCTTGCTGAGGGGAAGGCCCAAGGTGTAGACCGTGCCAAACAGAGTCCTTTGTACCCCGAAATTGGTTCAAGGATGGGCACATGACCCAGAATGAGTGTGAAAGTCAGCCCTGGTGTTCGGGCTGGAACCACACTGAGAAAGAGACAGTCTTTCTGCTGAAGCTGCAAAGCTGGCGGGATGTGAGCCCGAAGCTGCGGGAGAGCACTCTGATCCCCACATGGGAGAACTGCCTCCCCCACCCCCCCAGGATGGAGGCAAGAGAAAGAGAGGTGAGGGCTGGAGAGAGACATCTTGATGACCTGGTTTGAGTACCTGGATCCAGCCATGCCTGAAGTTACAGGTGCCTCTAAACTTTTCAGATACATGAGAAAATTAATACTTTTTGGTTTTTTGCTTTCATAACTGAAAGAACTCCAGTCCAATCTGAGTGAAAAATGTTGTCATAACTACTGGGGGGTTGTATCCCCCTGGATTTGGTCCCTGCAGCTGCCCCTTCTAGGAGAGGCTTTTCCCGGTCCTGGATGTCCCACCAGCTGCTTCTGGCCCTTCCCGCTCTGAGAAATGCTTTGGGATGCCCCTTGCCCCCACTGAGTTAAGGCAGATGTCACCTCATCAATGCTGGTGGAGAATGCAGTGTTCTGGAAAACAGGTGCGTTGTCGTTTCTGTCCTCCACGATCACGTACATTACCCTCTGCACCTGCAGGTGAGAAAGCCCAGGTGAGCCCAGAAAATGCAATTCGAAATGCCAGAAAAGTTGCAAGGATAGCACAAAGAACTCCTGATGCCTTCCTCCAGATCGACCCATCCTTTGGTTTCTCTCTCTCTCTCCATGTTTTCTGAGCCGTTTGAAAGTAAGCTGTACACATCATGAATTAATCTTTTAAAACCTAAAATGTGCCTTCCTTATTACAGGAATGTCCATTTTAGCTCTGTTTGCCAAAGTATAAAGGTGTGAACAACCTAAGTGTCCATCAAAGGGGACCAGCTATAGAGCCATGGTATCCCACACCAGATGCAGATGTTACAAGAAATGAGGGCCTCGTGTGTGCAGACACCCAAAAACATGATCTTTCTTCCATGGAGGCAGAGATGTACCTAAGCACTTAGTGCTATGAAAGGACAGCCACAGTGCTCACTTCAGTGGAGTGGCTGGGAAGGGCTGTCCAAGGCGACTTTAGCTTTATCTGCAGTTTTTGAAATGTTTACAAAGAGAATGTATTCATGATTATCCAAGTGACTAAAACAATTTTTTTAAATGGATAGAGTTTAGGGAATATTTTAGAGACAAAACCCTCAACTTCCACAGATACAAGACACAGTGCCATAAGCATGTCATTTAGAAATAAGAGGGTAGATGCCAACACGTTCAGCCAAAGCAGTTGGAAGTGATCACCTTGGAGGTGCCAGGGTGAGGAGGTATTTGACATGGTTTTCTAATTAACATTTGTATTAATAACAATTGTATTAATACTATACTTAATTGTGTGTTTATAATTTAAATAATATATATGTAATTATATATAATATGATATAAACAAAAAAGCTTTAATGCGATATAACAATATATTGATATAATTAAATTAAATTAATAATAAATACTAAAATATTGGTGATATCGTATGACACAAAAAAGACAAGTCTAATTTTGATATAAGTGAACATTAATTCATTGTTAACTGGGGTGCTCTCTGCTTGCTCGAGGTGGGGGACACAGTCAGGCATAGGCTCTCCTGGGGCCACCCTCTGCTCCCCCACGTTCCGACTCACTGAGTTGTGGCCGTCGCTCACGGAGATGTTGATGCTGAATGAGTTGAGTGTCTGCAGCGGGTGGAGAGAAGGGGCCCAAGGTGACCCCCTGCCAGTGGGAGCACTGGCCAGGCGCCCCGCACTCCTAGGCCGGCTCCCCCTCCCTTTCCTTTACCTCGAAGTCCAGAGGGCGGAGCAGCCTCACTTGCCCAGTGTTCGTGGTGACAGTGAAGAAGGAGGCATAGACGCCACTAATCCCATACGTGAGAGGGTCATTGTCCTGGTCTTCAGCTACCAACCAGAAGGCCTCGGAACCTGGGGATGGAACAGGAGCTGTCTAGGGTCCATGTCCACCTCTTTCAGGGCCGAGTTGCCCATGAGGCTTGGGCTAGGCGCTTGGCTTCTCTGCACACAGCTAGACCTGAAATCTGGAACCTCCTCAGTCCTTAGGGCTCCCACTCCTGTGGTCAGGACGTTATTACTCAGCAGCCATTTAGAGGCCTTTTGATAAGTGTCCTGGTTTCCTTTAGGGGAGTCACTCTGACTGCAGCAGGGGCAGTGGGGTGGGCAGCCCCCTCGCCTGCCCTCCCTGGAATCGCAATCCTGAGCTTTGGTAAGAGAAGACTAAAAATGGCAATGATCCCAGTGTCTCCAGCTCCAGCTCAGAAGGTTTGGTCCCAATTCCTCCCTGGCATGGCCACTGGGCCAGTGTTCTGCTGAGATGTCAGTGTCCACATCACATTTCCTAGATTTCCACGTCCCAGGAAGGCTGGAGAGGGAGGAGTGTGCAGGGCCCCAGGGCATGGGTCAGGTAAGCCTTGGGCACGCGTTGGCAGGCCTGGCCCTCAGCAGCACCCACGAGGCTGGCATGGCCGGTGGACGAGAACAGCAGTGGTGACAGTTTTGTGCTGTGTGCTGTAATCTCTTCTCTTATCCCCAAACCTTCAGTGCAAGCTGTGACGTACAACAGAAGACGCAGCCCAGCCCGGTGCAAGCTCGGAGCAAGATGAAGTGGGGAGAAGCAGCAGGGTGGCAGTGGGAAGAAGCTGCCAGAAGGGGGTGGCAGGAGAAGGTAGTGAGCCACAACCCCCGAAACAACACGCACAGGAGGAGTCTCTGAAACTGGGAAGGGGACTCAAGTAGTTGCATTTAATTATTAAAGGGTTGCCCAGGAGGATGGTGATTGTGAGTACATTTGGGTTACATGTATTTATGACATTTGTTTGGAGATGTGTGTGTGTTCACTTATTTTTATTTTTATTTTCCTTTTTTTTTTTTGAAACGGAGTCTCATTCTGTCACCTCTGATAGAGTGCAGTGGTGTCATCGAAGCTCACAGCAACCTCAAACTCCTGGACTCAAGAGATCCTCCTGCCTCAGGCCCCCCAGTAGCTGGGCCTACAGGCACTCGCTACCACGCCCAGCTAATTTTCCTATTTTTAATAGAGACGGAGTCTCGCTCTTGCTCAGGTTTGTCTCGAACTCGTACCCTCAAGCAATCCTCCTGCCTCGGCCTCCCAGGGTGCTAGGATTACAGATGTGGGCCACCGTGCCCGGCCTATATGTGTTTATTTTTATCTAGGACAAAACAGCTGTGAAAATATATGTAAATATCACTACCATACATACAATACTTCTCTGTTCTACAAAGATTATTCATAGATATCAAATCATTTGACCTGAGCCAGTCCTCCAGGGACGATTGTGCCGTCTCAGAGTGAAACTATCTCCTCTCTCATACTGGGCTCTAAACCTTTACTAATATAACCCTTAATAGGCTTTGCTGTCCCAGCAACTACATCCAAATGGACGAAGCCTTCACGACTGCGAAGCCCGTTCCCCACTCTTTCCTTGTGTACTCAGATGCTGGCTCCTGAATCCCAGGGCAGACTCTGGGCTTCACCTTTTATGATACAGTCTCTTGCTTCGTCTGGTAGCTTTAGATATTCCTGGATCCCATTCTGACACTGGGACAAAGACTGTGAGTTGTCCCCCAGCAGCCACACCCTCCCTTTCTCTCAGAGCCGTAGAACCCGTGGATGTGGAGCTGGCACAAGGCCAAACAGAGTAGAGTCCACATCTCTCAGGCCCTGGCAGCTTGGTATGGGCGTGTGGCTAGTTCTGGCCAATGAGATGTGAGTAGAAGTAAGTGTGTAAAATCTGGAGCCTGTGCTTAGGAGAAAGGGACAAGCCCTCCTGGCCCCTTCCACCTCCCACTGGCTGGAATGGGGTCTCATGAGCCCTCCTGGGCCGTGGGGCGGGGGCGCCCCCAGGGAAGGCGGAGCATGGAGGTGGGAGGAGCTCTGTCCGGAGGCGATGGCCTGAGGCTGACGAGGCTTCACCTTGTCTACACCTCTGTTATCTGGAGGCCCAGCGACTAGGGTCCCCTGTTGTTCCTGCTTCCCCAGCCTATGTCCCGCCCTCTGGAAATGTGGTATCCAGGCGTCTGGCTCCATCCAAAACCGTGTCCCTGCACCATCGCTGTGACCTCTGCCAATGGCCATTGGCGTGTCTGCATAACACTATTTATGATCTTCTCTAAATCGGCTTATTATTCTATTTCATGTAAATATATTTATTTCAAAAGCAAACTTTAGATTGCAAAACCCATCTCACTTGGCAGAGATAGACTGTAACTCTACAAACACCAAGAACAAGGCGGAGCAAGGCGACCGGCTGCGGCCGAAGGCTGTCGCTGCCGCCAGGCGGAGTGTGCGTGCGGGAGGCCAGCACGCGGGGCGGGCGGAGAGAATGGCCCCGGCAGATCCTTTCTCCCTGCGGAAATCAGAAAGACTGGAAAACGTGGGAAACAGGGCGATTCCTGATGACGTGGCGCTGTGTGAGGGTGACATCTCACACCCCCGGGGACACTGCTTTTGACCCAAAAGCTGAAGAGGAGAAAACAAACTTCTGGAACTGAACAAATTCCCTCCGTGCCACCGTTGTCCCGTGAGGAGCCGTGGAGCTGCAGGGACGGTGCTCCAGGACTTCCTTGTGGGTAAGGGCTTGGCACAGTCCGAACGCAGGGACCACTACTCACCCACCGGTAGGTCCTCGGGCAGCGTCACTACGGTCATGTTGGCCAGGAACTTCGGGGCCACATTGGCTGCCACTGTAGGGACACAGAGTGTTGCAACATCTGGATATCCCTGCCAAACCTGACTCCCACCTGCTCCCCTGGGAGCCCACGCCAGTCCTGTGGCCAATCCGGCCCACCCGCCTAGGCCTGGATTCCTCCGCAGGCCGCCCCGGGGGGTGTTTGCTGATGAAGGATGGCCCCCCTTCTGGAGGGCCCCACTGAGGGTCCCCAGTTTAGTGCTGCTATGGTGGGGGAGGGGAGGCACCCACCAGACACCACGAGGGCAGGAAGCAGGAAGCAGGACAGCCATGGCTGGGCCATCACGTCCGGAGGGACCTAGGGGAAGAGGTGTTAGGGAAGGGGCCCCTGGACCCAGGCCTCCATCCTTTTGGCAGACCCCCAACTGCCTGGGTCTGACCCCGAGCCCACCTACCACCACCACTCAGAAGGTCCCCATAGGGCCTCTGTCACCCTCTGTCCATTTTCCAGATGCTCCAGGGTTGGGGCAACCAAGGGGGAAAGTGGTGGGGTGGGCAGGATAGCTGAACCTGAACTTGACCCCAGAATTTGGGACCCACTGTGTACCAGGCACTGCTCCAGGCAGTAGATGTGCAATCTCATTATTCCTACGACTAGGAGGTGGCTGTTAGGAAACTGAGGCTGAGAGATAAAGGAGCCGGGGCCTGCGGCCACACAGAGAATCAGTAACAAGGCCACGTTTGAGCACAGGCCTTCAGAGTGCAGAATTCAATCCCTCAACCGCTACCCTATACCTGCCTGTTTGAAGTGTCCAAGCTCATAGCACCCTTCAAAATTCAGGGCCTGCAGAGGGACTGTAATTTGTCCAGGACCATCCAGAGACTCTGTGGGTTCGCAGGGTCCATAGTCCCCATTGCTGATACGTTTAATAACTGCGGCTGGGCGCAGTGGCTCACACCTATAATCCCAGCACTCAGGGAGGCTAAGGCAGGAGGATCACTTGACCCCAGGAGTTTGAGACCAGCCTGGGCAACATAGCAAGACCTCATCTCCACAAAAGATTTAAAAATTAGTCAGGCGTCATGGTGTGTGCCTGTAGTCACAGCTACTCAGGATGCTGAAGCAGGAGGAGCATTCTAGCTCAGACGTTCAAGGCTGCAGTGAGCTATGATCGTGCCACTGCATTCCAGCCTGGGCAACAAAGTGAGACCCCTGTCTCTGGGCGGGGAAAGCTGCCTTTGCAGCCTTTCCCAAAGTTCTCCATGAAACTGTAGCCCTGTAAGATGCCCCACAGCAGAACGGTTCCCTGGACAGGTCAGTTTGGGGAGGGCTCATACTCTGCGCTCTGCTTGTTGACTGATAGCTGGGCAGGGACCCTTGGAAAATCCTGCCTGGGCCAATCTTCTTGGTCACCTTACATTGCAAGCTGTCCCTCATCCAGGAAAAGGGAAAAGGGGAACCTTGATCCCTGCCACTAAGAGCTCTGAAGCCCTAAGTCTCTTTCATCCCCAAAGACAATTCGTACATCACACCACAGAAAGGGAGAGAGCAGGACAGGTTCCCCAAATATCTTGTTTCTTATTCTCTGTCAAGAAAGTTTTCTGCATGCTTGCTATGCTACTCTGTAATCATTCTGCAAGACAAGACTTTTACTGTATACTTTTTTTTTTTAGGGGCAAGGTCTATGTTGCCCTCGAACTCCTGGGCTTAAGCAATCCTCCCTCCTCAGCCTCTCAAGTAGCTGGGACTACAGATGTGTGCCACCACACCCAGCTTTTTACTGCATACTCTTGTGATAGGTAAATGTATTCGCTTTTTCCAAAATAAATTACATTTTAAGTCACTTGCTAGATCAAAGAAAAAAAAATAAACTACAGCTTTAAAGCAAACAAAGGAATGCAGCCACCAGCACCTGGTCCCAAGCACGTTCCCATCCGCGTCCCTTTCCCTCCGCCTCAGCCATCTGCAGTGAGGGCGGCCCTGCCAGGGCAGGCGGGTGCAGGGAGAGAAAGAGCAGGAGTGAGAATGGCTTCCGGAGCTGACCTGTGACAGTGAAACTGCATCCAAAACCCGAACTCCTCTCCCTCGCACCACCTACTCCTCCTCCTCCCCCACCTCAGGATCCACCCACTTGCCCACGCCACCCTGACACCCTCTTTTCCTGAATGCTCACATCCAGTCCGAGCCACCTCCTTTTTTTTTTTTCCTTTGAGACAGAGTCTCGCTCTGTTGCCCGGGCTAGAGTGAGTGCCGTGGCGTCAGCCTAGCTCACAGCAACCTCAAACTCCTGGGCTCAAGCGATCCTCCTGCCTCAGCCTCCCGAGTAGCTGGGACTACAGGCATGTGCCACCATGCCCGGCTAATTTATATATATATATATATACATATATATATATATATATATATATTTTTTTTTTTTTTTTAGTTGGCCAGATAATTTCTTTCTATTTTTGGTAGAGACGGGGTCTTGCTCTTGCTCAGGCTGGTCTCGAACTCCTGACCTTGAGCGATCCACCCGCCTCGGCCTCCCAGAGTGCTAGGATTACAGGCGTGAGCCACCGCGCCCGGCCCTGAGCCACCTCCTTGGGGACGCCCTCCTCTCTGCCCTGGCTCACTGTCCTCAGCCTCCTTAAGTCCTCTCTTCCTCCAACCCCTCTAATCCACTCCACTCAACCAAACGAATCCTTCCTCAGGCAATCTGCTGACCTCCTTCTCTCGCTCAAAACCCTTCAATGGCTCCCTATTACCAAAGTCCAAACTCCATAAAAGGGCTCTCCAGCTTCATCTCTAACTGCTCCCTGCTTCACTACCCAGCCCTGATGCCTCTCACGACCATTGACTCACTCTGCTTTCCTGTTCTGCTCTCCCTTTGCACATACTGTTCCCTCTCTTTGAAATGCCCGTCCTTGCTTTGCTGTCTGGTGACCTCCTATTCATTTTTTTTTTTTTTTTTGAGACAGAGTCTTGCTCTGTTGCCCGGGCTAGAGTGAGTGCCGTGGCGTCAGCCTAGCTCACAGCAACCTCAAACTCGTGACCTCAAGCGATCCTCCTGCCTCGGCCTCCCAGAGTGCTAGGATTACAGGCGTGAGCCACTGCGCCCGGCCCCTCCTATTCATTTTTAAAACCCAACTCCAGATACCCCCTTGATGCTCCCACTGGAGGGACTGCTTCCTCTGTCTGCCTGCATGACCTCACAGGATGCTGCGCAGATACTAGAGTACAGAGTACAGAGTACCTCTGTACTCTCAGTGCCTGCTGTCTCCCTGCAGGTCAGCCCCTCCCGCCAGGCCAGCGGAGATGTGAGGGCAGGGTCTAGGTCTGATGCATGTCCATGACCCCAGGACCAAGCACAGAGCTGAGCCCAGTACAGGCTCAGTGAGCTTTCTGAAATGAATGAGTGAATGAGCCAGTGAATCACTGTAACCCCAGTAGGCTAATCTAGAACACCTGTGAGATGGAGCAGAGTGTAATGGCTAAGTATGTGGACCAGACAGCCTGGGTGCTAATCCAGTGTAATCTCAGACAAGTAACTTAATATCTCTGGGCCTCAGCTTCCCCATCTGTAAAATGGGAATAATAGCACCTATACCATGGGGTTTGTGTTGAGGCTTAAATAGTTCCTAGTTCACAGTAAGTGCATAATAAATGTTAGCAATTATCATGGGGAAGAAAGTTCTGTCTGTTGCCCCCGTCATCGCTTGAGTCCCCATTGCTGGTCTCTCTCTTCTCCTGAACTCTGCACTGGCCGGCACTGATCACCTCACAGGCACCCTCAGTCAGTGTCCCCTGGACAGTCAGAGATCCTGCTCCCGCCTGGCCACCTGCCTCCTGGGCTTGGCTTGCCCACGGCCTGGTAGCCCCACATGAACAAACATTCTCCCTTCTAATTCAAGTTCGTCTTGCCACCATTTCCCCAGACCTGCTGGGGAAACTCTGGGGTATCAGGAGGGCTGGTAATTTTAAATATCTGCTGACATTTCCTAAGCACCTACTATGTGCTGAGTACCCTGATTCATTCATTTGTTCCCTTAATAAATATGTATTGGTGTCCATGAACCGCCATGTGCCAGACCTTGTTCCCAGCACTGGGGATGCAGAGGTGAGCAAAACAGTCAGGGTGCTGCCCTCCCCGGGCTCCTGGTGTACTGAATGAGACAGACTCTGAGCAAGTGAGCACAGTCCCGCCTGGTTGCCCTGGTTTCGTACTGCATTAGTGCTGTGAGGGAGGAGGATGTCGGCATGGTGAGGGCGGAAAGAAGGGAACTGCTTCAGCTGGAATGGCAGACGAGGGCTACACATCTTTTGACACTCGTCCCTGCAAGAGCTACAGACGTTTTCTGCTCTCCTTGAATCTGGTGTATTAATTATGTTTTTCTTAATTTTCTATATTTTATGATGCTTTGACGTCTTTGGGGCCTTACTGGTGGAGAGAAACTGCCCCTCCCAGTGCTAGCTAATTCCTAGAGACAGCAGACAACTTGCCTTCAAATATGCCTTTTGTATACAAACCAACCAATCCAAAGCCCACACTCCCAGCTGCCTTCTTTATCTAATACTAACACACCAGCCAATGTTTCCCTTGCCCCAAATCACCCCAGGGCCAAGTATTGGACAACTAAGGGACCACCATGATAGCCCAGAGCCCCCTGAAATTATTCAAACTAGCTGATTCTAACCCTACTCAGCTCCCTAACCTGCAGCTGCCTCCCCATGGAAAATGTAACAAAGGCTGTGGGCCAGTGTTTCCCTTCACTCCTTCTGCCTCCTGACCAGCCCTCATGCTTCCCCTCCTGGTGCTGCCTGGCATGGCATGTCCCCTCCTCTTGGGAATTGTGAGTCAACAAACTTTTCTTTCAATGGTATTAGCCTCTCTCTGTGATCACTCAGCCACCTCCGTACATTAAAAATCCCTCAGGTACAATTAAGACCTCTGGCAAGACTCTGAGACTGATCAACAAAATATGGCAGCAGATGTGTCTTCCAGGCCTCCACTGAAACAGACTGGCAGTTTCCCCTTCCTGTCTCTTGGAACACTGATTCTTGGAACTCAGCAGCCATGCTATAAGGAAGCCCAAGCAGCCCCTCGAAGAGGTTGATATGGAGAGGATCCAAGGCCCCTGGCCGGAAGCCCCAGTGAGCTCCTAGATGACAGCCAATACCCACTTGCCAGGTATGTGAGTGAGCCATCCTGAAATGGATCCTCTACCTCCAGATGAGCCATCCCTGCTGAGCCCTTCCCAAATTGCAGATTTCTAAACATAATAAGTGGTTTTTGTTGTTTGCCAATAAGTTTGAGGGTGGTTTGTGTTACAGCAGTAGATAATGGGAACAGGCTGGGTGTGGTCTCTGAGGAGGTGAAGTTTCCCAGAGGCCTGAAGGATGAAAAGAGGGGCTTGTGTAAGGAGTGGAAGAGGGAGCTTGCTGTTAAACTGGGAGGATCCAGCATTTATCTCCACTGCCTCCCCCTTGAAATCCCACTAAAATGACAGTAAGGATTTTGGAAGCTAGAAAGAATTGATGAGAGATTATCAACTTATCAAGTTAAAGACAGTTGAAATCAGAGCAGGGATGGGAGTAGGGTGCACCCACAGGAAGCAAGCTAAAAGCCCCAGGAAGACCAAAGGATGGAAGGTTCTAGAACTCTCTGAAAACAGAGGTGTGGGGTGGCCTGCATGCAGGAAAACTAGTCGAAATTTTCTCGGAGAAGCAATTAGACTCCCAGATACCACTTCCCCACCCATGTAATCGGCGGCTGCCCTATCCCAGAGAATACAAATGTTGCTTCCTAAAAGGTTGGATCAGAGAGACCTGGACTTGGGGACACTAGGCCTGGTGGAGATGAGGATACCATGGTAGAAAGTGAAAGACTGCACACCAAATGGTGACTCTCTCAGTCCCTTTCCTCACTCAGTCCCAAGAGCATTGGCAGCCAGATGATATGACACCCACCCCCAACAACCAGAAATAAAAAACTGCGAAAACTAACCTACCTACAAGGAAAACACCCCTAGACTCCAAAATGGGGGGCGGGGAGGGGCAGCTCCAGTGCATCACTTTTTGGTGTGGCCTCCAGGACAGAAAGCCCCGCTCTCAACCCAGGGGCCCCAGGCAGCTCTTTAGAGCCTCACCCTGTATCATAAACAGACAACAGGGGTCACCAGATGCTCAGGGAGGACAGAGACAGTGGCACGCTGGAGCTGCCAAGCTTGCAGGAGTTCTGCCAGCTGCTGGACCCCACGTAGCTGGAAATCAGCCATGCGAGAAGTATTCGCACCATGGAAATGGGTGAACACAACAATCAACGCTTTTCTTCTCCCCTAGAAACCTGCACACCAATGGCCAGATACTGAAAAACTCAGACTAAATCAAACAAAAACATGAATAAAAGCAACTCAGAGGAGAGAGAGACAATGAAGAAACTGAAAAAGATTATCATTTATACTCTCAGAAACAAAAGAGAAGCTACTGGATCCATGAACACAAATTGGATGATGATATAAAAACAGCATCCAAAGAGCAAGAGACCTTATCGATCAGGGCTTCTCCACCTCAGCATTATTGACATTTGCGCCGGAGAATTCTTTGTCGTGGGCTGTCCTGTGCACTGTAGGATGTTCAGCAGCATCTCTGGCCTCTACCCACTAGATGCAAGTAGCAACCCCAAGTCATGACAGACAAAAATGTCTCCAGACATTGCCAAATGTCTCCAGACATTGCCAAATGTCTCCTAGGGGGTAAAGCCACCCCTAGTTGACAGTTGTTATAGATTAAAAATGTACTGGAGGGATAAGAATATAAAGTTGAGAAATGGAAACTAGGAGAGAAAATATAAGAAATTAGAAGACTAATTTAGAAAGTCCAATGTCTGATTAATAGAAGTCCCAGAAAGAGGCCAGACATAGTGGCTCATGCCTGTAATTCCAGCACTTTGGGAGGCCAAGGCAGGAGGGTTGCTTGAGGCCAGGAGTTTGAGACCAGCCTGGGCAACATAGCAAGATCCTATCTGTACAAAAACTTAAAAATTAGCCAGGCGTGGTGATACGTGCCTGTAGTCCCAGATACTCAGGAGACGGAGGCAGGAGGATTGCTTGAGCCCAGGAGTTCAAGGCTGCAGTGAGCTCTCGGCCTTAGTGCCACCATTCTAGAAACCTCCATGCCATGAGAGCCAAGTGGAGGAAGAAGAGAATGCACAAGTTGAAGTGCAAAAAAAGAAAGATGAGGCAGAGGTCCAAGTGAACCGCTTGCTTGGCACACGTGAAGACCACAAGAGCAGAAACATGGAAAGCCCAAGTCTGGGGACGTGGTACCAGTTGCTGGACTGCATGCTACTGTCTAGAACTTGCCTCTCAGTGGATCTAGAACTTCATCACTGTCTGATCACCAAGGCTGCCTCCGAGAGACTTGTCTTGCTCATACCAAAACAGTCCCCACTGGTCCTTTGCCCTGGACCTGACATACTGGACTAGCTCTGTTCTCAGCTGTGACAGGGTGTGACAGGTACACAATAAATCATCTTCTGCTGTTTCAGCTGAAAAATAAAAAAAAAAAAAAAAAGGGGCTGCAGTGAGCTCTGATGACGCCACTGCACTCCAGCCTGGGTGACAGAGTGAGAGCCCGTCTCTTAAAAACAAAAAGTAGCAAAATGACATTTATACCCCATGAGTATGTACAATCAAAAAGAAATTAAAGAAAAGAAATCAACAGATAATGTCTCAAATGAGAAAACAGAGCCGACAGCGAGAGCCTGCGATTTGGAAGCGGATGTGCTCGGGCAGTGGGAAGGGCGGTGGAAGCGCCGTTTCCAGAGTGGGCACTGGGCATGCGGAGGTGGGGCGGGGGGAAAGGCTGGTTCTGTGATAAACCTTGTAGAACTACTTGATATTTTTTTAAATGAAATACCCAGTTTGCTTTGATAATGTGAGCACTGTCGCAGGGCAGTCCCAGCTAGCAGGGGCAACATGAGAGAAGACAGGTGGGCAGTGGGGCGCGCATGGCACACAGCAGGTGATCGGCAAGAGCAAACCCCTTCCTTCTGCGCCTTGTGGGGCCATCTTCACCTTGTGCCTGCTCTTCCCGCTGTGGTCACCATGGAAACTGCTTGCATCCCTCCCTAGTGACCAGCACTGCCGGCTCCGGACTGCGTGTAGAGGGCAGCAGAGGAACTGCTAAGCCCTCAGCGCTCAGAACCACCTGCCAGCTGAGCCGCAGTCCTCAGGGGCCGGGGGATGGTGCTGTGGGTACAGCAATGCTGGTGACGGTGGCAGTGACAAGGGCCGATTTGTGACGATGACGGCGGAGCTGCAGGTGGGCCAGGCATTAGTGACAGGGGTGGGCTGCAGGCATCCACTGTGTGAGGAAAATCCAGGACGCCTTCCCAGGAGCTGGACACTTCTATCCCTGGTGTCCCTTTGGGGGTGTGACCTGGGACCTGACTCCCTCCTTGATTTTGCTCTCTCATCTCCCCATCCTTCAGAAGTGAGTCAGTCGCCACAGCACGGTTAGTCATTCTGTGCACAGCGGACAGGCACGCCGGGTGTGCCCATCGCAGTGCAGCTGCCAGACAGGCGAGTCCCCGGGTCCCTCCACCCAGTCCCCGAGGGGACAGGGAGCTGGCCAGGCAGGGCCTGTGCTGTGGCTGGCACTTTGCACTCCCTTTAGGCGTCAGCAAACCATGGTCCAAGGGGGAAGGGGTGTGGCCCAGTAGGTAATGGAGTCAGAATCCACAGCCAGGCAGTCTGTGCGCTCTCTCTTTTCTAGGCTTCTGATTTTTTTCTTCTTTTTATTTTATTTTATTTTATTGGAGACAGAGTCTCGCTCTGTCACCCAGGCTATAGTGCCGTGGCGTCAGCCTAGCTCACAGCAACCTCAAACTCTTGGGCTCAAGCGATCCTCCTGCCTGAGCCTCCCAGAGTGCTAGGACCACAGGCATGCGCCACCGTGCCTGGCCTGGCTTTTTCTTCTTGATCTGCCAGATCCCCACAGGCTGTGCTGAGCCCCCAGACAAGTGGAGTTGGGGGAGAACAGCCTGAGCCAGGACCTTCACTCTTCAGGACCCTGGAGGCCCCCATAGAGCCCCTTCCTATACTTGGCTACACTCACCCTCGTGGGAGTTTCTCCCAACTCCTCCACCCCCATTCTCATCGGGGCCTCAAGAAGCTTGCTGACCCTTACTCAGAGCGACAAAGGTGACCCCTCTTCCATCTGCATAAGGCGCACACAAAGTCTCTCCCCTGCATCTGGGCCTCACCGTCCCCTGGAAGGAAGAAATGGCTCTTCAGCCCCCTGATAGACAGGAACCTCGGGTCTCGGGGCGGCCAGGTCTCCCGCCCTGCACCCCAACGCCTGTCAGAGGCAGGGTTGAGACGCCCCCTGTCTGGCTGCCAGTGCAGGGCTCCTTCCTGCCACATCCCTGCCTCTCCTCCCTCCGGCGCTGCTGGCTGGCCCTGGGTTCACAGTCTTGCCTTCTCTTTGTCACTGAGACTTACAAACACTCATCTGATCATAACGAAGCCGACAATCTACAGTCCAGGGCAC
Organism: Eulemur rufifrons; assembly: GCF_041146395.1. Classification (NCBI taxonomy): domain Eukaryota; kingdom Metazoa; phylum Chordata; class Mammalia; order Primates; family Lemuridae; genus Eulemur; species Eulemur rufifrons. The sequence goes on along the minus strand of NC_090989.1, from coordinate 190,089,452 downwards.
CGTCCTCTGGCTTCAGTTACTTGAGAAGAACGTGCAGCTCCCTTGTGAGCTGGGGAAGGCACAGGCTGAGTCTGCCCCGTCATTGAGCCTGCCACCCCATTAGGGGCAGTCACTCCCAAGCTCAAACCTCCGCGATGGCTCCCACTGGCTGCCCCTTGGCCTGTTAGGTGACATCCTCACACGTCCTGGGTCTCACTTGCCACCCAAGCTGTTCTCTTCTTTTCCTGTGGTCCAGTGGCATTAAATGCTCCTGTTCTCAGTCCACATGCTACATTTTCTTCCTCTGTGCATTTGCATAGACCGTCCCCTCTGTCCAGAATGCCTTCCCTCGCCTCTGTATATGTGCAAATTCTGTCTCTCCTTAAGGCCCAGGTCAGGTGTAGAGCTGTGTTCAGGCCATTGGCGGCCCCTCCTTAGGGCTCTGGGGTCACTGGTGCCCACGCAAGGCGCGAGTGGAAGGCCCAGAGGAAAAAGGGAATGGAGCTGCCCGTGGGCCAGTCCTCGGGGCCTTGACAGTGCCGGTTGAGTCCCTCTCCAAGGGCCCCTTTCTCCCTGCTGGGGGCAGCCTCAGGCCAAGGCCTGGGTCTGACTCCAGCCCCAGCCGCCTCAGGGGCTGCTTTTGCTCAGTCTGCACCGCTAGAAACCCGGGACGTTCCACAAACTACAGCTTCCTCACCCCAAGCCCTCCCACCACTCTTGCTCTTTCCCTGTTCTCGAAAAGTGCTTAAATAATGGTCAAAAAGGACACACAGGAGAACTGGGTGGCTTTGGACGTTCACCCCATGAGACGTGCAGACCCCTGGGAGTCCTTCCTGGTCTTGTCTGGCCCAGGAAGTGCTGGCTCCTCCACCTCAGCGGGGAGCAGTCCATGGCTCCAGGGCTTTCTCCAGGAGTGAGGACGCCGGGTCCTCCCAGGGCCTCCAGGAGGGCCAGGGACCGAGGCGCGGCCCTTGCCTGTGGGGCCACTGATGCCATGGGCCTCCCTGCCACAGCCACCACCTCCGGCTCAGCACACGCTTTCACTTCTGCTTTCTCACCTCCTCTCATAGCTGTTCCCAGGTAAGCAATTAACATTCACGTCACATTACTCTGAGGACAGCAAGGCGCAGAGAAGCTCAGACAGGGACGCCCAGGAGCAAGGGGCAGAGGGCGGGGCCCAGACTGCCGCCACATCCAGGGGTCCCGGGCGGGCCTCGGCCTGGGCTCCGCTCGATTCCACGTGCCCCGCCTGCACCCCCAGAGCAGACACCGGCCCAGCCAGGTGCCCGGAGCAAGGCCATGGGACCCAAGGGTCTGGGCTCCCTGCCACGGCCCCGGTGTCCCTCGCCCAGGCTGCTTTGTCTTGCACACAGATATGGAGGCAGATGGCCCTGGGCTCGGATTCCAGCATTTCATGTATTCGCAGCACAACTCCAGGCAAGCCCTTTTCCCTCACTGGGCCTCAGTTTCCCCACATGCCTGTTGTGGCCTCTTGGGTCAGTGGGATCTCAGCGCTCACTGACCCTGCCTTGTGCCCGCTGCCCCACCCAGCAAGGCCTGCCTTAGTGGTGAGGCCTGGCCCTGGCTCTCACCTGGGTCTCCACCTTGCCCCCAGGGCAGGGAGATGTGCCAGGGCTGAGAATGGGCCAGAGCAGGGGCCAGCCTTTTTTGGTCCCTGCCTGACACTTCCTAGTGCTGGCTGAGGTGGCACTGGACTTGACCATTGGCCCCGGGCCCAACTCTGTCTCAGGGGCTCTTCAGGTTCTTTCTGGCATTGTTATCACCCCCATTCTATAGATAAGGAAACTGAAGAGTTAACAGCCCACCCACAGTCACGGAGCTGGGCCGTAAACACAGCAGGCGGGCAGGAGCCCAGGGCAGCTACTCAGCACCGTCAACCACACGTTACAGAAGAGAGGCTGCACAGCGGGCTGGACTCCAGCTCAGGGCTTTCCAACCCAGCGCAGTCACCCCTCTGCCCAGCGCTCCCACCCAGCTGCAGGAGGGACTTTAAAGTCCCCAAAGCTCACCTTGGCCCCAAACCCCACCCTACCCCTGGTGCGTAATACCCCTGGCCCGGAGACACCCATGCCCAGCCCAGCTGGACTGGGCAGTCCCTACCTGTGCCCCAGAAGGGGCCGCAGAGGCGGCAGATGGGCACGGTGCACAGCTGGGACAGTCTGAGGCCTGTAGCAGCGCAGTGGCAGACTTTGGCACCATCTCCACCTCCCCTGAGCAATCATTAACCTGCCAGAGGCCACACCTCCTGGGACAGAGCGGGCTCCTCGGAGGCACTTACCACAGGTGGGATGGGCAGGGGAGAAGAGCCAGGGCGATAGGCTCCCACACTCCCTCCGGGGACTGGAGGCCCAGGCCAGAGGAGAAGGGGCCCGAGGACCCACAAACAAGGCTGCGCCCTGCGGCCAACCAGAGTCGGGGAGGGGGACCAGTGGAGGTCTGTGTCAGAGCCCTCTGTCCCCTCCCCACTACAAGTTTCTTCAGGGACAGGGAACCCAGGGACAAGGTGAAGTGGCTCAGGTCAGGAGAGGGGACTGGTAAAAGAGTGTGACAAGCAAACACGAGACTCCAGGACGAGCCCCGTGAGGTGCAGGTGCGCACAGGAGTGCGGGCCGCCGAGCTTGGACCACGAGCTCTGGAACCTGTTGTCCTGTGTCCCCTCCACTCAGACCCACAGAGGGCATCTACCCTCCCCCAGGGCCTTCGCTCACCCCCAGGCTGGCTTTAAACGCTGTCTCACGGTGGCTCCCAGCAGGGACTGAGCCCCAACTCCCTCTTGCTCACCCTCAAGGCCCACCCATCCCCACGCTGACACAGGAGAAGGGGGCCCTGGGCACAGTTTTCCTGAGGTGCACGCCCACTGCCTTGCCGCCCACTGCCTCGTGGTCCACTGGGCGGGGCGCAGGTGTAATCCTCTGCTGCCTGCGCCCGCACCCGGGCTGCCAGTGCCTGCTGGGAGCCTGTGAGGCCCGAGGCGCCCAGTAAGCCCCAGATCCACCAAGAGACCATGAGATGCAAATCCTGAGATGCCAGGCGAGTCCCGGGGACCGCTGTCCTCAGCCTCCCAAGAGGAGTTGGAGTCAACATTTATTGAGCACCTCTGTGGCCGCTTTGGGGGCCCAGGTAGGGACTGCCCAGGCCAGCTGGGCCGGGCACGGGCGTCTCCGGGCCAGGGTTAGGGTGGGGTTTGGGGCCAAGGTGAGCTTAGGGGACCTTCAAGCGTGCTGGACATCATGTGCTCACTGAAGCCTGATGTCACCCAGAGAGGCGGGGACTGGTAACATCACGCCCACTCTACAGTGGAGAAACCTGAGGCTCAGAGAGGGGCAGTGGTTGTGCCCACGTGCCCCAGAGAGCGAATGGCTGAGCTGGGAGCCAACCCTGGCCAAAGAGCACTGTGACACGGGAAGGGTGGGGGAGCAGCCGCCCAGTCCTCCCCATCGCCCCTGGTGGGGGCGGGGCACCTTCACACTCCTCTCCCTGACTCCCCCACCCCTGGCAGTGGCACCTGATGTTCCAGTTGCCCAACAGCCCTGCCCCTTCTCCTGGTAACAGCCCCTAGCTTTCCTTCTGCGAACCTGCACACCCTGCCCTCCCCCACTCCATGGTGGGCACGAGCTGAGGCCTGACTGGTCAGATCACAGCATCCCCCGGGCCAAGTGGTTGGATTGGGTTTGGACAGGTGACAACGCTAGACCAATAAGAACCAATGGGACCCAAATAAAGGACTTTTGTTGGAATAGGTGAGAACCTCCTTCCTCCCTGCTGGGATGTCTAAATTGTAAGAAAGTAACTCTGGGGCTTCTGACGGCTGCCTTACTACCATGAGGGTAAAGTATGACTGAGAAATAACCTAAGACTAAGTAAAGCAGAGCAGAGAAATGGAAACACATGGATTCCTTGTGACCGTGTGTGAGCCCCTGGATGCAGCCATGCCTGAAGCCATTGCCACTGGATTCTTCAGTAATTGAACCAATACATTCCCTTTTCTGCTAGACCTGATTGAGTTGGTTTCTGCACTGACTACAATCCCCCTTGGGGCAGGAAGACCCTTGTCTCTACAATACCACACCCAGATGCAAAGGAAGAGGCACAGACAGTTGAGTTAAGAGAGGCCAGGGTCTGAACCTGGCTTGGCCATCTCCAAGCTGTTAAACCCTTTGGAGCCCCTATTCCTCCCTGTTGCATATCACACATCCCCATTTGTAACTCAAAGAAAATAATATTACCTACTTCGTGGGATTCCTGTGAGGCCAAAATGAGAGGCTAGAGAATGACTCCTGGCATGGGGCCTGCACGTGGCATGGACCCCACCAGCACTCATCCAGGCTCCCATAGCATTGAATCCACAGCTTTATTAAGGCACACACCCACTGTCTCGTCGTCACCACTGGGTGGCCCTCTCCCCCTGGACAGGGGACATGTCCAATTCACACTCAACTGACACACAGTCATGCACCACATAATGATGTTTGCATCAACAGCAGACTGCACATACGGCAGTGGTCCCGTAAGGTTACAATAACATGCTTTGATACTTCATTTCCAGCCAGGCTTCCTTCTTTCGTCACCAACAGCACTCCTGCAACCTGGTAAACGTTCCTAAAACCCGCCAGACTTTCTGTAAGAAGTGTGGCGGGCACCAACCCCACAAAGTGACACAGTGCAAGGAGGGGAAGGAGTCTGTGCACCCATGGAAAGCCCGGAGAAAGCGCATGGTGGCAGGAAGCAGGGCGGCTGTGCTGGGTGCACCAGGCCGATTTTCTGGAAACAGGCTAAAACTGCAAAGAGGACTGTGCTGGGGCCAGTGCGGGGCCCAGCTGCGGACCTGAGGGAGCGTGTTTTGAAGTGGCAGGGGAGGACAGACAAGGCCCAAGGGAGCCAGGGATCTTTTTGCTTTATTATGAAGACAATAAAATCTTTTTTTCTCTTGCTTATTTCAAAGAAAGACAATACAATCTTGAGGTTATGCTCACTTCCACTTGGTTGCATTTGGCCTTTTGGGAGGGAATAAACTAGAGCCATCGATAAAAGTCCCCTTGTGGGGAAATTTACGCTTCTTGAAAAAACACTATTTTTACTGTAACTTTTCCACGTTTAGCTGTTTAAAAACACAAATACTTAACCCGTGTGTTACAGTTGCCCATAGCGCTCAGTCCGGTACCGCGCTGCACGGGTTTGCAGCCTAGGAATGTAGCAGGTTTTCCACCCAGGGCTGCGTGAGCACACTCCCTGATGTTCACACGACAGAATCGCCTGATGGCACATTTCTCAAAAAGTACCCCTAGGCCGGGCGCGGTGGCTCACGCCTGTAATCCTAGCACTCTGGGAGGCTGAGGCAGGTGGATCGCTCGAGGTCAGGAGTTCAAGACCAGCCTGAGCAAGAGTAAAAAGAAATTAGCCAACTAAAAATATATAGAAAAAATTAGCCGGGCATGGTGGCACATGCCAGCTACTCGGGAGGCTGAGGCAGGAGGATCGCTTGAGCCCAGGAGTTTGAGGTTGCTGTGAGCTAGGCTGACGCCACGGCACTCTAGCCCGGGCAACAGAGTGAGACTCTGTCTCAAAAAAAAAAAAAAAAAAAAGTACCCCCATTGTTAAGTTACAGGCATTTTAACAGGGTAGTTTGTTTCCCAACCCACAAAATTTAAAACAGAGTAACAAAATATATATGCTATAAAAAGCATTAAAAGGTAAAGAAACCTAGATGAAGGGTAGACAAGTGAGAAAAACAAAGGGAATCTAGGCCTGAATAAAGTTTCTAAAATATCCGCCTTGAAGCAGGTGCAGCGGTGCACGCCCGGAGTCCCCGCTACTCTGGACGCTGAGGCAGGAGGATCCCTTGAGCCCAGGAGTATCTGGGCTGTGGTGCACTATGCCTATCGGTGTCCACATTAAGTTTGGCATCAATACGGTGACCCCCCTGTGCCCGGCAGTGGGGAACCACCAAGTTGCCTAAGGAGGTGTGAACTGCCCAGGGTGGAAATGGAGCAGGTCAAAACTCCATGTTGCTCAGCAGTGGGATCACACCTGTGAATAGCTGCTGCATTCCAAACTGGGCAGCATAGTGAGAACTCATCTCTTTAAAACAGAATCATTGTGAAGTTCTGAGTGATTGCAGAGGTGGGCCATAAATCAGGTTCTGAGCTTCCCAACAGGCAAGGCAAAAAGGGAAATGGGATTCATTAAGTTCAGCTCCCATCCATATACAAATATACATACACAGCCAGGTTCAGGAAGCTACAATGCAATTGTGAGCTTTGATACTCACGAGGCATTTCCTCTTTTCAAGAGGCATTTCTGAGGAGAGGGTGTTATAGAAGGTTGGAAAACACCTGACGTATTACAACGTCATGGTTAAGAGACCAGGCTCAGGGGTCAGACTGCTGGGTTCAATCTTGGTGGGGCAAGTTACATAACCTCTCGAAGCCTCAGTTTCTTCATCTGTAAAGTGTGGGTAATGTATGACACGTACCTCAGAAGGTGGTGGTGAAGATGTAACGAAGTCATGGATTTAAAGTCCTAAGCACAGTGCCTAATGCAGAGTAAGGTCTCAGGGCATGCTATGTTCTTGTTGTGGTGTGGTGGTGGTGGTGGTGTTACTATTACTAATATTATCTCATTTAATCCTCACAGTGAGTCTGGGGATGATTATCCCTCTATTACAGATAAGAAAATAGATACCTGGGCAGGTTAGATCACTACCCAAGACGCGGCTGTCAGTAGTGGCAGAAGCTGGATATTAATATGTCATCTGTGCAACCGTTCTTGCCACTGGCTTTCCTGCCATGCCAGATCACACTCTGAAGGAAGCAGCCACTAATCATTGCTAGTGGAGGAGGAGAGGCGGGACTGGAAGGAGAGCCAGGAACCCCACCCAAGGCTCCAGGCTCTCTCTCTCTCTGCCTCAGACCAAGGGACTCAGCCTGGTTTCTCTGCCCTTCCCCAGAGTGGCATACCCCAGACCTAAGCCCCTGCCCTTTCTCCATGCTCTTGTGGTTGGGGCCAACAGCTCTAAGTCAGTGCTCCAGGTGTCAGAAGGTGTGTCCTGGCCTACCCAGACCTTTGGACAGCATTTAGATGAGCCAGGTGTGGTCCCCTGCCCAACTCAAGGGGCACCTGTCCACAAGGTAGCCTGGGAAGGCTGAGTAACAGGTCCAGGTCCAAGGCTGCCTTCAGAGAGTGGCAGGCAGCCAGGCAGAGTAGAGCTAAGAGCTCAGGAAAGGGACTCAGATGACCTAATCCCCTCCCCATCACTTGCCAGCTGGGGGCCTTAGGCAAGGCACTTCATCCCCCTGAGCCTCAATGTCCTCATCCGTAAAATGGGCATAATGCAGACTCCAATTCATAGGTTTGTTATAAGGATTGATGTAATGCATGTTGGCACTCAGCACAGGGCAAGTAACAGAGCAATGTCCACATGAGATAACAATTTAGATACACGTCAGCATTCTTTCATAGCTAGTCTTAAGTGTCTGTTGTTGTCTGTTTGTTTTAGAGACAGGGTCTTGCTCTGTTGCCCAGGCTGGAGTGCAGCAGTGCAATCTTAGCTCACTGCAGCCTCAAACTCGCAGGCTCAAGCGATCCTCCAGCCTTGGGCTCCCAAATTGCTGGGATTACAGATGTAAGCCACCACGTCAGGCCGAGTGTGTGCTTTTAAAAACATTTGATCATAAGAACTTCTCATTGCCTGTCTTTGCTATGGGAACCCGCTATGTGCTAAGAAATTGACCATGTTGAAACCAGTGTTAGCTTGCCCCAGACTAGCTGTATGACATTGGTTAAGTCATTCCTTCCCTCTGAGTGACCACTTCTTCATCTGCAACGTGGAGACACCCTGGCCCCCACCCCAGCGTACAGCTCGGGGGTAGCCCGGAGTGAGGTGAGAGTCTGGGCTGAGGGTGGGTCTTCGGTGACTATGCGTTCAATCCCTCGACTTCCCAGTCAGCCCTCCACGTTGCACTTTGCAGGGTGCAGTCTCTTCACTGCTGTTTTACAAAGGACAAGCCTGGGAACAGCCCTTTGGTGTCACAGACTCACAGCCTCCCGCCCTAGAAAGAACTTAGGGACCCATGAAACCTAATTCTCCCCATTTCCGCCCCAGAGACCCCTTCCAGGGCACACATTCCTTCAAATGCGCCCCTTCCAGGTGGCTGTTCTGCCAACAAATGAAAGCTTTAAAAACTAAGTCGGTCTCGAGGCAGCTGTTCAACTGTCTCATCGGCCCTCCGCAGAGGAGCTAAACCCTGGGCTGAGAAGAGGGCCTCGTGGGCCGGTCTCCGGGAGGCGCGGTCAGCAGGGCCCGCTGACGTTGCAGCCCTCGCTGCCTCAGACGCCCAGGGATGGGGGCGGCGGGGCTCCCCGCTGGGACCCGGCCTGAGCAGGTACCGGCAGGCTCCGGTCCAGGCTGGCTCTAGCGAGGGCACACGGGGTGCGAAGGAAGTAATCGGGGCCAACAGCTCTAAGTCAGTGCTCCAGGTGTCAGAAGGTGTGTCCTGGCCTACCCAGACCTTTGGACAGCATTTGGATGAGCCAGGTGTGGTCCCCTGCCCAACTCAAGGGGCACCTGTCCACAAGGCAGCCTGGGAAGCTCACTGTGCTGTGGGCTGTGACGATATAGGGCTGAGTAACAGGTCCAGGTCCAAGGCTGCCTTCAGAGAGTGGCAGGCAGCCAGGCAGAGTAGAGCTAAGAGCTCGGGAAAGGGACTCAGATGACTCGGCCGGCCGCCTCGCTTCTCGTCGCTGGGGTCGCCCAACCTCCACCTGAAGAAGGTATCATCACTTCCATTTCGCAGACAACAAAACGGAGGCTCAGAGAATGGCCCAAAGCGGGGAACCAAGAGCTACCGATCCCAGAGCCAGTTCATTGTGCATCTATCCGAGGCTGGGGAGGAAAACAAACTCTCCGGGAAGCGAAGTCGTATTATTTTCCCCATTTCACAGACGAGGAGACTGAGTCAGCCGCTCATCCAAGGTCGCGGACGCTGTAAGTGGGCGGCGGGGACGCCGCGAGTCGGGCGTTCTGCCCTTACGCGCTCTTTGCGGCCCGACGCCGGGTGGGCGTTGCCAAAAGACGCCCCACCCCGTCCCCCCTGCCACCCCCACGCAGGAACTTGGTGCAGTCCGGACGGATCCATTCGCGCGGAGCCGGGTGGGACCGAAGCTGCGCAGCGGCGCGGGCCCGCGCGCGCCAGGTGGTGAGGTCCGCGGACGGTTCCACTCCGCAGGGCCGGAGGGGCCGCGGCAGGCGGCGCGCGGGCCGCAGCGGACCGGGACTCCGGGCTGCAGCTGGAGCGACGCGCCGGCCGCCGGGTGGGGGTGGAGCCCCGCCGCGGCCCCAGGTAACGCCCGGCCCGGCCCCTGCGCCGAGCGCCCCGGACCCGGCCGGCGAGGACGCACCGGGCGGCCGCGGGCCGGCAGAGGAGCGTCGGGGCTTCCGCGAGGCCTCTGCCTGCGCCCGCACGGCCGGAGCTCGCTGTCCCGGGTCCGGGGACCAGAGCCGCGCCTCTCTCCTGCATGTCGCTAGTCCAAGTGCCCCAGTGCGTGAGCCCGGGGAACTACAAGTTCCGGCGTGCCCCGCGCATGTTGCGCTCGAAGCCTCCGCGGGTCGCGGCTTAGCTGGGACCCAGGCGTCCGGGACCGAGAGCCGGTGCTGCGCTGCGGTTCTTTAGCCTCGTCATGTCGGTCCCAAACATTTTACCGTCGCCCTCTCCCAGCCGCTGGGAAGCCAGAGGGCTCCGGCCCTGCCCTGGAGCGGCTGCGGGTCCAGGAAACAGTCCCCCTGCACCCCGGCGCGGTCGTTACTGCGTTCTGGATGTCGCAACGCCGAGGGGTCCTGGGAGGATCTGTGTCTTGCCCAAGGTCACACAGCTGCCGTTGCCTGGGAGCCACTAAGCTGTAGTCGAGTTGGTGCGGGGGTCGGGGGCGCGGGAATTTGGGGGCAGGGGAGGATGCTTAAGATGGAAGAAAAATGGGGAATTCAGTTGGGCTCATCTCCCTAGGTCTGCCAGGCACCGCACTCCCGCAGCCCCCGGTTTTCTTCTCCGGACAGTGTTGGTGGTTCTTGCTCGCTTTGCAGACCCTGGGGGGTCCAGTGGTGAGAGCTGCGGGGGCGGGGTGGGGGGTCAGAAAGGGGACCTTCTCCAGGCCACACCCACAAAGCTCACACATCCAAATGCAGACCCAGACCCCGGAAGTGGAGCAGGTACAGCCCGAGGCACACACAGTGAGACCCACCGTTGACTCACCGAGGTAGGTGGGTGCTCTCAGCCCCGTATTACACCTGGACAAACAGCTTCACGGAGGTTAGTGGCTTCCTCAAGGTCACAGAGCTGCTAAGAGGCAGAGCAGGCTGACTTTGGAGGCTCTGTATTTAACCATCAGTGCAGCCCTGGCCCCTCAGTAGCCGTGCTGGGCACGTACTAAGAGCTCAGTAAATGTCATCCGTCACTAGTTATTGTCGTTGGCCTAATTTTACAGAGGCGAGACTGAGGAGAAGAGACGCCAAATAACTTACCCACGGCCTCAGAGCTGGAGGCGGAGTGCTGTAGACACGGGCCCCAGACCAGGACACCTCTACAGACAGCCTGCCCTCGTGCTCTACAAACACAGCCACTTCTTTGTAGGGGAGTCAAAGCTGGGGGTTGGGGGCTCAGATGTGTTGAGGCCTGCCTTGAGTGGACAGGACTTGGCAGGGGACCGTCTCCACCCTGGTGTGTGAGGCTCTGGGCTGGGGTCTGATGCTCTGTCGAATCTGGGAGGTTTGAGTCCCAAGCTGGGTCTACCAGGCTGGACTGGGTGTCCCTGGTCTCTATGTTCCTCGGTCTCTATGTTCCCACAGCTCCATCCTGGGAAGGTTACAGGACCCTGCCTCTTTGGAGGAGGGCCTGAGGGGCTTTGGAAGAAAGGAGTGGGGTGCTTTCTGACCCCGAGAGAGGGAGCAGCAAGTTGTCCAGGCTATTGGGGAGGAGGGAACCCTGGCTAGGCAAGGCCCCAGCAGGAAACGATGACCACAACCTCCTCTTCCCCCTCAGCTGCCCAAGTCCCTCCCATCTGCAGAGGAGGCCTGGGGGAGGAAGCTGGAATGTAGCATCAAGTGCTTAGAACCCTCTCTGGCTCTCACCCACTCTGTGTGATATGGAGACACCTCCTAGTGCCTGAGCCTCTGCAGTGTCCTTTTGCTCCGGGGACTTCTGTGCTTCTGATTATTGATTTGATTATGGGGGCTCCTGTGTTGGCATTTGCATTGCACAGACCAAGCAATGTGAGATTAGAATGTGACCCCAGGTTTGCCCCTCAATGGCTGTGTGATACTGGGGGAGTTTATCACCTCTCACCTCATCTGTAAAATGGGGCAACACTGGGATCTAGCTCTTAGGTCATGGCGAGAGGATGATCAGGGTAGGATTTGCCCAGACTTACAGGAGACCCTAGGACCCCCATTTCTCCACAGAACGTCACAACAGATGACAGAGCAGAGGTGGGCCACTCCATTTGTGGTTTCTGGAGCCCACAGGGCCACACTTCCAGGTTCTGTGGTGACGGGAGCCACTTCCTGACTCTGAACCACTTTCCTCTCTGTAAGATGAAAGTAAACAGTATGTGCCTTTGGGGGGGACGGGAATGAGACACACAGTAGGTATGCAGGCCATATCCCTATATGGGGGTTCAAAGTGTAAGACTTTCTGTGAACCTGAAGAGAGAGTCAAAGAAACATTCAGATTTCTGGCTTCTCTTGCAAAATTGGAAAATCTGGGAAAATTGTGTCCCCCTTCCCACTTGCTCCAGAGTGTTTTCGCATGTGCCCACAAAGGCCTTTCAGGTGAGGGGGACAGGTTATTATTGGCCTCTGGCCTGGGGGAAACCCTGGGGGACTGTGGGGATTTACTGAGGGCTTCCTGGGGCCAGGCCCAGGCCCGAGGAAATGAATGAGGGTCATGCCTGAGACAAGACAGGGCAGGGATTCCCTGGCCCTGTAGGATCAGGGGCAAACCCAGACGCCCTCCCCTGGGTATCTACCATCCAGGATACGCCAGGCCCTGAAGCTGGGAGCAGGGGTAGCAGTCCCATGGCGATAGCCTCCTGCTATCATGATGCAGTGTGACAATAATCCTACCGCACTGAGGAAGCCAGAGCAAGCTAATAAGTCAGGGAAGGGAGAAGTCTCAAAGCGGGCAGTTTTTGAGTTGGCCCCAAAATTTGAGCAGGATTTTTGCCAGAGGTGAGTCAGGGATATTGAGGACATACTAGGCAGAGAGAATGGCACAGTCAGAGGCTTGGTGGCTTAAAAGCACATAACTAGATTGTGACTAGCGGGTTGCTTTCTGAGGATGGGAGTGATAAAGGTATTTTCACCATGTGGCCTTGGACAAGTCACTTCCCCTCTTTGACCCTCAGATACTCATCCATAAAGTGAGGCTGGATTACCCTAACTTCCAGTGAAGCCTGGTCGTCAGTGCACTTAAAAACATTGAATCCCGGGCCGGGCGTGGTGGCTCACGCCTGTAATCCTAGCACTCTGGGAGGCCGAGGCGGGTGGATCGTTCAAGGTCAGGAGTTCGAGACCAGCCTGAGCAAGAGCGAGACCCCGTCTCTACTAAAAAAATAGAAAGAAATTATCTGGCCAACTAAAATATATATAGAAAAAATTAGCCGGGCATGGTGGCGCATGCCTGTAGTTCCAGCTACTCGGGAGGCTGAGGCGGTAGGATCGCTTAAGCCCAGGAGTTTGAGGTTGCTGTGAGCTGACGCCACGGCACTCACTCTAGCCCGGGCAACAAAGCGAGACTGACTCTGCCTCAAAGAAAAACAAACAAACAAACAAACAAAAAAAAACGTTGAATCCCCTCAGCAAGGAGGGGTTTATTGAGTGAGACGTGCAGTGATCGTGACAGAGCTGTGTGCACATTAAATGGCATGAGGTGAAGGTCAGGGTGCATATAGCCCTGTATTCAGAGATGGAGAAATTCAGTACAAGCTGGAGACATCACAAACAGCTTCCTGTAAGTGGTGAGATGGGAGGAGAGCCTCAAACAGCAGAAAAGAGGAATGGGTTGGTAGAAAGGAAGACACAGGGCATCCCAGGCAGACAGTCCGGCCTGAGCAAAGGCAGGAAGGTGGCAGGTGAGGAACACGAGAGGAGCACCACCATGATTGTGGAAGAGGGGATAGGGAGAGGTGACCCCTAAAGATCTGGTCAGGGAGAGCTTGTTAAGTGCAGCCCCCAAGGCCAGGTCTACATGCATTTGACAGGGAGCCACTGTAGGCTCTATTCCTATAAAGGAGGCAAAGATGATTTGGCATATGTAGGTACCTTCGAATGTGGGGTTTTCTAATTGTTTTTACGTGGCAGGGAAAATAAAATGTTGAAAACCAATTGAAGAAGACGACATCACCTTGTATATTCACAATTATTCTCATGCACACATAGTTTTAACTGTGATGGATAGAGTTTGGCATTCCAGGTAACATCTGTAGCACTGTATCATGAACCTGATCTTGTGTTGCTTAGAGATCTGCAGACAGTCCACTAGGTACTATTCTCAGTCATTGTGTTACTGGCCGCACATCCACAGTGATACTGGTTGTTTTCGATCTAAACATTGCCATAAGTATGTCTGTTCCCCAAACTTCCTTCTGGGTGGTTTCCACTGGATACCTTTTCTGAAGGGGGATTTCTGACTCTAAGGGAACAAAAGTTTTTATGGCTTAAAAGATGTAAAATCTACTCTTTGATAATAGTTTTCTTTAAAATTTTCAATAGGTTATACTGCATAGGACTTTTAAAAAAGCAAATGGGCTGGGCGCGGTGGCTCACGCCTGTAATCCCAGCACTCTGGGAGGCCGAGGCAGGAGGATTCCTTGCGCTCAGGAATTCGAGACTAGCCTGAGCAAGAGCAAGACCCGTCTCTACTAAAAATAGAAAAAATTAGCTGGGCGTGGTGGTGCATGCCTGTAGTCCCAGCTACTTGGGAGGCTGAGGCAGGAGGATTGCTTGAGCCCAGGAGTTTGAGGTTGCTGTGAGCTAGGCTGATGCCACAGCATTGTAGCCCAGGTGACAGAGCAAGACTCTGTCTCAAAAAAAAAAAAAAAAAAGCAAAGGTACATATCATATACCTATAGTCTATCCTCCTGACTCAGTTCTCCTTTCCAGTACTCCCTGAAGACAATTGTTAATCAGTTTCTTGTATGTCCTTCCAGATATATTATATGCAAATGTGGCATATGCCCAATTAAAACAAACAACCTGATACTGTTACAGCTGTTCAGCATCTTGGTTTCAATTTTATTTTTAAATTTGGAATTATGAAATATGTTGAAGATGCATAGAAAATGAACCCCTCACCCCTGCCCTAGTAGCCCACCATACAGGTTTAACAGATGTTAACATTATGCATTGGTGACTTTTTTGTTATGGCTGTCTTGGAGGTAGCCCCATGTCACCTCCAGCTGCCTCTTTGTGGTAGCTGCACAGGAGTCCAGTTATTAGTTATATGGGTACACCCACCATTCTTTATCAGGCCTATATCCAGCTCTTGCATATTCAGGGTATTACTGATTTTTTTTTTTGCTTATATAATACTCAGTTCATTGGGTAATACTCCACTCTGTATAATGTCTGCCTAGGGAGGCACCGAGGCACAGGAGAACAAGGCTTTGGCTTGGGGTCAAATTTGTGCTCCACCATACTTCCTAGCTGTGTGATCTGGGGTGAGTGAAGGCCCTCACTTTCCCCATCTGCAAAATAGACTGGCTATGGTAATCCCTGTGTCTCAGCTGCTGGGAGAAGTAGAAAACTAAAATATAGAGGCTTCATTGGGTTTAGCTCCCCAGTTTCCCCTGGGAAGGGAGCTGTCTGCGAGGACACCCAACTCTCCCAGGCCCAGCCTTGAGCGCCAAGAGCCCGCAGCATCTGCAATTTTGCATTAAACTACTCTCTGTTCCCCACCCCTTTCCCGTGTCATGCAGGGGGCGGGGCGGTTAAATGTCTCTGTGACGTCAGGGCGCGTCGGACCAATCTTCCTGCCCGGCAGGCGTCAGCTTGTTTGCATGGGTCGCCCGCCATTGGTCTGTTGGGCAATCCAGGCCGTCCCAGCTTTTTAAAGACTCCGTATAGTATAAACAAAGAGCTATGGGGCGGCCAGGCCATGATGTCATCGCGGTGCTGCAGCTCTGGGGGTGACGTCATCTCTGGGAAAGTTGCCGGCCCAGGGCTATTGGGGCCATCCTAACCACTTGGACCGACTTGCGAGGCCGCTCCCGCCCCGTCGAAGGTCAGCTCTATTGCACTTCAGTGTACCTGGCGGCGCCCGGTCCCCCAGGAGGGGACTATGACACAGTAAGTCTGTGCTGCGGCTCTCCCAGCGAGACCCATTTCTCTGGCAGGGAAACTGAGCCCCGGAGGCGCGAGTAGTTCGCAAGTTTGCATAGCATAGTCTAGTTGTAGCCGATAGGTCGTGCCCACCCCGGGGTCTCCTCATCTTTAGGTCGGGCCACGTTACCCCGCCCCTTGCCTTGACTATTGCTGCGGTCACTTTAAGGCGAAGGTGGGAGGTAAGAGGTGGTTTTAAAAAAAAAAAAAATCTGTCTCAAGATGGCGGTCCAGTGGTCACGTGCCTGGCAGAGGCGAGTGATTGGCTCTCGGAGCCTCCGTGGGGCGGGGCTGCCGCGGGCTCGGAGACTGCTACTGTATCCTGGAGCCTCCAGGCGCGCCCCCGCGGGCCCCCCTCCCTCCTGGCGCGCGACTCCGCCGCTTCGAATGTTGTGAATCAAATGTGGGGTTTGTTACATTCCGCAGCCGCCGCGGACAGTTCTTAAAGGGCCAGCCGTCAGCAGCCGCGCAAACCCAGCCGCGTCCTGCGCTGCCTCTGGCTGCCGGAGGGCCTGGGCAGAGAGAGAGAGTGAATGCGCGTGGGCCTCGCGAGGCAGACGCTGTAGGGCGGACAACAAAGAGAGAGGGCCCCGGAAGGAGCCGGGCTGCCCTCGGACCGGGGGTGGGGAGGGGAGCACATCGTTCCGCAGGGCGGGGGCTCTTAAAGGGTCCAGGCAGCGCCCCCCCGCCCCCCTGCCCAGTTTGGCGGTTCTAGGTCGGGAACAAAGGAGTCAACGTGTGGCCGGGCGGCCAAAGGTGAGTCGGTGCCAGGGCCCCCAACTCCCGATTCCTGCACTCCTGAAACTCCTGTTCCCCTTCCCGGGGAATGGGGGCCATGATCCAGCTGGCTCCGCAGGGGTTAATCACGGGCGGTCACCTGCACTAGGGGTGGTGAGACCCCTGGGATCAAGGACCCCTCCCCAAAACCCCCCAGGCCAGGCTGGGTCTTCCTTCTCCCAAGGCTGAGCGCTGCGGTTGGAGAGGAAGGGCTGAGCCGCCCCCTCCCCCTGCGGCCGCCACTTCCTTTGTTGTTGCTTTTGTCTCACGCCGAGCACATGGTCCGGGATCCTCGGCTCTTAAAGTCACAGCGCTCCGGCCGCGGCACTGCAATCTGGCCTCCCGCCCCCAGTGTACCTCCAAGCGCGGCACAAAGGAATGGGCGGGGGACTAGGGAGGCCCCTCTCGGCGACGGTGTCCGCGCCTCGGCCCCCCCCCCCCCCCGACCCATACCTAGGGAGGGGTTACTGAGGAAGCATCCTGTAACCCCATAATCTGCTCCTGGCCCGCTTTGGGTGGGGACCTGCCCCTCAGGGACAGTGGTTTCCTCCCCCACTAATGTGATCTCTTGGTTTCTTCTTGTCTCTTCTGGTTTTATTTGGGCGCTCTGGGAAGGAGAAATTTCTGCCCCCATTTTACAGTTGTGGCAACGGAGGCTCATATACAAGTGAAGGGATTTCCTTGACCAAGGTCACTCAGGGAGTCTGGGCTGGCCACGGACTCCTCGCTCCACGTATGTTGGTCTATCCCTCAATGGCCTCCAGGCACCACGCGTTGGAGAGCTCTTTTTGCTGGGCCTCTTTTGGGGTGGGAGGGGCAGGAGAGGAGGACTTCTTTCCCTGCCTGAATCTACTCATGCTCCCAGGGTCTGACTTTGATCATCTCCAAAAGGAAGTGCTTCTTCCTGCAAACAGACCACAAGCCCAAACGACATGTGAGGGGCTCCCTAGACCAGAGTCAGGGCAGCTGCTTGGGTCACTGGATTTAAGAAGTTGGCTAGGGATGGGGGACTGCAAAGTAGGGTGCCTGCCTCCAGGCAAGATTAGACTTACAGATGGGGACTCTTAAAGACCCCTTTACACCCACCTCACTCACAGCACAGCACAGAGGAGGCATGGAAAGGCAGAGCAGTTAGGGGGTGGGCACCTGTCCGCCCTTGCTGTTTGACCTTGAGCAAGTTGCTAGCGCCTACTCCGAGTCTCAAAGGCTTCTTTCCACAACAGAGCTAATCACGGGTGTCTGAAAGCAAATGCTCTCCCAACCTCCTTTATGGCTGAGAATATAGATTTGAGGTTAGGTGATTTCCTCACACTACTAGTGCCAATGAGTTGGGGACTGGGGGAGTCTGGGCCTAGGGGGCCAGCTGGGTCCAATTCTGTTCCTCTCTGAGTTTGTGGCCTAGAGCAAGTTACTGCCATAGACTGGGCCTCAGTTTTCTCAACTGCAAAGTGGCTGTGCTCCCTCTTTGCTATCTCTGTTCCTGGTAGAACTTAAAGAACCAAGAGCCACTCCCTTCTCAACTGGGGTATTCCCCTGTGCCAGCATATTTCCCTGCTGCCCCCAGCAGAGCTTGAAGTGGCGGCATCCACTTTCTGCTGGGGGGTTGGGGATGGAGATCAGTATATCATGTTTTCTGATAATGATCATTCATACCGAAGCCGAGTTCAAACTTTATAAATCGCTTCTGCTGTTGCCTTGGAGCAGTCCATGACGTTGCACTGGGAGGTAGTTATTGGGCTGTTCCCATTTTAAAGATGGGGAAGTTGAAGATCAGAGAGGGGAAACCATATGTGCAAGGTCTTCAGCCAAGACTCTGGCCAAAAGTCAGGGGTGTCATGTGTGAGACTGAGAGTTGGCACTGTCACCCACGGCTGGAGGCCCTTCTTTCCGCTGGTTTGGTTTCTCAGCTCCTTACCATCTTCCCTTCCTTGAGGAATGGATGCCCTTGTAGGGAGCTGGCCACGGAGCAGATCCCCATGGGCCTGGGCCTCTTTGGGAATCCCTTGAGCCTTGGCACTGCGTAGCCATCAGCAAGACAGACAGCCTGGCACAAGGGGAGCAGTTGAGGCCACCGGCTCGGTGATTAATCATGGGTGCTGTATGGTCACACTGCCTGGGTCATGTCCCAGTGCATTCAGTTCCAGCTGACTGGCCTTGGACCTCACCTCTGTGCCTCTGTGTTCCCCTCCAAGGGTTGCTAGGAAGCTTCCACGTGGGAAATATCATAGTTACTACTGTTAGTGTTCCTCATCAGCAGAACTGTGGGTTCCCAGGATCTCTGAGGTTAGCTGGGCAGAGGTTCCCAAACCCAGCTGTGCTATAGAGACTTGTGGGGAATTTGATAAAAACCTTGTTCCCCAACTCTCCAAAATTTCTGGCCCAGAAGGTCTGGGGTGGGCCAGGAGTGTGTCGTTTCAGTTATTTGGGGATTCCCTCCGAGTCTCCTTTGGCCCTGCTTGCTTGCTTGGATCGTCAGCAGGATTCAGGTAAGCTGTGTGCCAGGATGTGCGCTTGGCCTTTGCCAGGGAGCACAGACTCAGTCACCTGTGGTCAGTGGGCAGAAATCGGACCTGGGGTGACCTGGAGAGAGAGCTCTTGCTCCAGGCGAGGGGGCCAAGCAGAAATAAAGCCCACCAGGACCAGATTTTCCACTTTTCTTTCCCCTCTGACAAGAGGCCAGGTCTTTTTGGTAATCTTAATCATTGCTGCCAGCCTGTGTGTGGCCTTTGGCCTGTATGAGCGGCTCTCTTCAGGGCACAATTATCACATCAGGCCTGCCCTGTGCTAGACACCAGGTGGTCACTGGGCCCTGGAGTTCCCTGGGAGCAGTGTGAATTCCAGCTCTTACACCTCACACCTCTGTGGTCTTGGCCTGGCGCTGTCCTAAAACGTGGGGAAGATCCTCCCATGCAGGCTTCTTTTGAGAAGTAGGACCCAGCTTATGGCCCAGCACAGCGGAAATGGTTCTTGCTGCTGTTGGCAGGAAGGAACAAGGTATTGAGCTGCCGGGCGCACTGGCTCCTGGCTGTGTCAGCAGGGAGGTGACACTGAGAGCTGGGTATCAAAGATGCGAAGGAGTTGTGTTACATGGAGACGCGGCAGAGGGGTCCTCCCTGTGGTAGGAGGAGCAAAGGGCTGGTTGTGTTTGATGTACCCTTCAACTGTGCAGGGCCTGACAGGTTCCAGAGCTTTCCCTGCCAGTCCTCATCCCAACCTCTGGCGTTAATGAACGGAAGCCTGGGCACAGCCAGGTCCCCCGTCTTCCACCACCTGGCCCCTCAGCTCTAACCTGAGGGAGGTGACCCTGTCCCAGCCCATTCCTACTCAACTTCCCCTCTTAGGTTCTTGCTTCTCCTTTTTTCTCAGCAGGCCCCGCCTCCTGCTTTGTAGGCTGGGTGGGGCCCTCAGAGCAAGGGCCTGGCTGTGTGCCAGACTGCAGTCTACTCGGGGACCGCTGCCTTCATCACCTCCTGTGAAGGTTTGGGCCGGTCCTCCCTGTTGGCAGCAGGGTATGCGGAGAAGCTGTAGTCGGCCCAGCTCCCAACTTTGGCACTTACTGTGGGGCCTTGGGCAAGTCTCTTCCTTTCGCTGAGCCTCAGCTGTCTCTGTAAAATGAGCTAACGATACCTTCCTTGAGGGGTAGATGAAGGCGCACTAGAGTAGGCACTGTGGGAACAGGCTGAAGAAAGAATACTATCTTGCCTTGGACTGGAAGCCCTGAGGGCAGGAACCAGGTTAGAACCTCTTACCTGGCAATAGTGGGCGGAAAACTGGGTCTCAGGCCTGTTTGGAATCCTTCCTAAGCCTACCGGATGAAAGGGAGGAAGCTGGAGTCTCCCCAGGAAGCCCCAGCTACCTAGAGCCCACGCTGTGGCCCTGGCATAAGGCGGAGGAAGGCCCTCGTCCGCAGCCCCCATAGCAAGACAGGGCGCCCAGGAGGCCCCACCCAGCAAGAGCTTTCCTGGAGCCGGCTGGTCCGGAAGCGTGCTGGCCAGCCCTGAGGGGGCTTCGTCCCACTCCACAGAGCAGGAAGGTGAGGTCTAGGCTCCTGGCAGGCCGAGCCTGTCCCTGGTCTGTCAGCACTGGACCTCAGTGCCCAGGGGAGGGCCCGACCCAGAGTGCACATGTAGCACAGGGCGTGGTGAACATCACTGGCCCCTGGAATCACACTGTAGGGGTTTGATTCTGTCTCCCCAGCCCCTAATGGAACAAGCAGCTAGACTCTCTGTGCCTCAGTTTCTTTGTCTACTTGCCTCCTAGGGTTGTGAGCCCCAGCCCAGCCCCTCTGCCCCTCGACCCACCTGATGCAACCATGGGCTCTGGCAGTGACTAGGTGGCCACCCTGTGCCCCCGTGGGTCATCGGCGATTTTCTGCAGCACCTGGCAGCACTCCTGGCCAGCTGTGGGGAAGGTAGGAAGGAGCCTCCCTGGTGCTAGGGAGCTGGTGCTAAGCCACCAGCTAGGCTGGGGCAGGGGCTGGGAGGTGGGCACAGGGCCCTGAGCTAGCTTCCCTCCTCAGTGGGGGCAGTGACCCTGGCTTTTCTCCTTGCTCTGTGAATGAGTGGCCCCCCTCAGGCCTATCAGGGCCTCCTCTCTGTGGTGCAGCCCCGGCCGTGAGGGCCCCCTGGCCAGCCTGCCTGCCCAGCATGAGCGCTTACCCTCCCAGCAGCCGCTGCCCCGACCACCACACCTCCCTGTAGAGGAGCACCGAGCCTCGGCTCCTGCCGGCGGGAGCCCCCGAATGCTGCACCCAGCCACCCAGCAGAGCCCGTTCATGGTTGATCTTCACGAGCAGGTAGGCAGAGCACCTCCCCATCCCTGCTGCCCCCAACCCTCTGGAAAGCCAGTCTGAGACGCAGGGGCAGCAGAGGCCTAATTTCACCTTGCTTAACTTGTTTCATGCTCTAGGGAGGCATTAGTAGCCCTGTTTTACAGGTAGGTGAACTGAGGCCCAGAGAAGGGGGAGGGCCTTCCCTGGGGCCACACTGGATGACTGGCAGAGCTAAGCCCCTCTCAGATTCCCAGAGGCCTCTGTCTGCCCTGGCGGGCCTGGAGCGGGGGCACAGTCTGGTCTGTACCTAGGTAGGACCCTGCTGGAGAACGGAAGGGAGCTGGCCCTGGCAGGGCATTTCTCCTGAGAGCGCTTGCATGGCCAGGCTTCCTCCCTACACTTCCCTGGCTCTCTCTCCACCCACAGGTGCACCAGGGACCTGTCCCTCTGTCCTACACAGTCACCACAGTGACGACCCAAGGCTTCCCCTTGCCTACAGGCCAGCACATCCCTGGCTGCAGTGCCCAGCAGCTCCCAGCATGCTCCGTGATGTTCAGTGGACAGCACTACCCCCTCTGCTGCCTCCCGCCCCCGGTGAGTGAGTGTTTCCACCTCTTACTCTGCCCCGCCGCAAGCCCCAGGCACAGGCCCCCAGCTCTCCGTCCCAGCAGGGTAGCTCGGCAGGCACAGGCCACGCCTGGACTGGGCTGAGCTGAGGATGCCCATCCAGGCCGTCAGCGTACTGCCCGGCCTCCAGGCCATGGCCCTCCCCAGAAAAGCATATGTATGTTCACATACAGTGATAGAGTGTTTCAGGATTCACGGACCTTTTTGCACCTTCTGCCTTGTCGGGTGGCACAGGCATGGAGTTTAGGCTAGGGGCCTTAAGTGACTGCCTGTACAGCCCAGGGCAGGGATTGGACTTCCAGAGGGTTTCTTGTGCAGGCCCTGGAGCTGGTGGGTATGTGTGTGCAATGGAACCTTTTGCTGTATAGAATGGCCCCTGGCCCTCATCACAAGCATAGGCCTGGCCCAGAGCCCAGAATATTCTCTAGCTCCCCCCAACCCCCTGCCCACCTTGTCTCTTGGCAGCTGATCCAGGCGTGCACCATGCAGCAGCTCCCTGTGCCCTACCAGGCCTACCCCCACCTCATCTCCAGTGACCACTACATCCTGCACCCCCCACCGCCAGCCCCACCCCCACAGCCCACCCACATGGCACCTCTTGGGCAGTTTGTATCGCTGCAGACCCAGCACCCACGCCTGGTGAGTCTGGGGGTGGGTCTGATGCTAGAAGGGCTAGCATGGTGGGGGCTTCCCTGTCTCACTGACTGGCTGATCTGTCCCTGCCTCTTCCAGCCCCTACAGCGGCTCGACAACGACGTGGACCTGCGGGCGGACCAGCACCCCCTGGGTGGCTTTACCTACTCCACTTCTGCCCCCGGCCCCACCCTGTCCCCGTCGGTTCCCCTGCACTACCTGCCCCACGATCCACTGCACCAGGAGCTGTCCTTTGGTGTGGTGAGTACTGCCTCCAACGCCCACCCAGGCTCTAGGGCAATTAATTGGGAGGCGGGCCGGCTGGGCTGACTGGCACCTGGCCCCCCTCTTGCAGCCGTATTCTCACATGATGCCACGGAGACTGAGCACCCAGAGATACCGCCTGCAACAGCCGCTGCCCCCACCGCCCCCACCACCACCCCCACCACCTTATTACCCCAGCTTCCTGCCCTACTTCCTGTAAGTACCAGCACATCTGCCCCAGAGCGCAATGCCCTGTTTTCCTGTCTCCAGTGGTTAGACCCAAACACAGCCCCAGGTACCCCAGGGACTCCAAAACCATCTGGCATCCCCACTAAGCCGGACGCGCGCGTGCGCGCATACACACACACACACACACACACACTCACGGCAGTTGGACTCCCTGCCCCTCTACAATGTCCTGGAACAAACATCAGGGGCCCGGAGTTTATGTTTTGTGTGACTCCTGCCCATATGCATGTAATAAATTTTTATGTTTTTTTCTGCTGTTTAAAAAAAAAAAAAGAACCACCAGGGTCCCCCGCGTGAGCTGTGTAGAGCTCTGGGCTTTGTTTGCATGGAGGAATCTGAGGCAGCTCTGTGCCCCACCCCTACTGACCTTGACCCTGGGCCCCGACACCTGTCTCTCTAGCTCGATGCTGCCAATGTCACCAACAGCAGTGGGGCCCACCATCAGCCTGGATCTGGATGTGGATGACGTGGAGATGGAGAACTATGAGGTCCGTGGGTTCCGTGCTGAGGGCTGGGGTTGGGAGACCTGCAGCCCTGCGTGCTGCTGACCGCCGCCCCCTCCTGCCCATCTCTAGGCCCTCCTGAACCTGGCCGAGCGGCTGGGAGACGCCAAGCCCCGCGGCCTCACCAAAGCAGACATAGAGCAGCTCCCGTCGTACCGCTTCAACCCAGACAGCCATCAGTCAGAGCAGACACTGTGAGTGCTACGCCCCATCTCCGGCCCCTCTGAACACGGCGGGGCTGCAGTGGGACACCCCCACCTTCGGGGAGATCACACTCTGCAGTACACCTTCTTCCTTGGCCATCCACGTGGAGGTGATGCTCTGTACCCCTCCCCAGGTGTGTGGTCTGCTTCAGTGACTTTGAGGCGCGGCAGCTGCTCCGAGTCCTCCCCTGCAGCCATGAGTTCCACACCAAGTGTGTCGACAAGTGGTTGAAGGTAACTAGCCTGTGGTGGCTCCCAGGTGTTCCCCATGTCCTCCCCCGGGTGGGTGGGGGTGCACAGGCCTGCAGGGTTTCCCTCCTCATCCTTACCGCCATACAGAAGTTCTGGCTCCAGAGAGCCAAGTCCCACCAGGCAGCTGAACAGATGAGAGTGGGATGGGGGACAGGTGAGAGTGAAGCCTGATGTGTGCTGCTCCCCCTAGGCTAACCGGACGTGTCCCATTTGCCGGGCCGACGCCTCCGAGGTGCCCAGAGAGGCTGAGTGAGGCCCCATAGCTGCCCAGGAGAACCCTGCCCAAAGCTCTGGAAACTCGGGGGGGTAGGGGGGCCCAGGGAGGACGGGGAGGGAGTGATCCAGGCCTGCCCCGTCGTTCCCACCTGCATCTCCAGAGCTGGTGCCAGGGTCAGCCCCGTGAGAAGCCCCTGCAATAAGCCCCTGCATTTGCCAAGCTCCAAAGACTCCTTGCCCGATCTGCCTGCCTGTCCACCCGCCGCGGAGCTGCCTGAGTGTCCCGAATTTGGTTTCCCTCCTGTTTGCCTTCAGGTCCCTCCCCTTTTTTCTCCTGGCACTGCGAGCCGGGGCTCCATTGCCCCAGTGTGGCTGGTGGAGATCCGTGGCCCTAGGACGGGCAGAGGAGTCGCCATCCTGGGTCATCTGGTCTCTTGCACTGACATGGCATGCCCTCTGCTCAAGTGGCACTGCCAGGTGCGTGGACAGTGTCATGAGGCCATTCCTTGAGCCCCAGAGCTGAGTCCTCCCGCCTTGACCAGGCAGACTCAGGCAGCCACCTCTGCCTAGGCTGCTATGAGGAGTGGGTCTGGCTTCCTGGAGGACCGTCACCCCAGGCACAACATTCCAGCCCCACCCCCAGGCTGGATGGCGCCCCCGCCGGGCCTTTTGAGGATGTGGGAGACCAGCCCCGAGCTGAGGCACATGTATCCTTAGGGAGCCTGGGGAAATTGAGCCTCTGTTCCCGGTGGCTGCCCCACCACCAGTGAGGGGACATACCCATGCTTGATTTTCTCCCCTCTCTGTCGTTTTGCATGAATGTGAGGAGCAGCAGTTTTTGTTTATTCATTTGGCCTAAAATCGTGTGTAGGATTTGGGGATGTGGATACTTAAGACAATTTTTTTTCTTTTGGTTTAATGGGGTTAGGGTTAGGGACCAACCAGGATTGAGTGCCCAGGGGGCAGAGAGTCCAGTCCAGCCGCCCGGTCTGCATGCACGTGTGTGGCTGGGGCTGGGCCGGGCTGGCGGCTGGCGGTCATGGGCAGGGTTAAGGGGTCTGTACTCAGCTGATAACTGCCATGCACTGTACTGCACACCTCCCTAGAGCCTACCGGGACCGTACGTTTTCAGGGCATTTCTCCCTCTCCAGCCAGGGCCCGTCTCCCACCTGCGTGGGTGAGTCTCCTCCAAGGAAGTCCCAGGAGTATGAGGACCAGGGAGGGTGTGGACTCCCATCTCCAGGGCTCCCTCCCAGCCTGATCCCTGCCCTCTGAGGTCTGGAGGAGGCCCCTGTACGGTCTGGCTG
Organism: Eulemur rufifrons; assembly: GCF_041146395.1. Lineage (NCBI taxonomy): Eukaryota > Metazoa > Chordata > Mammalia > Primates > Lemuridae > Eulemur > Eulemur rufifrons. The sequence goes on along the minus strand of NC_090989.1, from coordinate 190,064,283 downwards.
AGCTCCCCACCCTCCTTCCCTGGTCCCATTCTTTTCCTTTCCTACCCCTAGCTGGGGTTGCTGCCGTGAACGAACCGCGTGTGGGGCGGCACATCCTAGCAGGCAGCCCTTGGCGCCTGCTGCCTCAGGGATGCTCCAACCACCCTCGTTCTCCCCGCAGCAGCCCTGGCTCCCGCCTCCCAGCCTCGCCTCCCATGGGGCCCATCAGCCTGGTCCCACCCCCACGGAGAACCCAAAGTCTTACTGTATATAACTCCAGGTGACGTTTCTATATTTATAGCAGTGTTGAAAACCCATGTGTTTTACACAGAGAACCACTCTCTCTAACCCCCCTCCCTTCCCAACCCCAACAAAAAGTTTTCAAAACCCTTACGGTTCCTTGGGCAGGCAGAAACGGGCTCACAGGCTGTGTGTTGGCTGCAGCAGGGATTCCAACAAGCAGCTATTGGGGGGAAAATACAACATTAAAAGAAAAAACATCATCATTAAAAAAAGGTTTATAAAACAATTACTTAGGATGTTTGTGATTTGCCGACCTTGCTATAGATGCCATGTTACCAATGATTTACTGTGGTGGGGGCTTGTCATTGTTTACTCTTTTATTTACCAACTTCTGGCCTAGGCATGACAGTGGGCACCTTCCCCCAGCCCTGGCTGGGCCCAGCACCTGTATTCTGTGTTAGAAAGGTTTTTTTAATATATATATATATATATATATATATATAAAATTACATATATATATATAAATACATGTAATTTGGGGGGCCCTGTTCCTTGCACATTTTACAGTTACCTCATTTTTCCCATGTATGTATTTGAGAAAATGCTAATATATAGAGAAAAAAATGGTTCTTAAAGCTTAAATGTGTGGTTTTTTCCATTCCATTGGATTCACATTGGTTTGTAGCATTTAACATAACTAGTATGTTGTATTATATATATGTGTATACTGATTGAAATTTTTAACAGATTTGTACTTTTTTTAAAATGAAAGTTGCTAGTTCTGCTTGACCAAGTAGTGCAATCATTATTTTTTTTAATATTGTTGCTGATTTCAGAGGGATATTCACTAATAAATGTATGATGTATACCAAGTATCGCCCAAGCTGCCTTTGGCTGCCTGTGTTCTTTGGTGGGAAGCTGAGGGTGGGGAGGGGCTCGGGAAGATCGTTCTCGGCTGCGGCACCGTGGAGCAGTCCTTCCTGCTGATCACGCGGGGCCACGCCGGTTCAGTGATGACTTACTCTGGCCATCTGCTGTACACATGAATTGGGTGGGCAGGATCCTGTTAGTGAGTGACAGAATTTCATCTAACTGGTTTGAGGAAACAGTCACTTACTGATCTCCTGTCATTGAAATTCTAAGGCAGGTTCTGTCGTGGCTCAGGCCTGTCATGAGGAAACAAGGTCTCCATCTCACAACTTTGGGTGGTTTTCTTGTTTTGGATTTTTTTTTTTTTTTTTTTTTGAGACAGGGTCTTTGCTCTGTCACCCAGGCTGGAGTCCCCCAAATTTCTTTTTGACAAAATTCAACATTCATCCACGATAAAAACTCTCAGCAAGCTAGGAATAGATGGTAACTTCCTCAACTTGATAAAGAGTGACTACCTAAAACCTTATAGCTAACATATGTAATAGTTAAAGACTAGATGCTTCCTCCCGTGATGAGGGCAAGGCAAGGATGTCCCTTGTCACTCCAGTTCAACATTGTACTGGGGGCCAGGTGCAATGGCTCACACCTGTAATCTCAGCACTTTGGGAGGCCAAGATGGGTGGATCACTTGAGACCAGAAGTTTGAGACCAGCCTGGGCAACTAGCAAGACCCCATCTCTACATTTAAAAAAGAAATTAGCCAGTGGTGGTAGCACACACTGGTAGTCACAGCTACTCAGGAGGCTGAGGCAGGAGGATCACTTAAGCCCAGGAGTTTGAAGTTGCAGTGAGCTATGATGAAGCCACTGCACTCCAGGCTGGGCCACAGAGCAAGAACTTGTCTTGAAAACAAACAAAAAAAACTCCTAGAACTAAATGAGTTCAGAAGGTTATAGGATATAAGGTCAACATAAAAAAATTATGTTTCTATATACTAGCTATGAACACATAGAAGTTGAAATTACAACCACAATAATACTATTTCTAATCACCCCCCAAAATGAAATACTTAGATATAAATCTAACAAAACATGTATAAGACTTGTATGTTGAAAACTACAAAACACTGGTGAAAGAAATCAGACCTAAATAAATGGAAACATACCATGTTCGTGGATTGGAATACTCAACAGAGTAAAGATGTCATTTCTTATCAAATTGATCTGTAGATATAATGCAATTCCTATCAAAACTCCAGGAAGGTATTTTTTTTTTTTAGGTACAGACATGCTTATTCTAAAATGTATACGAACAGGCAAAGGAACTAGAGTAGCTACAACAATTTTGAAAAACAAGAATAAAGTGGGAAGAACCCAAGTGTGCCATATTTTAAGATTTATTTAGGACAGTCATGCGCGTCTAAAATTAAAGAAAATAGAAATCCAAAAAAAAAAAAAAGATTTATTGTATAGCTGCATTAGTCAAGACAATGTGATATTGGCAGAGGGAATGACAAATGGATCCATGGAACAGAATAAAAAGCCCAGAAATAGACCTAACAGAAGTATAGCCAACTGATTGATTTTTTTTTTTTTTTTTTTTTTTTTTTTGTGACTAGGTCTTACTCTGTCACCCACCCTAGAGCACAATGGTGTCATCATAGCTCACTGCAACCTCAAACTCCTGGGCTCTTCCTGCCTCTGCCTCCCAAGTAGCTGGGACTACAGGTTCGTGCCACCATGCCCAGCTAGTTTTTCTGTTTTTTGTATAGATGAGGTCTCGCCCTTGCTCAGGCTGCTCTTGAACTCCTGACCTTAAGTGATCATCTTGCCTCGACCTCCCAAAGTGCCAGGATTACAGGTGTGACCCGCCGCACCTAGCCAGCCAACTGATCTTTGAACATTCAGTGAAGGGCAGTCTTTTCAAAAAATAAATCGCACAATTTATACAGAAATGAACTCAAAATGGATCACAGATTTAAAGGTAAAACATAAAACTAGAAAATGTTAAGAAAAAGGGTGAGAATCTTCAGGACCTAGGGCTAGGTGAAGAGATCTTGGATATGACACCAAAAACAATCCATAAAAGAAAAAATTGATAACTGGACTTCATCTACAGTCAGACTTTTAAGTAGTAAGCCACATAGCTGACAAAGAACTCATGTGTCAGATACATAAAAACTTAAAACGCAACAAAAGCCAAAAGATCAACATACATTTTACCAAAGAGGATATTTCATGTACTTACAAAAAGATGTCCAACACTTTTAGCCAGTAGAGAAAGGCAAATTAAGCCACAATGAGATATTATTACACACCTATTAAAAGACTAAAACAAAAAAGTAGTGACTATCACATTCTGGCAAGAATGTAGAGAAACTAGATTTCTCATTGCTGGTGGGAATGTAAAATGGTACAGCCACTGTGGAATATAGTTTGGCAGTTTGTTTTAAAACTAAGCAATTACTTATACCCTCCTGGACATTTATCTCAGAAAAATAAAGACATGTCCACGCAAAAAGATGTACACAATTTGCTGATGTGGTACCTTTGGGAAAAAGAAAAAAAAGAGGCCAGGTGTAATGGATGGCTTGTGCCTGAAATCCTGGAGCCCAAGGCGGGGGAGGGTAACTTGAGGCCAGAGGTTTGAGACCAGCCTGCACAACATAGACCCCTGTCTCTACAAAAAATTTAAAAATTGTCTGGGCTTGGTGGTGCATGCCGGTAGTCCCAGCTACTCGGGAGGCTGAGGTGGGAGGATCACTTGAGCCCAGGAGTTCAAGGTTACAGTGAGCTGTGATCGTGCCACTGAACTCCAGCCTGAGTGACAGAGCAAGACCCTGTCTCTAAAAAAAAGAATAAAAAAATATACATATACAAATGTTCATAGCTGTTTTATTTGTAATAGCCCCAAAATGGGAACAACCCAAATGTCCTTTGCTGGGTGAATGGTTAAACAAATTGTGGTATTCCCAGACCATGGAATACTCAGCAGTAAAAAGAAATGAGTTATTGATACATAACAACAACTTGAATGTTTTGCTGGGAAATTATGCTGAGTGAAAAAAGCCAATCACAAAGGTTACATATGTCTCCATTTGCATAACATTATTGACATGACAACGTCAGAGAGATTGAGCACAGATTTGTGGTTGCCAGGGGTTAGGAATGGGGGAGCAGGGAGCGGTGTGCCTATGAAGAGGTAGCATGAGGAAGATCTTTGTGGTGACAGAATGTTCTGTGTCTTGACCATGGTGTGGGTGCACACATCTACACATGCGATGAAACCGAAAGAGCCACACACACCACAAATGGATGCATGTAAGACTGGCGAAATCCATAGATTGTGCCCATGCCAAGTTTCTGATTTTATACAAGAAGTTAGAGCCAACATTACAAATGAGATTAAAATTCTATTGTCTTTGGGCTGAAATTCTGTTATTTTAAAGTGTGGTGGTGTTAGGGGGTAGGAGGTAGGAGGTCATTCTGGTTACTTCCTTTCTATAAGAAGCTCTGCCTGCCAGCAACTACAACAGTACCTGACCCATGTGGATGTTTGTGAATGAATGAATTGGCAGTAAAGTGTGTTTTTATTTTAATAGAAGTTGGCAACATCTTTCCAAAGAGTAAACACTACAAGTTGTCCTCAGAGGAAGGAGGTTGGTGTCCAGGACTGGATGCTTTCTCATCACTTTTGGCCTTTCAGTTCTGCCTGTTGACAAGAAGAACATTCCGGTTCTTCTCTGGGCACAGAGAGTGTAAACACACTCTAAGGGCAGTTTAACAGCCACTGGATCCTCAGTGGCAAGTGGTGGGGTGCTTGGCATGTCATTTGTGCCAAATAAATTCATTCAACAAAACTGGCTGTGTGCTTCTGCCCGGAGCCAGGCACTGTTCTAAGCATCAGGCACACCCTAATGAATGAGACAAAGTTTCTGCCTCCAGAAAGCTGGCATTCTAGGAGTTAGGGAAACATACAAGTCAACGATGACTTCAAATCGTAACAAGGGCCATGAAGGAAAAGATAGTGATAGGGCACCCTGACATAGGTGTGGCCTCTCAGGGGAGGTGACGTTGAGATTAGTGAGACCTGAATGATGAGAAGGAGCCAGTCAGGAGAAGAGCACTCCAAAGAGAGGGAACAGAATGTGCAAAAGCCCAGAGACAAGGATGAGCTTGAGTGGGAACATGGGGAGTGAGGCGGTTTCAGAGGAGGGCAGAGGCCTATCCTGGGCGACCTTATAAACCACGGTGTTTCATGTGCTTCTCAGCATCCTGAGTCGAGCTATTATCTTCAGTTTCCATTAGAGAAACTGAGGCTCAGAAAGGCCTGGGTTCACACCCAGCTAGAAAATGGGAAAATCAGGTAGTTTTATAGTCTCCACTCCTGCACTCTCCAAGTCAGAGAACGCACTTCTGAAAAGACCAGACAGGCCCCTGGGGCTGGCTGGCCTCTGAAGCTCGGAGACCTCTCCTCCGTCTGTCCTGCCTCCTCCAGACTCCGGGTTCACCCTGCCCCACCCACCACCTACAGCTTCCCCATGCCTCTGTCCCTTGAGGGGTTCTTGGGGGACCTGTGGCAACAATTCTGTTTCATTTTTCTTTTCTAGTCCCAAATATAAACCTCCTTTGTTATTTCACAGGAAAATGGAGAATATCAAAGGAAGAGGTTTCCATGCTTGCCTTTCCTTCCCCTCCCTGTCTTCTCCAGCTCCCCTGGGAGGGGATGGACGCAGTGGAAGAACCAGTATCCCAATCTAGTCTCACTTTTGTCAGCTTCCTCCTTCCTTTTCTCTTCCAGCCACCCCCAAAATTCTCATGGTTTCCCCAACAACCCCCCCCCTTTTTTTTTGAGACAGAGTCTCCCTTTGTTGCTGTGGCATCAGCCTAGCTCACAGCAACCTCAAACTCCTGGGCTCAAGTGATCCTCCTGCCTCAGCCTCCCGAGTAGCTGGGACTACAGGCATGTGCCACCATGCCCGGCTAATTTTTTCTCTCTCTATATATATTTTAGCTGTCCATATGATTTCTTTCTATTTTTAGTAGAGGTGGGGTCTCGCTCTTGCTCAGGCTGGTCTCGAACTCCTGAGCTCAAACAATCCTCCCGCCTCGGCCTCGCAGAGTCCAACAAGCCTATTTCTCCCCCGTGTTGTGCACGTTGTTTGCACTACCATGCTGCCAAGTTATCCCTCGCGGGACCTTTCTGTTTTCTTGACGGTAAAACTACTATTGCCTTCCTCCTAGTTCCCACTGAGGAAACACAGGCTCAGAGAGGGAAGATAACTTGCCCAAGACTGCAGAGCAAACCAGCAGCAGAGCTGGGACGCAGCCCCAGGTCTGCCCGCCTCCTGCACCCCTGTGCCGGTGAATCACACTACGTTGCCTCGAATCATCTAACTTCTCTCCTCCTTCTGGTAAGCATGCTCCTATCCCAAAGCCCAGCTGAAACGTCCTCTCCTCAGGCAAGTTTCCCTGACCCCTCCCTCAAACCAGAGCCAGCCACCGTCCACTCTGGGCTTCCACAGCACGCGGAGCGCAGGCTCTCCTCTGTGTGCCTCACCTGCCACGATCCATCCTGCTGGCTGCCCACGTCTCCGCCTCACCAGACCGAGGGCCATCACATTTGCCACAGTCCCAGACCCTAGCAAAAGGGCAAGGACACAGTAGGCATCAGTATTTTCTGAATAGATGATTGAATAAGCAAACAAATGAATGAACGGCTGGGAGAGAATGTGTCTGGCCCCAGGGCCCAGGTGATCTTGCTCAGGCTCTGCCCTTTCCATTCTTTGCTTAGTGAAATTTCCTGTTATTCGTCCCACTTCCAATTATGTTTTGTATGATGACCACTCCTCCCCCACACTCCAGCCCTCACCCCCTGCAGTTCTGACAAGCTGGGACAAACCCATCTACAGGCCTCTGCTGCAGTTTCTGCCTTGGGTGGAGGCTCACAGAGAGAGGCGCCGCCTCCTGGGAAGGCCCTCGGAACAGCAGCGGACTCACAGCTGGGCAGTGCCCCGGGTGGGCAGGTCCCCCCGAGGGGCCAGCACTAGAGTGTAGTTCAGCCAGATGTTAGCCACATCTACTGAGCATGGATGTATTTTAGTGTATGAATAGACATATTTGCGATTTTAACCAAAGTGTATCCACAGAAAAAAGCTGGAAGCATATGCCAAAATATTAGTGTTATTCATTTTGGATGGTGGGAATAATGGTCTTTTCTTTATGCTTTTCTCCAATTTTCTACAAGGCTCTGCCTCATTGTATTAGAGTACAACTGAGCACAGAAGCCCGTCTGCCTGTTGATCATGTTCCGTCCCAAAGGTAGGCTCTGATGACACTGTCCTCCACAGCTGGCAAGGCCTCCCCATAGCTGGGCTCAGCTCATTCTTTCTGAGTCTGGCTTTCAATTCTGGGGACCTACCCCATAGTCTCCCAATACATCCATTTTTTTTCCTTAAATTAGCTAGAGTGGGATTCTGATTTGATGCTTGTAACAAAACCCCTCTAATACGGGCACCAGAATGTAACAGTTGGGTGAGAGGACATCCAGGTGTGTGCAGTTTGTGTCTGAACTGGCGTAACAGCCACTTAGGATTTACACCTACCCTCCTTGCCAGTACCTGGGTTCAAGCAGAATCTATGTGATTCTGGGAAGACCAGAGTCACATGGTCTGGCACCTACCTGCCTTGCTGATAACCAGAGGAATTTGAGAAAAGACATTTAAACCACTTCTCTTGAATATCAGTACAGTTTTAGGCAGGAAAGTGCATGGTGTGTCTAGGGAACAATCAGGAGACTCATGGGGCAGATTAACGCGACCACGTGAAGGAACAGAGAAAAACGAAGCTGTGAAGCTTGGCAAGGGCTCCGGTGCTGAGGCCCCTGACCTCTGGCTGGGGAGCTGGACTTTGCTCTTGGACAAAGGGGGCGCTAATAGTTTCTGAATGCTGCACGTAACCTGCTTTCAGAAAGAAACTGGCAGCTGGGAGGAAGGTAGAGTGGTGACAGCTGCCTACCTTTTTGTGACTGCTCCCCTACACACTCATGGTATGTCTCACCTGGGTCCTCAGTGTTGCCCAGAAAGCATTCCAGTCTTCCCAATCTCTTAATCTCCAAAGCAGCTATTTCAAATCTTCCCCATGCTTCTTAGATCTCTGACCCTATTGCTTCCCCTAGCCTGAGAGAGAGGACAGAAGCTGTCAGAAGGGGACACCCTCAACTTCTGCCTTGGAACCTACAAACGCACCAACTTCCCATTCCTTCCTCCAAGACCACAGCCCCGGTGACATCTTTCTCTGCCTATCTTCAGCCTCTTCCTCTAACATCTCATTGCCTTTATTTGATCTTAGTGTATATATAGTTAAAATTTTACCCATCAGTGGATTTAAGATTTGGACATTTTACTGTATGTAAAATACATCTCTTTAAAAAAATACACCCAAAAGACAGAAGGGAAAGAGGAAGCAGGTGGTATCACAAAACAATTTTGAGGTGAAAAAGGAAGATGAAGTTCTGTGACAAGACCTCAGTTTTTCTCAGGAGGTGGTGGTTGTAACAACGGGCCTAGAGCGGGGATGCAGGTAGGCTTGGGCTCGAGAAAGGTAGACACGCTGGGGCAGTCCCTGTGCAGCAAAAAGGCACAGAAGTTTCCTAGAGCTGGGTTTAAAGAATGGGCACCAACATCCAGGGCCCCTCAGTTTGCTCTGATATATGCTGGGATCCCGCAGTTTAAAGCGCAGGGGAAAGAAATCAAGTGGTTGAGTTTGCTTCGGGAATTGCAACAATTGGTATGGGCATGTAACGGAGAGGGGAATGAAGCCAACAAGGTTCTAGTAAAATTCAGACAACTGGAGACACAAAAGCTTTGAGGAGGGCAGAGCAGGACAGTGGCGCTGGAGAGAGTCTGTGCTCAGAGGGATTGGTGCTGAGGTCTTGAGGGTGAAGCACGGCAGAGGGATAGCAGGGAAGAAAGCTAATACTTACTCAGCATTGTGATGCCGACTGCCAGGCTCTTCACAATCGGCTCATTTAAACAGCACCTCAACTTTACCAGGATGTGCTACTATAACATTTACAGATGAGGTCTGTAACTTGCCCTAGATCATAGCAAGAACAATTCCAAATCTAGATTTGACTCTTAGGTCTCTTTTCACCACTCAGCTGCTATACAACTTAAATCGGGAACAGCAGAACCAGAATTTCAGGGAATCTACATATGTAGGTGTGGAGGTCATCTAGGTTGCTAGCTGCCAACTCCTGGAGAATGGCTAGCAGCAACCATAAGAGGATAAAGTCATCCAAGCAGATGGCATGTGCTTCAGCGCTCTCCTTCAGGACCATGCGTCAAAGTGGTAGAACAGAAATACAGATCCTGCTTCCATGTGCCAAGATTCCTGGGAAAATGAGCGGCCTTTGCTTGAGGGTTTCTTGAAGTGGCGTCTTCAAGGGAAAATCAGGTTTCAACTAAAGGGGAAGAACCCTGGGAGTTTTGGGGTGTCATTTGGAGAGTTAGCAAGAGGGACAGAAGGCAAAGGGAGGAGGGCTAGGAGAGGCTCAGCACATGTGGTGGCTGAGCGCACGGGCAAGAGGGACTTGGGGAGCTAGAGGCTGCACCAGAGTAAAAGTGCGCATGGAATTCCAATCGCAACGCCAGACAGAGTGTCAAGAAGAGTGCCAGGCACTGTCTGCCAGTAAGTAAAGCCTAAACTTCATCCCCTCTTTTTCTACTCTTCCCTTACCCACACCTAGGGTAAACCTTCAGTAGTGAGTAAACTGCAAACTGTTTTGAAGAGGCCCAGTGTGGTGGCTCACGCCTATAATCCCAGAACTTTGAGAAGCTGAGGTAGGAGGATCACTTGAGGCCAAGAGTTTGAGACCAACCTGAGCAACACTGCAAGACCCTGTCTCCACAAAAAATAAAATTGCTGTGTGCCTGTAGTCCCAACTACTCAGAAGGATTGCTTGAGCCTAAGAGTTCGAGGCAGCAGTGAGCAATAATCCTGCCACTGCACTCTAGCCCGGGCGACAAAGCAAGACTCTGCCTCTTAAAAACAAAAACAAATAAAAAAACCAACCAGGAATAGGAGGTATTCCAAACACCTACAGTGTGTATGTGCCAGGCGCTATGCAATAGCAATTCATTTAATTTTCACAGCAATGCTACAATCACCCTATTTTACAGATAATAAAACTTAGGCCTAGAGAGTTGAGGTCACTTGGCCAAAATCATGGCCACAGCCAGGATTTAAAACCAGGTGTATCTGGCATCAGAGTTGAATTTTCCTTGATTGTTAATCACAAAATTTTTATACATAAGCTTCAGAATCAATTACGACATACTCATTTTTAGTGGCTTCTTAGGTGAATAAACTCCTCTTGCAGACTTACTAGACTGAGCAGATGTTCTGACTTACACTTAACATGTACATTTCAAAAAAAAAAAAAAAAAATATATATATATATATGAATGCCCTACTTCCGTGGACAAACAGGGCAGACTCTGAAGGTGACAAGAGTATGTACTCAAAAATGAGTTATTTGCACAAGGACAGTGGAGAAGAGAAAGGCAGAGAACTGAGACTTAAATTTCCTCTCAGAAATGAAAACTTGAGCAAAACTACCCTAGGAGGGGAAGTCCAATGGACCAAAATCTATTAGATTAGAAGTGACTCTACTCTAGCCACTCCTTTGCAAGTACATAGGTCTGTTCTAACAGGAGAAATGAAAAATTCCTTAAGAAACTGAAATTACTGCAGGAAAATATTCCTTCAAAATATACTCCCATGGAGAAGGAACAAATACTTAACGACATCTACTATGTGCCAGGAGCTTCATATACATTTATTTGATTTAATCCACAAACCTATCCTGAGGCAGATGGCTTTATCTTTATTTACAGGTGGGGAAGCTAAAGTTCATGGAAGCTAAAGAACTTGCCCAAGGTCACAAAGCTGAAAAATGACAAAGCCCAGTTTTGAACCCAGATCTGTCTGCTCTACCACATCATACTGCCTAAGTTGCTAATTTTCAAAGGAATACAAGATAGAAGAACTATTTTAACTCCTTGCTTCTCAGCACTGCAAAATTCCCTGCTCCCTCCTCCAGCATTTTTCAACCTTTCCTTCATACATAGAAAAATATCTACCACATCTCTCCTAGAGAGAAAGACCCACAGCTTTTTACAAAATTTTTGTTATAAAACATTTAATGTTAACCTACAATACAATGTAAACTTTTATGAAAAAAATGTAAAGTACACTAGATTTCTGCAGTAAGTTATCGCATAACCACTCAGGTGCAGTGCAAGTTGGGGCGCTGCATCCTTAATGGATGGATTTCCCGTTGCTGTGTTGCTTGCAAGTCCTAAAAACACCAGTTGTAAAGGGGAGCTCCTTGTTCAGGCACCAGATGATAATACTCCCCTGATTCTGCATTCTGGGGGTTATCACTCCTTCTCACAGTCATTTTCTGAAACTCTTTCCTTGGCCTTGGCACCATTAGCAATTTCCATAATAACTGCTCATTTGAAGATTATAGGTTCGTTTTAGTTTTTAAACAGATAGGTATTCTCCTCTGGCTATCTCTTATCATGGTAGAGGCAAGCAAGGAGAAAGAAATGTTTGCTGCAGGAAATTCTGCAGAAGTGGGAGAAAAGACCAGAATGGCCCACTGAGGCTGCAAAAATTCAACTGACTCCAAACCGGTGTCTTTGCTTGGTCATTTCCCATGGTTACGCAGCTGAATCTACAACTTCAGTCTTGGGAGTACAGAACAAAATTTGAAACAAGTGTTTTTATTTAGTTGGTGACTTGGCATTTGGAAACAACAGCTGAAATATCCCAGAGGTGATTTGGAAACAAGAGCAAATGCCTGCAGATCACCAGCTTCTCAGTGTTTTCTCCCTTACAGGTCCCATCAATCTCCCAGAGGTCTTTGGGAGTAACATAGAGATTGTACTGGCATTAAGTGACAAATGTGCAGCCCATATTTCACTGAGGAAAGGAAATGGCACCAAGTCAGCAGCACTAGGGTCAGCAGAGAGACAGGTACAGGGTCTAAGAGCAGAACTGGTCCAAAAGGGAATGGGAAGGGCAATGTGCTGCGTGTGAAGCCTCTTGAACCTACAGGAAATGGGTAGGCTGTTGCAAGAGTCGTATTGACAAAACGATTAGAGACCTTTTTTAATACTCTGGCATCTGACCTCCTTTACTGAGCAAGTTATCAAAAGTCAAGAGGCATAAAGTGCACAGTGTAGAGTAAGATGAGATTGAATTATGGAGGAAAAAAAATCACAATTTCCTCAAAGAGGTGTGGGCAGGATACTTATGCAGTACACCCAGCCCAGCAAAGGCCCCCAGTAGCCTCCTGTGTGCCACCAGGGAAGCAGCTGTGCATTCCAGACAGGGAGGGAGGCTCCGAGTTAAGCGGTAAAAGTCCTCTATGCATGGTTGTCAGAGGGAAGCAGATTGCCCATAAGGTTCAACGCAGAACACGGTTTATCCTGGCGTTCACCCCAGATCCATTTCATGACAACAGTCAAATGGCAATTTCCCACTCATCTGGACTTGGGACAGCAGAAAACAAAGTGGAAGGACAATAGGCAGTCAGGGACAGAATTATATTTTCCCAGAGACGGTGTTCTAGTCACCTGTGCCAAGGCCACCGGGAAATTTTCAGACTCTTCAGGCGATATCTGAAGGTGCCTCACCCTGCCCCATGATGTTTACTCCAACAACAGGGCTGCAGAGAACAGTAACCATATTACTGCTACCTCAAAGACTGGTCCTTAGGTTTTAGTTAAGCACAAGACAAAGCCTTTGGAGACTACAAATCTAGCAAGTTACGCTTTATCTGAAGCCCCTGCCCTCACTGCACGCTAGGAACTACAGTAACTTCAGTGGGTTGTGGTGTTACGACGAGCCGGCACCAGTCCAGCTATAGAAAGCTTTGGAATGCTTGTCAACACACACTGGCATCTGTTAATACATGGCCTGACCCATGTACCCATTACCATAAACTCAACCACAGACGAGACATCCAGAGGTTTAAAAAAACCCCTGTTACTTCAACATAGTAATAGAGGGAGAGGATAAAAACTGCCTCCAGAAGGTGGCTACATCAGAAACTGAAACGTGCCTCCAACAGTTTACAGGCTGGGAGTCCTGTCTTGGCTTCCTTCAGGCTTCTGGTTCCTTCTATCTTTAAAACACACACCCACCAAGACAGGCAGGGCACTCTCATGTGGCTCTGCTGGCTCCACCACAGGCCCTGCTAGTCCTTTGGAAAGGCACCAAGCTTGGCAATTCAGGAAAGCTTGGGGCTAGGAGGAACAGTATGCACACGTGAGAAGAGGAATGAAGAGCTGCTATCCTTTGGTTCACACCCCGTAACAACCACCTGGTACAGATTTCAAGAAAAGGCTGCACTTGTGTGTAAAGGTGAGTTCACACCACATACTTGGGTGTATCTGTACGTACACGGGCCTTTGTGGGGCTATAAATCCAGATTTCCTCCCACTGCTTCAAGTGGGGTACATAGATGGCAAGAAAGGACAGTAAGAGTTGGACCAAAAAGAATGACCTCTCTGGGAACATGAGAGGGACAATGGCAGAAATAAGCACAAACCAGCCCGGGGCACCTTTATTACACTACTATGGGCTAAGGAGCCCAGGGAATGAACTTGTGGGTTTAAGAATTGGCTCTTTATCAGTTAAATTAATGAAAAAAAAAAAAAAATACACCTATGTCAGCCTCATTCCTTTGGTCATTACAAAGCAACAGAAAGTTATTTGTAAATTGTGGGCAGTTCAAGGAACATCTCTGTTCTGTGCTTTCTCTTCCTCTCTTCTCCTGAGGTGGGAGAAGCAAGTCCTTAGGAGATGCTGCAGTAAGTAGCTGGTTGGAGGTTTTTCACTTTTATTTTCCATAAAAGCAAGAATGAATGAGAACTAATGGGAATGTCCCCATCCGCAGCTGGGACAATGGATGGGTTGAAGATGAAGAGTCTCTGCTTGCTGGAAGGTGCATGTGCAGAGGCCGTAGGGAAGGGTGGGCTTGTTGAGGGGGATGGTCACTGCTAACTTTGCGCGCGCACATGCGCACACACACGCACACACACACACACACACACAAGTTCTGACTCTTGCAGGCAGCATGGTTTCTGATCCTTCCTTAGGATGCAGCAGTCTTTTTAAAAAAAATATTGTATAATAATAATAATATGAATTTCTCTCTCTCTTTTTTTGTTGTTTGTTTTCTGTTTTTTCCATTTCTTTTAGGGATCGGGGTAGGAATGGAGAGAAAGAAAAAGTGTCATTCATCTGTTAGGTCCTGAACAAAGAGAACTTCTGTGTGGCTGAGTCCAGCTTCCTGCAGTGTAGGGGGACTGGGCCACTCCTCTGAAGGGACACAGGGCAGCACCCGCCTGGGAAAATTGGCTTCAATCTGAAACTTTTCAGGGCTTTCCTTCAGGGAGAATAAGAAGTCGTGGATTACCTGCAGAAGTCACATGAAAAAAGAAGGGCAGTGAGAAAAAGAGAGACACACACATGACCATAAAGTCAAATGTCCCCCAAATCACCCTAGGATGACTCTGAGATACGAAATAACTATACTACATCGGAATTCTACTTCGAGTTCTTTCCATTTTCCAGGGCAAACGTGGGGAAACCCTTTTAAAAGAAATTACACAAGCCCAAGCTAGTACTATTCTAAACTGATTCATCTGTATCTTCTTTGACAACTTGTCTGATTTAATGCTGAAAAATTTTTACTTAGAAATAATTACAAAGTTACAGAAAAGATGGAAGTATAAGACACAGAATTTTTTTCTTTGACCAGTTGAGAGTGAGTTGCCAACCTGATGTCCCATCACCCCAGAATACTTGAGGGCATATGTCTTATAAACAGGACAATCTTCTATATAACCACAACTCAGCACTAAAATCAGGAAATTTGATGACCGGATGGTGTGTGCCTGTAATCCCAGCTACTTGGGAGGCTCAGGCAGGAGGACCTTTTGAACCCAGGAGTTCGAGTCCACCCTGGACAATGTAGCAAGACCCTCATCTCAAAAACAAAAGCAAAAAACAAAGCAAATAAAAAAATTTAGGAAATTTAACTGACACGTTATTACCATAATATATAGTACATTATACTTTAAGCCTCATTCAAGTTTTACCAGTTGTCTTTTATAGCAAAAGGATCCAGTTTTAAATCAATTCCTCAGTCTTTCCTTGACTTTCATGACCTTGACATTTTTAAAGTTATTGGTCAGTTACTTTGTAGAATGTCCCTCAATTTGTCTGATGTTTACTCACAAATATTACAGAAATATGCTGCCTTTTACTCAATGCATCGCATCCAAGTGGAGTGCAACTACAATTTGTCCCATTACCTAGGGTCACTTTGATCGCTCAATCACAGTGGTGTCTGCTAGGCTTCTCCACTGCAAGTCATTCTTTTTCTCTTTATGATTCATCAGTATTTTGTGGGGAGATACTTTGAAACTCTAGAGATATTCCGTTCCTCAATCTTTCAACTGATTTATTTATATCAATGTAGATTCATGATTTTTTGCTTTATTCAACAGTTTATAATTTATTTTAATATTCAAATTATTCCAGATGGAGTCAGCCTGAATAACTCACTTCTGTGTCTTTCTGACATGTCCTCATCATTCTCTGAACAATTCCTTGCTTCCTGGAATAAGCTGTTCCAGGCTGATCTTTTATTTTCCCTGCCCCAGCCCTAGAATCATCCATTTCTTCAAGGAGCCCTGGTTCTTTTTAATAGACAATGGTATTTAAAAGTCAAGCTCTAGGTGCTAGGTGTGCTTATTGCTACTGGGGAGTTGCTGCTTCTAGGCACTTTTTATGGATAGGGTTAGAGAATATGTGTGTGTGTGTGTACGTCCCTGCACCTATGTGTACGTATAAAAAATATATAAAAATCATGACTTCACCCTCCCGCCACACCCTGCCCATAAACCTGGGACTTCCTATGTATACCCTCCTTACGCTGTTCTGGCTTTGCCACCTCCACCCTGGACCAGCTGGGCTGGTGTCCCTGCATATGCCCCCATGTGTGGACATACTCTTTAACCTGATCAAGATCTGACAGCCTTACATGGACTCCCCGTGTATGGGAATGCCCTTCCTACCCTACTCTGGCTCTGACAAGGCACAGGTAAATCCTTAGTGAGAAGGAGGCAACACCAGGAGAATTTCACACTGCTGAAACGTAAACTGTGAGAGAAATGCCTGTGTACAGGCCACTGTTGTCTCTCCCTGTCTCTTCATACTACACATTAGGAATAGGCATGCCCTGCCCTCTCCATCTAGCATGCTACTTCTAACAAAGACTCAGCTAATCTTTTTCAGGTCAACCTCAAAGATAAGAAAAACACCATTCAAGTTATCCTTCATTTTTTGGAGGAATCTACTTCTATTTTCTTTCAATTATACCTGTCAGAATGATGCATTCTCTGGGTTTATTCTTCTCTGTGTGAAGTAGTCCTTCCTTTATTTGTCTTAAATTTACCTCCTCAGGGATTTTTAAGGGACTACAATTCCAGAATTTAAGGAGTAAATCCATGTTCCTCTTATCTAATCCATTCATGATTTTATAAACCTCTCACATTTTAGTCTATCAACCTCAGTCATTTTCAGTTCCCTTCTCTGACCCTCTTGCAATTTCCGTTAATGCTCACTCTCCTTCTTTTCTTGGGGTGCTTCAGTTAGATCTGCACCAAGTATTCTTGGTAGGCAATCAACAAAGGTTTTATATAAGACTGAAATAATAACTTTCTTTTTCAATCATTGCTTGAGAATTCCAAACACTGGTACAAAACTGCATTTTTTTGTTTACCAATGACAAAGGGCTGACACCACCAGACGTCCCTTTTAGTTTGTAATGGACAGAAAAATTAGTTCCAGGCTGAGTATAATTTGCATTTCTCATTCATATTAAAGAAAGCCAGCTGCCACTTTTCTGCCCACTCATGGGACCTGGAGATTTTTCTGTAGTTTATCCTTTTTTATCTTAGCATTTAACTCAAGAGCTGAGCATCATCTGCAAATGTCACTCCTTGAGATTACTTATGAAGGGACAAGTTCACAGTAGGATGACACAGGTCTGTAAGAGTCCTACAAAACACTCAATCACGATTTGGTTCTATGTAATTTTCTCTGCGAGTGTTAAATTCCAGGCCAGCACCACCAGTGTACTTCTCCTTTACACTTCTTTCCCAACTCTAAGCCTCAATTATGGCCAAGCATTTCTCTCAGTCTCATGTGGTCATGGTGATCTTTTTTTAAGAAAACAGCTTTTAGCGAAGAATCTATTTAAAAGTCTTCAAAGACTAAATAGTTAATGAATGGTTGGTTCCTGTGGCCACAGGCCTATTTTTTTTTTGTATTTGAAAATATCAAGGGGGCATAAATGTTTTTGTTAATGGACACACTGTACAATGCTGAAGTCAGGGCTTTCAGTGTGCCCATAACCTGGATAGTGTTCACTGTACCCGATAGGTAAGCTTTTAATCCCTCACCCCTTTCCTATCTTCCCCACTTCTGTTTCCAATGTCCTGTATGTCTCTTTATGCCCCTGTGTACCCATCATTCAGCACAGGCCTATTGTGTTCCACAATTTCTAACACATTTTTTCCTTCAAAACTCTCAGGAAACTTTGGTTAGGTTTTTCACATACAGTTTTATCTATCAGAGTAGTGGGAGTAGAAACTTCAAGAAGTTCCATAGAGCTCAGCTGTACAACAGCACAATTGCTAGTGAACATGTAAGCTAAAATCCATATGCAAAATCCATAGTTGGGAAACCCAGGGGAAGGGAATTTAATTTACTAACCACCTAACCACCTACTGTATGAGGCACATTCATATTAGCCAATTAAAAAAATCCAAAGTTAGTGGCTGGACACAGTGGCTCATGCCTGTAATCCTACCACTCTGGGAAGCCGAGGCAGGAGGATTGCTTGAGCTTAGAAGTTCAAGACCAGCCTGAGCAACAGTGAGACCCCCTCTCTACTAAAAACAGAAAAAATTAGCCGGGCATGGTGGTGCATGCCTGTAGTCCCAGCTACTTGGAAGGCTGAGACAGGAGGATTGTTTGAGCCCAAGAGTTTGAGGTTGCTGTGAGCTAGGCTGATGCCACAGCACTTTAGCCCAGGCAACAGAGCAAGACTATCTCAGAAAAAAATAAAAAAAAAAATCCAAAGTTGGAGACATGTGTACTTCCCCCAATATAAATAAATGTATAAATGAAAGAGAAATAAAACAAGGAAGCTATTTGCTTCTCTCTTACCAGGATGCCTCATACTTTTATTCTTTATTAGTTCTTTGAGTCTTACATTCCCCACTGGCCAGGAAGCACCATGAATTCCAGAACCACGTCTCACTCATCTGTAGAATCCCTCCAGTGTCTTGCTCAGTGCATGACATATCTCTAGTTTAAAGTTATTAGAGGGCAGAGTATATTTCTGTTTTACAAATAGGAAGTCTCAGGCCCTATAAAAGATTCTGTAACTTGCCCAATGTTCTCCAGTTAAACAAGGAGAAGCAATGAATGTGCTACCCAGCCTCACTTGACTACAGTGCATCCTCATTTCTATAATCAAGTTTACTCTTGATTATTTCAAGTGATAAGGGAAATGGCAGAATCTAATATAGCTGTAAATTTGGAAAGGCAACATACCAACTCTCAATATAAGCAGAAACTTTCTTTTGGTTATAAATACCAAAGATAATAATTAGCATTTGAGTGTTTACTACAAGCCAGGCACAATGCTGAGTATTTTATTTTATAGATATCAAACATACAAGGTAGCCTCAGAAAGCTGAGTGTGGTGGCTTACACCTGTAATCCCAGGTACTTGGGAGGCCGGGGTGGGAGAACTGTGTGAAGCTAAGAGTTCGAGACCAGCCTGGGCAATGTAGCAAGACCCTGTCTCTTAGGAAAAAAAAAAAGTGGGGCTTTTTCTTATGGGGTAAGTGGGTAGGAAGGGAGAGACAACTGCATCCCAACTGCAAATGCACTTATATTCAGATGTGTAATTCCAGTGCTTCTGGGTTACAGGAGATAGAACTTTCTCTATAGAGCAGGAGTTCTGGTGGGATTCCGAAGCCAAGGTAAGAAGAGAGCATGGAAGAGAGCCTCCCACCCTCAAACACAGAAATCTTTTGTGGGACTTTTTTGTAAGGTACTTTTTTTGTTAGCAGAGCTCAAACATTATGATTAAAAAACCTTAAAAACTGCTTTGAATTGGAAGCTGGAACCCAAGGAGCCTACAGACAGTTCACTGTACTCTTCCTGGTAGCCACTGATGTCAAACCCATCTCTCTGTCTCCTTCTGTTCCTCCTCTGCTCATCAGAGCAGCAGATACACCAACAACACTCTCAAAAGTCCATAAAAGCTTCCAAATCTACAGCCCAGATGCTACATACACTTCACACAACTTAGGTGGTCCTTACTGTTAGAGACTGTGAAAAGTGGAATCGTCTCTCTACTCGAGAATCATTGGGTAATTTGAAAATGATCTTGACACTTTCAGGGTCATCAGGGGAAGGCTCAGGGGGCAGGCACTCCAACTTTCTTTCCTTTTCCTCCTGTAAATTCTGTAGAGACACAAAACAAAGGTGAGGCTATGGCACAGATAGGGAAACAAGAAATACAATGACCATGTAGGTTTATGGTATAGTCAGAAGAAAAATTAAAATTAATGACTAAATGTATAACAAAAACCTCTTGGTAAAAGTCAGAAACAACCTAATTCAAAATACTATTGCATCTTATGTATTATTTATTGACTATGTTTAGGTATTTATCTGAGGAAAAAGAGAATGGGAGCTGGGTGTGATGGCATATGCCTATAGTCCCAGCTACTTGGGAGGCTGGGGAAGTAGGACTGCCTGTTGCAGTACACTAGGTGGGGGGGTGGGGGGTGGGGATGGCTAAAAGACACCAGTTAGATTAGAAGTGGCAATACATAGTCAAACATAATCAAACAAGATCATAAGTAAAATGCCATATTGGCTAACACTAAGAATGACTATTTAAATAGTAAGGAAAATTTAAATCACCCACAATCCCAACATTTAGTTTTTTCCTTTCACACTTATTAAGACCAAGATGACAAAGTCTCAGCAGTCTGGGAGCCATGACACAGGTTCGTTACCCGCCGCCGTCTCTCCTCTGCTAGCTTTTGCTGTTGCACCTCCTCCTCCTTCCGCCGTTTACGCTCCCGCTCCTCCCGTTTCTTTCTTTCTTTCTCCTGGTCAGCCCTGAGAGAGGCCAGGTAGGCCTCATCTTGCTGTTGTCTCAGGACCTGGGTCTGGTTTCTTTCTTCTCTGTGAACAGATCAAAAGCATAAAAGGAAAACAGCAATCTCACAAAGTTCTGTGTTTTCTTATATTGAAATTTTGGGTTTGGGCGGAGGAGAATAAAAATGTTGCTAATCTTGGCAAATGACTATTTCACACTACCATAAGGGATCCCAAAAGCAGAGCATGGCAGAACCTGAATGGGCTGCCTCTTTTCTCGGTTTAAATTGTCAGAAAAGAAATAGCAAGCTTTCCTCTCCCCTTTTAACTCTTTTTTTTTTTTTTTTTTTTTTTTGAGACAGAGTCTCACTCTGTTGCCCAGGCTAGAGTGAGTGCCGTGGCATCAGCCTAGCTCACAGCAACCTCAGACTCCTGAGCTCAAGCAATCCTCCTGTCTCAGCCTCCCGAGTAGCTGGGACTACAGGCATGCGCCACCATGCCCGGCTAATTTTTTTCTATATATATTTTTAGCTGTCCATATAATTTCTTTCTATTTTTAGTAGAGATGGGGTCTCGCTCTTGCTCAGGCTGGTCTCGAACTCCTGAGCTCAAACGATCCGCCCACCTCGGCCTCCCAGAGTGCTAGGATTACAGGCGTGAGCCACCGCGCCCGGCCTTCCCCTTTTAACTCTTAAAATAAAATTTCATCTTTTTTCCAAATTCTAATGAAGGTAACATAGTATTATTATGAACTGATCATCATCATCATATTTTACAGGTAAATACCCTTTTGGGTTACGCATTTTTGTCTTTTTTTGCGACAGGGTCTCACTCTGTCACCTGGGCTAGAGTGCAGGGGCATCATCATAGCTCACTGCAACCTCAAACTCTGGGGTTCAAGTGATCCTTCTGCCTCAGCCTCCCAAGTAGCTGGGACCATAGCCACAAGCCACCACACCTGGCTTATTTTTCTATTTTTTTTGTAGAGATGGGGTCTCACTCTTGCTCAGGCTGGTCTCAAACTCCTGGCCTCAAGCAATTCTCCTGCCTTGACCTCCAAAAGTGTGAGGACTGCAGGCGTGAGCCACTGCACCCAGCTTGTGTTGCTTTCATAAAACCAAAAATCCACACATATACACTAACACACACATTGTAGAAGATGTGAAAACTGTAGAAAACATTATTCAGAGTTCCACAAATCAGAGAAGACACTAACATTTTGGTTTATTCCCTATTTTCTCTCCCACAAATTTTTGTTTATCCTTACAAAGAATATTTAGCCAATCAAAAGGGTTAAAGAGATAAGATATTCCTGTTTTATACTTTCTTTAAAATTAAGGTAAAACTTACATGCAGTGAAATGCACAAATCTTAAATGTAGAATTCAATGACTTTTGATAAAAGTGGCCACGTAACCACCACCACTCCAATTAACACAGAACATTCCCATCCCTTCAGCAAGTTTCGTCTCCTATATGTTCCTTACGTGGTTAAAATCATATTATATTTACAGAGTTTTTATCCTGCATTTTTCTAATACATAACAAACATTTTCCCATGTTATTAAAAGAGTCTCATAAAATTTAAGTTTGTATAACTTTCTTGAGGGCATTTTGGCATAATAAATACAAAGTCTTAAATACATTTATATTGTCTGACCCAGAAATTATACTTCCAAGAATTTGGCCTGGTTTAATTATGGTGCAATTTGATAATGGAATGCCATGCAATAATTTTTAAAAAGGGGCAGAATAATATTTAATGATGAGGGGTATAACTGTGACATATTATGCATTTAAAGGGCTTATAAAATAGTATTATTCCAATTTTACAAAAAATGTGTATGTATATAGGGGTATGAATATGTATAAAATCAAAAGGAAATATACCAGAATGTTAAAAGTGGTGGTAGGCAGCCTGAGCAAAAGTGAGACCCCATCTCTACTAAAAATAGAAAGAAATTATCTGGCCAACTAAAAATATATATAGAAAAAATTAGCCAGGCATGGTGGCGCATGCCTGTAGTCCCAGCTACTCGCAGGGGCAGAAGGATTGCTTAAGCCCAGGAGTTTGAGGTTGCTATGAGCTAGGCTGACGCCACGACACTCACTCTAGCCCGGGCAACAAAGCGAGACTCTGTCTCAAAAAAAAAAAGTGGTGGTAGGATTACGAGTGATCTTTAATTTTTTTCTTGTGCTGTGGTTTTCAAATTTACTATAATTAATGTGCATAACTTAAATAATGGGATTTATAACTATTCCATATTAATTTCTTTATATCATGTTCAGATATTCTAAATGATACAATATACATCTTGAGCATGGAACCCTATCTTTATTTTGATTCACATCTCTAAGAACAGATCTGATATACAGTAATTTAGGTCAAAGTATGTAAATATTTTGACACTAAATGAGCAAAGCTTTTAAAGTTGCCTGGGGCAGGAAAAAAGTCAGGATTTGTAGAGCCCCAGGTCAGCCTTCCAAATTTACAACTGGAAGGAACTCCCTTGTACCTTTCTAGGCGTTCTGACACCAGGTAAGTCTGGTTGGCATCCATGATAAATGTCAGTTGGTTAATGAGGTCATCAGGTTGAATGAGGCCTTCTAGTCGTCCCACCACAGTCATCCTCCGATCCTTCAGCATAATCATGGCCAGGAATGGATAGGTGTTCTCTCGTAAAGCCTGAGAAACTGACAAAAAGACCCAACAGATCAGGATAGTACTTGAGGATACAACAGATCAATCCTTAGACTTTTCACCAAGACCGAGATAAAACTGTTTTAATCTTGGTTGGGAAAGAAGGGAGGTATCATTTACTCTCTGCCTACCCTTTTTCCTTCCTAATTTCTTAAGTCTTTTCTTTTTGTTACACATTAATGTCTCTATCTCTGGGAGCAAGGTTTTCTGGTGGAGGTGTGGTTGTTGTAATGATGCTGGGGAAGGTTGAAGAGTTCAAGGATAATGTCTACTTGGTGGTAGGAAAAGGATCTATAAAGAATATGGCTACTGCTTAGCATAGTTTTTGCCTAGATGAGGGGTCAAGCCTAAAAGGGGTAAGACTGCAAGTGTCAGCCCGATGCTACTGGTGATGACCGCCATCATCATCTTCTGACTTTCTTCTTCTTGCCTAACCCCTTCCTTACCCCCTTTCCCTATATCTCTTTTTTTCTACCTGTAAAAAGACTAGTTTCTCTGCTCCAAAGGAGTTTAAAAAGTTGGTCTCCAAATAACCACTATTTTACTGTAACAAGAGTTTCCTTATGGTGAAAGGAGAGATTTTATAAACTTTTCTAAAAAATACCCTTAGTCTCCTCCTATTCTATTCACAACCCCCTCACCTCCACAAAGCCATATTAGAATGGCAAAACATGCTGTAGGAACTCGTCACATGTTTAAAAACAATTAGTAAAGATACAGATTCTGGAATGCAGGGAAAACAACTGCTGCATCTTTGGTTCTCAAGATCTGGCACAGTGCCTGGCATGTATCCACTCAGTGTTGCTAGATAGAAGTAGCTGTAAAATGAATGCATTTTCCTTGATCTACCAACTTCTAAAAATATTTAAGTCCAGTTAAGACTTACTGTGAGCAAAGATCTGAATTGCTGCATCCATATCAACACTCAAGGTACTCAAACAACTAACTCACTGTGCCAAGAAGCTCTATTAAAATTGCTGATGAAGAAAATAAACTCTTCAGTAAAAAGCCCATCAAGATAAGGCAAGCTGCTGGCCAACACTGGGTACTTTTAAAAATACAACAGTCTCTGGCAATGGTTAACTGTAAAGAATGGGCTTTAGGATCCATTTAGACTTGATAACACTCCAAAACTTGCTAAGTATGTGATCTTGGGCCAGTGGCTTTAACTCTGAGCCTGATTCCTAAACTATAAAGTGGAGGTAATAAAACCCTTATCTGTCAGGACTGCTGAGAAGATTAAATGAGATAATATAAAAACAGCAACTAGCATGATGTCTACCAAAGAACAGTCACGTAATAAATGGTATGGTATGTCTTTCCAGATCATTCCAAAGATATTACAACAATCTCAATGAGGCAAAGAGAACACAACTTACCCCTGTATCCCTCAGGTTTGTTTGTAGAGCATGCCCAGAAAAGCATCCTAGTGTTTATTAGTGAAATAACGTCAGGTGCACAGAGTGTGTTGCTGTGGAAAGGGATGAAAAGGACATGAGAATAACTTGCTGACTACAAACCGCCAGCAGAAAAGGTCAGAAAAGAGAAGGGTTTACTTACCGACAAAACTCATCAGAGTCCTGGTGATCATCTCCATGAAGATAAACCAAAAGAAAGCGAAGTTCCCGCTTGGCATCATTAAGTGCCTGTGAGAAACAGAAGATCACTAATTATTACGAAGACTGTGCCTTGAGCTTTCAATTAGGCTAAGGGTCCTAATGGATACAGCTATGTATTTACGAACAAAAAGAGAAATAAGGAAAAAAGGTGAGCAAGTAAACAGATAATTCCTGGGCTCCTACCTTCACACCCCTGGCATTTTTCCCCCCATAGAAAGTCCATGCAAACAAGCTTTAATGAAAAGATTTTAGTGTTGTTAGGATTTAAATTGTATCAGGCACATGAGAGTAGACAGGCTTACAAGTACAGGTCCCCAACAAATCACAGAAAAGTCAGCTGTTCCCACAGTCTAAAGGAAGATAAAAACAGGAGAATCTGATCATACAGAAAGGGAGGTGATAATCTTGCCACTTCACAGCTGCAACATCCTTATAAATAAAAATAACTGTGAAGATGAGCCTGATTCCAGGCTACAAACCAAGCAGGAATGGGGGACTGTAGGACCCAAAGGCATTCTAAAGAACACAGGGTTCAAAAGATCTCCAAAGATAAAGCTAGTGTCCAAGACTGCTGTGTATGCTTCTGCATGTGCACATCCCTGGGCGTATTACACTCTGAGATTTCCTGAATGGCCAGTGGTGGTCTACCCTCATGATCATAGTAAAGAAGATACATGAGAGGTGCTCATTTTATTCATCTCTGTATCTCTAGCACTGAGGACAGTGCCTGGTATATGGTAGGTACTTAGTGTTTGCTGAGTGGGGTGGGAGAAAAAGCAGATGTGGGAAAATCAAAGCAGGAAGCAAGGGTAAATATTTTTCTCTTTCTCCAGACAGATTCAGGAATCCTGGAGGCTGCAGAACAGAACCATCCTTTTGCCTATTCCCACAGTTAATTCTATATTTTTCTCTGGCAAACTACAGATATGCCTAAACACCTACAGAAATCTTAATTTTTCCATCCCTGTGGTAACAGTCAAAAGTCTATGTGGCTTAAGTTGAATGGTCTATGTGCTTATTCAATTCTGTGAGAGATCAAAGGAGATTTAGGCTTTACCTTCAAGGGGCTTATGGTCTGGCAGAGGAGATTAGACATGAACACAAATAACTATAATGTAAGGAAGAATGTGAAACTGCTATAAATTTTTTAAAAACCATGGAAGAACGAGAGGAAAGATTAATATTTTAGATTGCAAGGTAGGGCAGGATAGGGCACAACAATCAGCAATGGTTGTAACAGGAAAGTGACATGAAGTGGTTGAAGGATGGGCAAGATTCCAATTAGCAAAAATGTGAGGAAGGCATTCCTGGTGAAGGGACCAGCAAAAGCAAAGGCACAGGGGTAGGAAAGTACAGAGTGTATTCAGGGAATGGTTTAGCTGGAACCTAGGGTATGAGAAAACAAGTTATTTAGAAAAGACCTCAAAAGAAGGTTGGGATTAGATCAAAAAGGGCCCAGCTAAAAGATTTGGTCTTTTTTTCCCTGTAAGCAGTGAAGAGCTATTTAAGGTTTTTGAGTGAAAGAATGACATGATCTGTGCTGGGCTATGATTTCCTTTGAGGACAGAATCATTTCATTAAGTTGGCATCTATATGGTTGTGGCACTGACCTGGCTGTACGTTCCCTGGTAGAAGACAGGGTGTGCCCTCCCATATTTCTCTTCAAAAGAGTGCATAAATGAAACAATGTCCCCAACAGGGTCAGTGACCCGGCTGCGAGGGTCAGGCCGTATAAAACGAAGAGCAAACCTGGGGAGGAAGGAATAAATATCACATGAATCCAGCTTACTGTAGTGAATATGGAGTGGGCCAGTTTGTACAGATTCCTATAATAGAGCCAGAGGAATGGCAACAAAGGGAGGTGAATGGTCTGTGAGTAGACCATCAAACCTTAGGGTCTGACTTAAAAGCCACAAAGTAGCAAGTGTTGGTCCACTACCTGTTCAAAAAGAATGCAGACTACTAGGATTACAAATTCTAACACTGGGCTAAACTAATCCTGAATATTTTTTGCAGAAAAATTTAGGGCCAGAAGGGTCGGGAAGGGAAGATATAGTATCTAAAAAGATCATGGGTTAGGCTGTGCACCCAGGCTCTCCCAGAATGGCACTGCCTAATACAGGAGCCACTGGTCACATGTGGCTATTCTACATTTAAATATAATTAAAAATTCAGTCCTCAGTCACACTAGCCACATTTCAAGTGCTCAACAGCCATATGTGTTTAACGGCTTCCATATTAGACAGTGCAGATACAGAATGTTTCCATCATCAAAGAAAGTTCTACTGGACAGGGCCGCTCTAGAACAGAGATCTCTTTCTGGGTGTCCTACTTGCTTCTCCTCCTTTCTGTTTTCCTGGGATTTTGAATTTTTAGTTCATACTCCCAAGCCACTCAGATTATAAAAAGGAAATTTAAACCTGAATTTGTAGTCAGGACTTACTTGGTCTTCAAAGGGACAAGTAAATTTTGCTGATGGCATCTATGGAGGAGGCTATAAAACTGATCCAGAGGGCACTGGCAGATTTGCAATACTGGCAGCTACTATAAAGTTAAGAATGCATTGCTTGATGGTACCACACATCTGTTTCTAAAGAGCCCATCCTATGGTATTCGTCTAGCACCATTCATCTATCCTTTGGGTTTCCACAGAAGGCAACGAGGCAGAGGCCAATGTGCTACATAACATTAAACAAGTTGCTTGGATGATACAGCTGCATTTAAATTAGTAACACACGCCATGCACATTTACCCTAGAAAAGCAAACAATATTCATTTACTTGCAGAATTTTCAGCACAGAAAAGGTGACTAAACTATGACATTTTCCTTATCAAATCATGAGCCAATTCCTTATCCCCTCAACAAATTCCCCATGTGTATACAATTCCATTTGGAATTTCTCCCGAGTAATCAAATCAAATTCACTGACACAAACATTCCAGAGCAAATTAAAAACACAAAATGTAAGAAGTTGTGTACATGGGGGAGTGGTCAGAAATCCTTTAGAAGACTGATGTTTTGGCTACTTTTTAAGAAATTAAGTATTTGGGGATTATCTCTTTAAGTTTTCAAATTCTGGTGAATGGATAAAGGCTTTAACTTTTTTGTTTCTCACTATAATGTATTCCCGTGGCTTACACAATGTAGGACAATCAGTTTTTTTTTTTAAAAAAATAGAGATGTCAATTCAGTCATCATCTTGATTTTAAAAGTTTTAACATGCCCATTCTTAAATAAAACAGGGATGGAAAGAGTACTAAGAGGTTAATTGGTGACCATTAAGAACTTCGCTAAAGCCAGGAAGCCATTAAGTAGGTGGTCTCATAAAAAGCCAATGTAAAAGGTATTATCTGACCTTGCACTTCAGCTATGTTGTCTTTAGCTCCAGCCTCTGTTCCCTAGAGCAGGGCAAAGGTTGTCCCATATTTGGAGGGAGGTAAGGTTTCCCTGTATGCAAGGCCCAGGTCACATATTATAGCTCGATCTGCTGGCCTGGATGCCCATAAACATTTTAGTTCTCCATAAAGCGAGGTGTGACTCTAGACCAGATACCCTAAGCCTGACGTGCCAGGAAGTTGGGCCTGACTCAATATTTTCTAGCCTTGGACACTCCGTAGCTTCCAATGATGGGCTCTTTGAATGGTAAACGAAGGAAGCTAGAAGATAAGTGAAGGTATGAAGCAAGTGGGTGTATATACAAAAAGGTTTCGGTGTCAGCAACCTAGGGGCTGCCAGGGCAAAGTGAAAAGGTACAGAAGGAGTGTCTAGAGAGGTGCAACTACTGTGGGAGGTGGATAATCACAGAGCAAGAGAATTTGTTGGAACTGTGAGCAGTCAGATCGAGGAGTAGCGGTTTTAGGAAAAAAGTTCTAAGGAGTGTAAAGCTAGGAGATAATGGTGGTTAGAAAGGAAAGGGTGTGGAGATCAAATAGAAAATGTAGAGGTGACAAACATGGTGGGAGAAAGAGGGGGAGACCAATAAATGTATGCAGACTGATTCTGGCAAACAATAGGTAAGACCAGTTTAAAACAATTCCATTTCACAACACCTGCCACAACACTTGAACAATTTAAAATATTTTTATACAATATTAAAAGACAGTTCAGGGAGAGTATTCAACCTGATGACAAACTGGCAAGTCAAAATTGATAGAACATAAAACTTAATTCTGGTCTAAGTTTCAGCTCCGAAGTCTACCCTGTTGCAACTAATACATAAATGCAAAGGTACATACCTAAATATATCAAGTATTGTATAATAGGTAAACCGGAATGGAAGCATTATCAAGTAATAACCCCATCCAAGCAGCCCCTGAAAAATTCAAAAAACAAAGTTAGAAACAATTCCCTCAATCCTTAATACTTTACCAAATGGCTAGTTCATATTTTCTCACTCTTTTTTGTCCTTTCACTTGGTTTCTTCTACAACACAGTTCCCTCTTCCTGGCCACCTCATCTTTCTTAAAAGCCACGGCCTTTGATCTTGATCAATTTCATTTAATACTATCATTTTTCTTTTTTTCACCTAATTTTTGTATTAAATCTGCTTTGGTATTTTTTCTGCAGCCACCTGTATCAGTTCTCAAATTCAATTGTAAGTTAACTTCCTCAAATGTTAAGTATTAGTTCTTTCCTGTTCAGATATACACATCAAAAGATGGTATACAGAAATAGCAGGGGCCGCGTGCGGTGGCTCATGCCTGTAATCCTAGCATTCTGGGAGGCCGCACTCTGGGAGGCCGAGGAGGGAGTATCGCTGGAGGTCAGGAGTTCGAGACAAGCCTAAGCAAGAGCGAGACCCCGTCTCTACTAAAAATAGAAAGAAATTATATGGACAATTAAAAATATATATAGAAAAAAATCAGCCAGGCATGGTGGCGCATGCCTGTAGTCCCAGCTACCTGGGAGGTTGAGGCAGGAGGATCGCTTGAGCCCAGGAGTTTGAGGTTGCTGTGAGCTAGGCTGACACCACGGCACTCTAGCCAGGGCAAAAAGAGTGAGACTGTCTTCAAAAAAAAAAAAAAGAAAGAAAATTGAAAAAAGAAAAAAAAAGAAAGAAAAAATATATAAAAAAAGAAAAAAATAGCAGGAAAGATAACCACTATTACTATCCTTGGACAATTGTATATAAATGATAATTATATTAATCACAATGACAAATCCTGATGTAGCTGCTAATCTTAGTAATAATGCCAATTATTAACAATATTGATTTAACTAGTTATTAATTAATTATTAAAGCTAGCATACATACTGGCTCTATAGTTTACAAAGTGTTTCTTAGACATCATATTATATGAAGACCCTTTCTGTCAGGCAGCTCTGGAGTCCCCTGGCTGACGTAGGAATCTGCTCTTCTATAGTATTTCAGAGTACCTCAAAACAACTACTTAGAAACATTTTTTTAAAATGTCAAGTACTCCACAAAAAGGTATAATGATGCAGTAAATTCTAACTGCTGCAAGGTTAAAGGGAATGCTTTCTTAGGATTCTAAGTACAAGTGTAAGAGGTGAGTATAACACCAAGGATAAGAAAGAGAAACTCCAAGAAGTTCTTTAGAGGTCATTATCAGTATACACATCTGATTTCCCTAACTAGACTGAAAGAAATTAAATTTGAAATGGGAAGACTGGCTATTCATGTCTGGATCCCCAATAGCAAAATACCAGGTTATTTTGTTTTTCTTTCTTTTTTTTTTTTTTTGTTGCGTGTCCTTCCAATAAAAAAATAACAGGCTATTAGAGCACTCCTAAATACCTGTTAAGTTTAGGTGAACCACTTCTTGCTACTAGCCCTTCAAGGCTAATTTTCCTCAGCAGTAGCTCAAGATTAAGTAAAGTACAGCACCAAAGAACCTAGTAAACAGATTCTAACTTAACAAAGCACAGAAAACACTCTCCAAACAACTTGCAAAGAATGGAAATGGAAAAAATGATTCAGTGGTGATAGAAGTGACCCCGCCCCCTCAAAAAAAAAGAAAAGAAAAAGAAAAAATGCATAGTTTCTAAATCAATTCATTGAGGAATCAAGGCAAAATTATTATATATACCCAACAGGCCAGGTCTAACCAACAGGTTACATTCTGAATATTTCTTTTACTCCTACCATACAGAGATCAATATAACCAAGCAAATGAACTTATAAAATAAAAAAGGGGGAAATTCAAGCTACAAAATAACTTGCCCTTGGTTGTGGTCTTGAGACAACATAGCTGTAGATCCTGTGGTCAGCTGTATTAACCTGCAGGGGGCGGGATGGAGGTGGGTTGAAAACACTCGGTACACCCTCTTGCTCATTCAATCTGTCCTGCACAGCAGCCTGAAAAGGAAAACAGTAGCAAGAGTTTCGATGATGCTCAAATCAACCCAGAAGAGATGAAGCTGCTTGGCATTCCAAAACAGGGTGATCATTAATACACCAAAAGGACACTTGAGGAGTGTATCTTCAAGGACCTATTAACCTGCTGTACTGGGAGGCAATCTGCGGTGACGGCTCCAGAACGTATACACAGTAGACAAGACCAGAGAATTTGTCTGGAAGCTACATTTATGCAGCAAGCACACTGATTTTATTCAGATGGTATGTATTATTATATTTAGGGTAGTTGGGATATAAAGTGCTTCACTGCCGTCCAGAGAATACAATGTGGACAGTGCCCCTGAAGTTATGCAATGAAGCCGTCCTGACGCGTGGTATCTGATGAAGGGCACTGGGAGTAGAGAAACTTTGGTCTGAATCCTACCTCCATCACTCAAAAGTTACTCAACAAATGAGCTTCAGTTTCCTCAAATGCAAAATGAAGGAAAAATATTTCTCAGAGTTCATTTGAAAATTTAATGAGTCAGCCATAGATAAAGATACTAACAGAACTTCTGGCAGACAGCTCATACTCAGTTTAAAAAACTCATTCTCTTCTTAACTCTGTCTCTGAAAATGGATATTTGTCCCAATGTAGTAAAAAACTTGCCCTTATCCAAAGAGATGTCTGGCCTTTGCCTTTGGCTTCTGGGAGGTAATCTGTATCATGCCTGATAGGAATGTCTTTGTTACTATACTGTGGGTTGGAGCCGTGACACTCTATAGTCTTAGGGTGAAAGCTGGCCACACCAGAAAGATAAAAATGGGCTCTCGTGGAGGCTCACACCTGTAATCCTAGCACTTTGGGAGGATTGCTTGAGCCCAGGAGTTCAAGATCAGCCTAAGCAACTTAGTGAAACCCTGTCTCCACGAAAAATAAAAAAATTAGCCTGGCGTAGTGGCGTGCACCTGTAGTCCCAGCTACTCAGGAGACTGAGGCAGGAGGATCACTTGAGCACGTAAGTTTGAGGCTGCAGTGAGCTAGGATCACACCACTGCACTCCAGCGTGGGCAACACAGTGAGACTCTGTCTCAAACAACAACAAAAAACAAAACAAAAAAAAAAAAAAAAGAAGAAGAAGAAAGACTAACCATGTGGTCTAGGGTGGGAACTTTGAGTAACTTAGTATCTGTTGACTTGAAGATTTGAGTTCAACCATGAGGGCAGCCAATCAAATCAATCATGCCTATGTAATGAAGCCCCAGTAAAAACTCTGGACACACGAAGCTCAGGTGAGCTTCTCTGGTTGGCAATATAGTAGTTCCCCCTTATCCACAGGGGTACATTCCAAGACCCCCAGTCGGTGCCTGAAACCACAGATAGTACTGAACCTGACTGCCGTCCACCGCAACACATTTCTGTTTGTGTCTTCTACCCACAGATTTAATGCCTTTTCCAACTTAACACTATGGCTGTAATTTTTGCAGTTTGAGGCAGGACAGCAAAACTAGCACGCATTTTCTTTTTCCTTCTTCACAATTTCAAAGATAGAAGATTCGTTCTCACTGTAGATCTTAGCAACTTCAGCATACAATTTTTTTCTCTTCTTACTAAATTGAGATCTTTCACCTTTTCACTTAAAGGAAGCATTTTATGGCTTCTCTTTGGCATATCCAAATTGCCAGCATCACTACTCTTGAGCTTTGGGGCCATTATTGAGTAAAACAAGAGTTATGTGAACAAAAGCACTGCATTATGACAGTTGATCTAATAATGGCTTAGGCTACTAATCGGTGGGTAGTGTATACAGATGGAGACACTGTATAAAGGGATGATTCACATCCTGGGCAAGATGGAGTAGGACAGCACAAGCCTTCACCATGCTACTCAGGATAATGTACAACTTAAAACTTATGAATTGTGTATTTCTGGAATTTCCCATTTAGTATTTTTGTACAGTTGACTGTAACTGAAACTGCAGAAAGCAAAACCACAGATGACAGGGGACTACTGTACTTTATGCATATTGTCACAAATCTATACCAGGAGGGTGATGTGTCCTGACTCCATGGGAGAGGAGTATGCAATCTTCATGATTGAAGCCCTTTTGAGACTCTGCCCTGTATGTCTCTTCCTTTAGTTGATTTTAATCTGTACCTGTTCCCTGTAATAAACTGTAACCATGACTATAGCAGCTTTAAGTAAGTTCTTCTAGTGAACTATCAAACCCAAGGGTGGTTTTTGGAACTCTTTGAAATTGCAGTTGGTGTCAGCAGTGAGGGTAGTCTTTGAGAAGGCTATATGCCCTCTCAACTTGGTAGCTGGCTTTAAACTTTGTGGTTTGGCTAATTTCAGGTTGTCTCCTAATTTTACAATTCAATGAGGAAAGAATAATCTTTCAACAAATGATGCTAGGGCAAATAGACATCCACATGCAAAAGAAAGATGATGAACTTCTAAATCACACTATACACAAAAATTAACTCAAAGTTCATCAAAGATCTAAATGTGAGAGCTCAAATCATGAAAGTCTTAAAAGAAAACAATATGACCTTGGAGCAAGCAATGGCATGTTAGAGACCAAAAGCATAAGTAACAAAAGAAAAAAGTAGATAAATAAGATTTCATCAAAATGAAAAACTTTTGTATGTCAAAGAACACTATCAAGACAGTAAAAAGACAACTCACAAAATGGGAGAAAATATTTGCAAATCAAGTATCTGGTAAGGGTCTAGTATTCAGAATACATAAAGATCTCTTGCTGGGCGCGGTGGCTCACGCCCGCAATCCTAGCACTCTGGGAGGCCGAGGTGGGAGGATCGCTGGAGCCCAGGAGTTCCAGAGCATCCTGGGCAACATAGTGACACCCCATCTCTACAAAAAAAAATAATAATAATAAATTGGCTGGAAAGAGTGGCATGCCTGTAATCCTAACTACTTGGGAGGCTGCTTGAGCCCAGCAGCTTGAGTTTACAGTGAATGCTATGATTATGCCACTATACTCTAAGCATGGGTAACAGTGTGAGACACTGCCTATAAAAAAACAAACAAACAAACAAAAAATCACATCTGGTAGCATTTGTTATCAATATAAAATTAAAACTTTAAAGCAAAAATTAGAGTTTTGGAAAACTTGTATTTGCCACTGTAAGTCTTTCAGTCTCCTAATACTTAAAGGCTATTCTGATGAGTCTGGTGGTGCTATTAACAAATGATACTATTTATGTATCAATATTTGGAAGACCTGTTTTAATTCAGTGAACCAGGATTTTCCAGATAACTAACGTATGAAGTTATGAAATCATACACTGGTAAAAGATCCTTTCAAAGTACAAGATAGAGCAATAGATTTTAATGTAATGGAATATAAAAAGTTCACTGATACAGTTTTAAATTCCATATTGCAAAATAAACAAACAAAACATTCCATATTGCAACTAACTTTTAAGAAACTACCACAAAGAATATCCAAGAAACTACCATCAAAGAATATCCACCGTTATTTGAAAAGGCTAATGAAATATTCCTCCTGTTTCCAACTACATATGTAGATAAAGCTGGATTTTCTTCACATACTTAAACTAAAACTACACATTAAAACAGCTTAGGCCGGGCACAGTGGCTCATGCCTATAATCCTAGCACTCTGGGAGGCCAAGGCAGGAGGACTGCTCTAGGTCAGGAGTTCAAGACCAGCCTCAGCAAGAACGAGACCCTGTCTACTAAAAATAGAAAGAAATGATCTGGACAGCTAAAAATACATATATAGAGAAAAAAATTAGCCGGGCATGGTGGCGCATGCCTGTAGTCCCAGCTACTCGGGAGGCTGAGGCAGAAGGATTGCTTGAGCCCAGGAGTTTGAGGTTGCTGTGAGTGAGGCTGACACCACGGTGCTCTAGCCTGGGCAACAGAGCGAGACTTTGCCTCAAAGAAAAAGAAAAAAAAAAAAAAACAGCTTAAAGGCTGAAGCAGGTATGAAAATCCAGCTGTTTTCTATTAAGTCAGCCCTTAAAGAGATTTGCAAATATATAGTTATTTTTTATGAAAATGTTATTTTGGTTAACATGTAATGAGGTTTTAAAAAATGAATAAACTTTAAGAAATTTTTCAGTTTTAATCTGTAATATGGTAACAAATATCAATAGATAGAACCCATAGAAAAAGCAGCTCTTTGGAGAGTCTCAATAATTCTTAGATGTAAAGGAATTCTGAAATTAAAAAAGTCAAGAAAATTATATATAAACCTATATAGTCATATTAAAAAAACAGAAACATTCTGAAACAATAGACACTAAAATATCACACTAGCTATCCATGAAGTGGTGGGATTAAGGGTGATCATTTTTTTCTTTATGCTTTTTGGAAAGCTTTTCTCTAAGTGGGTGTGCCCATGTGCATGGGTATTTTTGCAACAAGCGTGTAATACTTCTATAAGTTATTTCATGTTAAAAGTTGACATTACACTAGATAATCACAAAGCAAAAATAAATAAATATAACAGGGGTGGTAATATTTAATAAATCAAACTAGAATTCTAAACAAAAAACATCATCTGATATTAAGAAAAGATATTATTACAAAAAAGTCCTAACGGCTATGTGTCTTTAGGTGTCAATAAAATTTTGTCAAACTATATAAAGGTTAGAAAGTGTCTCCCCCCAAGATACACAGAAAATTTATTAACATATTTAATTTGCATCATGTACTACCTTTCCACAGCATGTACAAAAAGTAAGCATTCTCTTTGATGTAATTGTAACTAACACTGGAAAGCTGTATACGTATTACTGGCAGGCACACTAAGCAGAGTTATACATATAAGAAAGTCTAGAAGGACATATAATATACTAAACATCAAACGTGGTTATCTCAAGAAAGTATGATTATCAGGAACTTGTAGTCTCATCAAATAAACAGAGAAAGAAAGGAAACAGCACATTTTAATTGTATGTTTAAAAAGCTTGACTGAATACAGACATCAAACCTTTATTCAACAACATTCCTTGATAAACACCTAATTGTCAACAGCGGTCACTTCTAGAAACAAAGGAAAAGAAAGGGAGTGCATGAGATGACAAGCAAACACCTTATAGGAGGTTTCCATTTTATCTACATTTGCTTAAAAGAAATTTGAAGCAAGTATTGCAAAATGTCTGGCTTTCAGGAGCTGGATGGTACATACATGGTTGTCCCCTTTATAGTTTTCTCTAAGTTTGAAATATTTAATTAAAAAATATATGTATATAGATTTTACAATGTCAATGGGACATTACAAAAATCACAAAGAGATCTCACTGGATACCTATATAAAATAACATGAAAGATTAATACGGAAATGATAAACAAAAACGAAAAAGCAAACTACTAGAAATTCCAAATATGCTTCGAAATAATTCTTGGGCCAAAGAAGAAAATCAAAACCTTTAAAATACATTTTCAGGGCCGGGCGCGGTGGCTCACGCCTGTAATCCTAGCACTCTGGGAGGCCGAGGCGGGTGGATCGCTCGAGGTCAGGAGTTCGAGACCAGCCTGAGCGAGAACAAGACCCTGTCTCTACTAAAAATAGAAAGAAATTATCTGGCCAACTAAAATATATATAGGAAAAAAAAAAATTAGCCGGGCATGGTGGCACATGCCTGTAGTCCCAGCTACCCGGGAGGCTGAGGCAGTAGGATCGCTTAAGCCCAGGAGTTTGAGGTTGCTGTGAGCTAGGCTGACGCCATGGCACTCACTCTAGCCTGGGCAACAAAGCGAGACTCTGTCTCAAAAAAAAAAATAAAAAAAAAAAATACATTTTCAGAAGAAAATTCACAGCCTTAAATGCAAAGAAGAGTACAAATAAATTAACCAAGCTGTAAAAAAAGCAAGATGCTAAAAAAAGAACATAAACCTAAAAAATTCTGAAAATGTACTAAAGATATTTTCTTGGCTGGGAGTGGTGGCTCATGCCTGCAATCCTAACACTCTGGGAGGCCGAGGCAGGAGGATTGCTTGAGCCCAGGAGTTTGAGGTTGCTGTGAGCGAGGCTGATGCTACAGCGCTCTAGCCTGGGCAACGGAGCAAGACTCTGTCTCACAAAAAAAAAAAAAAAAAGAAAAAAAGAAAGATATTTTCTTAATAAATAAGAAAACAGGAAAAAAAAAAAGCCCCACAAGATTTTTTTTAACAAACAAAACAAACAATAAAACAAACCAGTCTCTAGTAAGTCTCATTTTTAATAAAGGAAAGAAAGTAAACATCATAGAACGGGAAGAAAAAGAATGGGACGACAGCACAGATGCAGAGTGAAAGATAAGCTTTGTATAGCTCTATACAAAAAATTAGAAATTTCAAAGAAATAAGCATTTTCTAAGAAAGACTATCAAGAAAAGTATAGAAAACTGGTTATGAATGATGGGGAGGGGAGACCTGATAAAGTCAACAGAGAATAGGCAGAAACATGTTTTCAGGTACTTCCTTTCAAATCTTTAAGGAATAGATTAATTTCTACGTTATTTAACCTTCTCAACTCATTTTATCAAGTCAGTCATTTTATAAAGCCAACAAACATGTGCAAGGAAAGCAAAAAAATATCACATTGAACAACACCATTCCCTCTGCCCAAAATGCATTTCTCCCCCAAATGTTCCTACTCATCATTTCTTTTCATTATCTAGGTGTTAGCTCAAATGTTAACTTCTTCAGAACAGCTGTACTTGACCACCCTTATTTAAAGTAACTCCCCACATCCTCTCTATTACATTTCCTACACAGACCTTATTCATCATTTATTACAAACTGAAATTATCTAGAAGTAAGTTCTATAAGAATAAGGACTCCTGTTCACTGGTAGAATGCCAGACCCTAGAATGTAACTGCTCAAAAATATGTGTTGAATAACTAAATATCACTTAGGAATATGTTTTCAGGAATCCAGCACGCTATGCAAATAGTACGATAATTAAAATAGTAATTCCAGAGATCAAAAGGGTATCTGATAAAATTCAACATCCTTCTTTATATAAACTATTAGTATACTAAGAATGGAAGAACAATCAACAGAAATTTATTGAGAACCTATGATGTACCAGGTTCAGTGTTATATGCTGGGAATACAGCAGTTAAAGCTAGAAAAACAAATCTCTTGTCTCATAGAGCTTATACCTTAGTAGATCTGTCTGAATGCAACAACCAACATCACACTTGATAATATAACATTAGAGGCATCACAGTGAGGACAAGATGTCTGCTATCACCATTATAAATTAACACTGTTCTAAAATCAATAGTTTTCCTAAAACCCACACTTTTCTTTTTAAAGAGTCATAACTCTGAAAAAAAAAAATCTGTTGAGGGAAAAGATTCCTGCTGTGGAAAAACGTATGTTTTTGATTCTTTATTAGACCAGAGAAAAAGAAATAAGCTCAAAATCAATCAATACCTCTATGTTCCAGTTATGCTGTTCCAAGGTATGGCGACATTGATCCATAGATTCTATGCCAGTCAGATCCTGAAAGAAGACAAAAAACCAAAGTTACTTAGAGAAAAACCAACAGTACACAGGTGAGTATTTTTACCCCTAATAGAATATTTATAAATACTGCTTGGAAAATACACTAAAAAGTATTGAAGGTATATGTTAAAGTATGGTAAAACTTCACTGATTCAGAATTTATCCTGTCAGCTAACTATTCTAGACTCCTACTGAATTAAAAAATGATAATTCCTTTTAAAATTTCAAGGCTTTCAATTAACAGGACGACTGATTAAAATCAATATTCTCCTTTCAAATTCAAATTTAAAAAGTTAAAGCTTCCTCATCTTCTGGGTTTAGCAAAATACTTTTTAATGTTAAACAACTATTCTATCTATAATACAGGCTGAGCATCCAAAATCTGAAATCCAAAATGCTCCAAAATCTAAAATTTTTTGAGCACTGACATGAAGCCCAAAGGAAATGCTCAGTGGAACATTTTGGATTTTGGATTTTCAATGTTCAACCAGTACAATGAAAATATTCCAAAAAAAAAAAAAAAAAAAAAAAAAAACCAACCCAAAATGTGAAATTCTTCTGGTCCTAAGAATTTTGGATACAGGGCAATTAACTTATGTACTTATGATGAGCTTTCCTGAAAAATCTCATGCCTTTCTCCTTAACTTATATCACTTTTTATCTATTGGTGTATATTGTAGCTTATAATACGAACTGTGTAAAACTTTTTTTAAAAGAGTCTGAGGCTAGGCGTGATGGCTCACACCTCTAATCCTAGAACTTTAGGATGACGAGGCAGGAGGATCACTTGAGCTCAGGAATCACCTGAGCCCAGGAATTTGAGACCAGCCTGAGCAAGAGCTAGATGACGTCTCTACAAAAAACAGAAAAATTAGCTGGGTGTGGTGGAGTGTGCCTGTAGTCCCAGCTACTCAGGAGGCTGAGGCAGGAGGATTGCTGGAGGCCAGGAGTTTGAGGTTGCAGTGAGCTATGACGACACTAAACTCTAGCCCCAGCAGCAGAACAAGAAAAATAAAATAAAATAAAAAA
Source organism: Eulemur rufifrons (assembly GCF_041146395.1). Classification (NCBI taxonomy): domain Eukaryota; kingdom Metazoa; phylum Chordata; class Mammalia; order Primates; family Lemuridae; genus Eulemur; species Eulemur rufifrons. The sequence continues at coordinate 190,024,778 of NC_090989.1, read as the reverse complement.
TCTGTAATTCTGATATTTCCCTACATTAAGTATTTTCCCCAGCCCCTTCTCCTTCTTCAACTGCTGACTGTTCTAGGGTTTCACCTTGTCTCTGACCAAAGCTCCTTCTCTGGCTCCTCTTCTATATCTATAAGTGTATAATAGGAACTTCCCTGAGGATGTACCCTTGATTTTAGTCTCTCTCCACCTACCTCCCCGACTATTTCATTCAATCCCCAGTCTTCAACCACCCTTTCAATGCAGGTGACTCCTAATTTAATCTCTTCTTAAGTATAGCAGCACATTTTCAACAGCCTATTCAACATTTCCCTCTAGATATGGAACTAGTACCTAAAATTCATCATTTAAAACCACAGTTATCTGTTAATGACATCACAACACTCCAAAATATCCAGGCAAAGATGACATCCGGAAGCTCAACCTCATCTTACAGTGCTCTATCCCTGGAACTCCACAGTTCATCAGTAATCGAGTTCTGATAGTTCACTTTCTATCTTATCTTACATCTGTAACTGAATTTCCCATTCCTTCAACCAGAATCTTTAATCCTTTCATAACACTAAGTAAATTCAATAATTTAATTTCTCCCTGTCCTTTTGGCTCTTCTTCCCATGTGTGTGTGCGTGTATGTGTGTTACTCCTCTGCTCAAAACCTTTCAGTTGACTGGATAACAAATCCTTAGCCTGGCATTTAAGTGTTTCTGTAATATAGCCCCAACCTGGCTTTCTGAGTTATTTTATATTTCTTCTCAGGTGTCCAATACTCAGCAAATCTAATAGTTCATGTGTACATATCATGCCCAGAATTTCCACAGAGCTAGACCCTAGCCTTCCTTCAAGGTCTCATATAAAAGCTAAATTTATCCATCTATCCATTCATCCAACACAAGCCTATGGCATTCCTATTCTGTATATTACTTACTATGTCCAAGGGATAGAAAGATGAATAAGATACAGTCTCTATCTTCAAGAAACTCCTCTCAACAACCAGCAAGCACCAGGACAAAGAAACTGACCTTAACCTGAGAAGAATGTGGTAGCATGAACTGATGTTCAGAAGACTAAAGTTTTTGCCTTGATTCTGCACCCTATGGCCATAAAAAGGTACATTTTAACTCTGAATTTAGCTTTCTTTATGTGCAGTATGAGTTTATTTGGACTGGATAGCGTTTCCAGAGCTTAAAAAATAAAACAAAATCCAAAAACTGAAGTTTGGATTCTTTAGATAGGCAATTGTTTATTTTTAAAAATTACAAGCAATACAAAAAAAAAAAAAGAAAAGAAAGAAAAAAATTACAAGGAGTACATAAACTTGGTGATAAAACCTTTTTAATGTTTAAAATACTATAAAATTGTGACTACTGAAATTGAAAAGCTCTGTTAGGAACCACTGACTCTGATAGCTCTCACAGTCTGGATTCTAGTTCCTGACCATTCCAGGCCTCTTCCCATTTTGGCTATTGCCTTCTGGCTTGTAACAGCCCCCCCCCCCCAACTTCAAATTTCCTACATTACAGCCCTGCAGAGGACTGGAATGTCCAGGGTTCCTCCTCCTCACTGTAGATTCTCTTTAAGGATCGGACTCTTACCTTACTTCTTCTTAGGTAGAGAAATGACTACTCTCTCCTCTAAATATCAAAATTGATTTTTACCTATTTCCTGCCTTCTATTATGATTATTTACATTCATGCTACTACCTTCTCAGAGGGTGTAGGCTCCTTGAGAACAGTGTCTGTGATTCATTATAACATTCCCTAGTACCTAGTACACAGTAAGGGCTTAAACAGTTGTAGAAAAAAGTCCAAGTTAAAAAGACCTTTTTGGCCAGGCATGGTGGCTCACACCTGTAATCCTAGCACTCTGGGAGGCCGAGGCAGGAGGATTACTTGAGCTCAGGAGTTTGAGACCAACCTAAGCAAGAGCGAGACCCTGTCTCCACAAAAAACAGAAAAAATAAATAAATAAATAAAATAAAATAAAATAAAAATTAGCTAGGCATAGTCACACGTGCCTGTAGTCCCAGCTACTCGGGAGGCTGAGGCAGGAGGATCTCTTGAGCCCAGGACTTTGAGGTTGCAGTGAGCTATGATGACACCACTGCACTCTAGTCTGGGCGACAGACCAACGCTATGTCTCCAAAAAAAAGAAAAAAAGGGTGGGGGTTTAAAAACATTGTAGGAGTGATTGCACATCCTTAATATATTGAAATATTTAACCTAATTTGCAAGCAAAACCCTTTTTTAAGTAGTGAAGCAGAGTAAGCTGGAAGCCCAACTGGACAAGCTTGCTTTCAATCATTACTGATCACTATGAAAAGCATGCACTAGGAATAACCAATGCTGGACACAAGACAGGATTATTCATTCATGCATCAATAGATACTCACTGACTCAGTATTCTAGATATCCAGCATAATGACATAGTCCTTGCTCTCATTAAATGTGCATTCTAGTCAAGGGAAACTGACCAAAACAAAACGAGTGCGCACGCGCATACACACACACACACACACACACACACACGAAAATAAATGAACAATATCTCAAGGAAGCCCTCCCAAAGAGAACATTTGAGCAGAGATCTGAATTAAAGGATCAGTCACGGGGAAATGTGTAGAAAGAGTATTCCAGGCAGCAGGCCAACAAATGCAAAACCTCTGAGACAGATGGATATGTAGTACTATGCATTTATTTAAACCCAGAGAACTTTACAGCAGAGTAATTCTTTTTTTTTTTTTTATGTTTACTTATTTATTTTTATTTTTTTTTTGAGACAGAGTCTCACTCTGTTGCCCGGGCTAGAGTGCCGTGGCATCAGCCTAGCTCACAGCAACCTCAAACTCCTGGGCTCAAGCGATCCTCCTGCCTCAGCCTCCCGAGTAGCTGGGACTACAGGCATGTGCCACCATGCCTGGCTCAATTATATATATATATATATATATATATATATATATATTTTTTTTTTTTAGCTGTCCATATAATTTCTTTCTATTTTTAGTAGAGACCAGGTCTCGCTCTTGCTCAGGCTGGTCTCAAACTCCTGAGCTCAAACAATCCACCTGCCTCTGACTCCCAGAGTGCTAGGATTACAGGCGTGAGCCACCGCCCCGGCCTCAGAGTAATTCTTTTTTTTTTTTTTTTTTTTTTTTTGAGACAGAGTCTCACTCTGTTGCCCAGGCTAGAGTGAGTGCCATGGCATCAGCCTAGCTCACAGCAACCTCAAACTCCCAAGCTCAAGGGATCCTCCTGTCTCAGCCTCCCGAGTAGCTGGGACTACAGGCATGTGCCACCATGCCTGGCTAATTTTTTCTATATATATTTTTAGCTGTCCATATAATTTCTTTCTATTTTTAGTAGAGGTGGGGTCTCGCTCTTGCTCAGGCTGGTCTCGAACTCCTGAGCTCAAACGATCCGCCCACCTCGGCCTCCCAGAGTGCTAGGATTACAGGCGTGAGCCACCGCGCCCGGCCAGAGTAATTCTTAATGTATGTAAATTTTAAAAATCATTTAGGAGGTCAGAGGATCCCTGGATGGAACACACACTGTCACAAAAGAATCTAATTTCCCTAGAAGCAGACTGACAGCAAAAAAAAAAAAAAAAAAGGAAAAAAAAAAGAATCTAACTATTACGAATATACGAAACAATCTCAACTAAAGAGGGTGGGGAGGGAGAAAAGAGTAACCTAAGCAACTATGGAAGTAAGTGGAGTCTGTAAGACTAAAGGGAAAGGAACTACACATAAGCACTATCCTCTAGTTGAAACAGTTGTTTCTCATGGGAGTACATATTATTTCTGAAGGCACTATGTCTGTGTATGTATACCAGAATTGAACAATTAAGTAAACAGATGGTGCATGGTGAAAGCCAGTTTTCTTAACTGTTGAAGTGGGTGGTTACAGATAATCAAGGGGAGAAGGCTAGACTGATCCATGTGGTAATGGATTAGACTTGGAGACATCAATGCACATTTAGCTTAATATCAATACAGATGTTTACATATAGAAAAATTTAGTTTAGTATATACACATGGATGTCCTTGGTCTGTCAGCTGAGAGGGCCTACAAGCAACAACACCCTAGTAGCAAGCACACCTAATGCTCAGATCTTGGTTTCTAATACCACTCTCCAATAAAAGGAACCAGGGTTCCTTGGAGAAATGGCTGATTCTAGGACTGGGGCAGGAAATATATGAGATGAGCCCGGAGAATCTTGTAGTACAAGCAAGTAAGAAGTACTCAAAAAGCAAAATAAAATCCCCCACAATGATGAGGTTATGTCAAAGGGATACAGAAGTCAACTTAAAAAGGTCCCAGTGGCCAAAACTAGAACAATTTAAGCAACAAAATAAACATCCATGATATAAATACATGACCGAATAAATAAATGGAGAATTCAAAAATATCCCATGCAGAAGAATTCTGAATAATTTATGTAGATACTCTACCATCAAGAAGGCAGACCATAACTTCCTACTCCTTCCCAGTATGAGCTAGGCATAGTGACTTTCCTCCAAAGAAAACAGCATGGAAAAAGGGGGTGGGGTAAGATTAACTTTATAGTGGAGAAACCTGATAAACAATACCTCAGCCAGATGATCAAGGTCAACATCAAGAGCAGTCAACATCAGGAGCAGTGGTTCAGGCCTGTAATCCCAGCACTGTGGGAAGCCAAGGCTAGAGGATCACTTGAGGCCAGGAGTTAGAGACCAGCCTGAGCAATATAGCAAGATCCTGTCTCTACAAAAAAGAAAACAAGGCTGAGTGCAGTGGCTCATGCCTATAATCCTAGCACTCTGGGAGGCTGAGGCAGAAGGATTGCTTGAGCCCAGGAGTTTGAGGTTGCTGCGAGCTAGGCTGATGCCACAGCACTCTAGCCAGGGCAACAGAGTGAGACTCTGTCTCAAAAGAAAAGGAAAAAAAAAAAAGAAGAAGAAGAAAGAAAACAATTAGCTAGACTTTACAAAAAATTTAAAAAGCTAGTGCATGCCTGAGGCTAGGAGGATTGCTTGAGCCCAGGAATTCAAGAGTTCAAGGCTGTAGTTAGCTATGATGGTGCAACTGCACTCCAGGCCTGGGTGACAGAGTAAAACCCTATCTCAGGAAAAAAAAAAAAAAAAGAAAGAAAAGATCATGTTGATAGTACCCTTGATATAATATGATGTAATGAAAATAGCACTTTACCTCTGAAGCCTTCCTTCCCCAAACCCAAAACCTCAAACCCCAGTCCCCTCATGACAAAAACAACAGATAAACTCAACAGAGGGACATTCTACAAAAGACCTGACTAGTACTCCTGAAAATTGTCAAGGTCATCAAAAACAAGGAGAGCCCAAGAAACTGAGTAAAGAGGAGCCTAAGATATGACTACTAAATGTAATGTGGACTTCTGGATGGGATCTTGGAACAGAAAAGGGATATTAGGTAAAAACTAAGGAAAACAGAATAAAGTAAGGACTTTAGTTAATAGCATACCAATATTGGTTAATTGTGACAAATCAACCATACTAATAATGTAAGATTTTAATAGGAAACACTGAGTGTGAGGTATATGGGAGTTTTCTGTATTATCTTTACAATTTTCCATAAACCTAAATCTATCCTAAAATAGCAAGTTTATTTAAACAGTAAAACAAAATGTAACTTGGGGGAGGGAGGAGACCTCTGAGGCAGAACAAGTTTGGCAGGGCAATGTTTCTTAAGATTATCTGCTTATCAGAAGCACATGAGGGGACTTTTTAAAAAGCCCTACAGATGTCTAGGCCCCCCAACCCAAGCAATTTAATCAGATTCTCTGAAGGAGGAGCCTAGGTGTAGGTATTTTCTTTCTTGTAGGGGAGGGGACTTCCAGGTGATTCTAATGTACAGGTAGGGAACAGAATCACTAATCCGAGCTTGAATTGTACAATTCTGGGGGAGTGACATGATCATACGTACATTTTTTAAAAAGTCATTTTGGTTGCATATGAATTAATTGTAGAGGGCATGAAAGAGAGCAAGACACCAGAAGGAGACTAAAGTCCAAGGGAAAGAGAATGGTGACTCAGGATAGGATGACAGCAGTAAAGAGGAAAAGAAGTGGACATGTTTAGGATATATTTTAGAGGTAGAGCGAAAAGGACCAGATGACAGATTACAAATATGGGGATGGAAGAGAAATATTAAGGTGAACTCATAAGATTAGGCAAATGGGACTGTAGTGTCATTTACTAAAAATGAAGAAAACTGTTGAAATAATTTTACTTTGTGAGAAAATTTTATTTATGGTAAAACAAAAGTATTAAAAAGAATACGGGGCCAGGCGTGCTGGCTCACGCCTGTAATCCTAGCACTCCGGGAGGCCAAGGCAGGAGGATCCCTTGAGGTCAGGAGTTCCAGACCAGCAAGAGCAAGACCCCATCTCTATAAAAAGTAGAACACATAGCTGGGCGTGATTGGCACACTCCTATAGTCCCAGCTCCCTGGGAGGCTGAGGCAGGAGGATCTCTTGAGCCCAGGAGTTTGAAGTTCGTAGTGAGCTATGATGACATCAGTGCACTCTAGTCAGGGCGACAGAGTGAGACTCAGTCTCAAACAAAAACAAAAACAAACACTCTGGGAGGCCGAGGCGGGTGGATCGCTCGAGCTCAGGAGTTCAAGACCAGCCTTAGCAAGAGTGAGACCCCGTCTCTACTAAAAATAGAAAGAAATTATATGGACAACTAAAAATATATATATACAAAAAATTAGCCGGGCATGGTGGCGCATGCCTGTAGTCCCAGCTACTCGGGAGGCTGAGGCAGTAGGATTGCTTAAGCCCAGGAGTATGAGGTTGCTGTGAGCTAGACTGACGCCACGGCACTCACTCTAGCCCGGGCAACAGAGTGAGACTCTGTCTCAAAAAAAAAAAAAAAAAAAAAAAAAAAAAAAACAAAGAATAGGGGAAAAAGTGGAATCAAACCACCAAACAAAAGTGAATACAGTCTTACTTATTTCATCACATTAAACGTGTTGTGCAGGAATGGACTGCCTGATCTCAGTCTAGCCAGCAGGATGGCTCCCAGTGATCTGTCCAAAAGGTCAAATAACTAGTAAGCTAAATTCATGTAGGTTACATTCATAACCCAGACAGGGTTGGCTACCTGGATTTTCTCTCCATTTTTTGGTATTTTTGTATTATTTTTTTAAAACCTAGTGTAAGTTAGGTAAAGAAAGTTTAAATACTGGAGAAAGATGTGGGGAAGGGGCTCTAGAGGCTGCCCTGTGGTCCCAACCATTATAATACAACTGGTTTACATTTTAGTATATTTCCTTCCAGTTCCTCACACTCCAGGAAAATGCTTTAAGGTTTTGATTCAACCTGCTTTCCATATTTTTTCAAAATTATAGAGGAAACTGATTAATGGTCTTTGCTTCTCTTTTCTAGATTGTAAGCATCCTGAGAAGAATCCATTCATCTTTGCCTTTTGATCTTTGTAGGACTCTTCTGGTGTTTTCTCTCCTGGTATGGGAACCAACTTTTCTACCCTACTTTCTGCATCAACACATACAGGTTTGGGGAGCCTTCTCTATTTTCTATTCTCTGTTGAGATCCTTCTCTCCTAGATATGTACAATTTTGCACACTCTTACTTACTTTATCCAATACTCCCTTCTGTGCTTGCTTTTGGCAGCACATATACAAATATTCCCTTATGCATTAGTCTTCATAACCATTTTAATGGTTATACAATATTTCAACCCGCTATAGCAATTTACATATATGTTACAATTGCTTCCAATTTTTCACTATTAAAACAGCACTTTAATAAACATCTCTATTTATAAAGTTTCTCTATATTTAAGATTTCTTCCTTAGAATCTAGTTAAAATTCGGGGCCAAGGAATATGCATATTTTTTAACTTCTTGGTACATGGTGCCAAAATGCATTTCAAAAGGACTATTCCAGTTTACATTGGATACGGCTGGATCCAGTGTGAGTCAAAAGATAAGTATGTCTCAATCCAATATTCATTTCCACTTCAGTGCCAACATAAGTTTTGCAATGCCAGCCAGCTTTGTTCAGAAAAAAAAAAAAACAAACCTGTAGTTTTGGCTGGAAACATTCCATCAGTTTTGCTACCAATTCTTTCCTCAGCAATAAAATAATGTTTGGCTATCAGCACTTCCATAACAGTGGTAAAACAGAGCACAGGGAATGTCAGACTTAAACCTCAGTCACAGGTTTCAAGCTCCTCCCAAAGTAATTTCTTCAGAACCCAAGAGGCTGTAATTATCTTCAAAAAAAGGACTTTCTTTTCAAGAACAAACCTGTTTACTTCTATATTCCTAAAACCCAGTACAGTAACTTAGCAAACAGTAGAAAATGTTTGACTGAATAAATGAATGAATCCTCGCCCTAACAATCACCTTTTGTTTTTTCATCTCTCTCTAGTTTCTTAAACATTGTTCTTTCCATTATTACCTATTTATTCCTACTGTGTCAGTAACTAAGCCAGCAATCTTTATTACATTTTCTTTTCTTTTAATTTTTTTTTATTTCAGCATATTAGGAGGGTACAAATGTTTAGGTTATGTATATTACCCTTGCCCCACCTGAGTCAGAGCTTCAAGCATGTCCGTGTGCACCATACCCATTGGGTGTGAATATGCCCATCCCCTTCTACCTCCTCCCATCTGCCCGACACCCGATGAATGTTACTATTATATATGCACTTAAGTGCTGATCAGTTAATATCAATTTGATGGTGAGTACATGTGGTGTTCATTATATTTTCCTCAACAATCCTGGATTGTTGAAAATTAAACCTCCCAACTTCACACAGGGGAAAGTCTTTTTAAAAAGAACACTATTGGCTGGGCATAGAAGCTCACGCCTGTAATACTAGCATTTTGGAAGGCCAAGGCAGGAGGATCGCTTGAGCTAGATCCTGACTTTACAAAAAATGAAAAAAGGCCAGGCGCGGTGGCTCACGCCTGTAATCCTAGCACTCTGGGAGGCCGAGGTGGGCGGATCGTTTGAGCTCAGGAGTTCGAGACCAGCCTGAGCAAGAGCGAGACCCCATCTCTACTAAAAATAGAAAGAAATTATATGGACAGCTAAAAATATATATAGAAAAAATTAGCCGGGCATGGTGGTGCATGCCTGTAGTCCCAGCTACTCGGGAGGCTGAGACAGGAGGATCGCTCGAACTCAGGAGTTTGAGGTTGCTGTGAGCTAGGCTGATGCCACGGCACTCACTCTAGCCTGGGCAACAGAGTGAGACTCTGTCTCAAAAAAAAAAAAAAAAAAAAATTAACCAGGTGTGGTGGCAAGTGCCTGTAGTCCCAACTACTTGGTCTCAAGTCATACACATGGCTCATTTTCAAGATTAAAATCAACAGAATGGAATTTCTCAAACCATTGATATACTGTGCGTTCATAAGCCACATCCCTCCCAAACACTTCGTTGATATTTCCAGCTGTCTGAGCTACACTGGTTCCACAACAGAATTCATATAAAAAAATAACATGAATTTTTGACTTATCCATGGTTTCACAAAAATTGCTCTAAAAAAAAATGTGAAAGATAATCACAAGCCAAAATGTGCATTTGAAAGAATGAGGATATACCTTCACAATAAAAAAAAAAAAAAACTGTCAAAGTGAAATGTCAGAGACATAAACTGTCAAACTTAGTACTTAAGGAAATCAGACATTCCATACTTAATAACCTAGTATCTTATAAACACAGATGCCAAAATCCTCAACAAAATATTAACAAATCAAATCCAATAATGTATAAAAAGAACCAGTGGAATTTATTCCAGGTATGCAAGGCTGGCTCAACATTTGAAAACCAATTAATGTAATCCATCAAATCAACAGGCTAAAGAAAAAATAAAAAATCACATGATCAATACATGCAGAAAAAGCATTTGACAAAATCCAATGCCCATTCATTACAAAAACTCTTATCAAACTAGGAATAGAGGGAAACTTGTACAAAAAAACTATAGCTAACATCATACTTAATGGTGAGAAACTTGAAGCTTTCCCACTAAGATCAGGAACAATCTCACCGCTGCTTTTCAACATTATACTGGAAGTCCTAACTAATGAAATAAGAAAGAAAAGGAACAAAGGTATACAGATTGAGAAGAAATAAAACTGTCTGTAGATGACATGATTGTCTACATAGAAAATCTGAAAGAGTTAACCAAAAAACTCCTGCAACTAATAAGCAACTAACTAGCAAGACTGCAGGAAAAAGGGTTAATATACAAAAGTCAATCACTTTCCTATACACCAGCCATGAAAAAGTGGAATTTCAATTTAAAAATGCATTACTACTTATAATAGAACACCCACAAATGAAATATTTAGGTATAAATCTAATAAAATGTGTACAAGATCTATATAAGGAAAACAACAAAACTGATGAAAGACAGCAAAGAAGAACTAAACAAATGGAGAGATATTCCATGTTCATTACAGGAAGACACATGATGTCAGTTCTTCTCAACCTGATCTATGGATTCAATGCAACCTCAATCAAAATCCCAGCAAGTTATTCTATGGATATTGGCAAACTGATTCTAAAATTTATATGGAGGCAATAGACACAGAATAGCCAACTCAATGTTGAAGGAGAATACCACAACATAGATGAGAAAAAAATTTTTTATAAAATATTAAAGGAGCAGAACAAAGTCAGAGGACTGACACGACCTAACTTCAAGACTTCCTACAAAACTATAGTAATTGTGACAATATGATACTGGAGAAAGAACAGACAAATAGATCAATGAAACAAAACAGAAAGTCCAGAAATAAAACCACATAGTCAACTGATCTTTGACAAAAGAGCAAAAGCAATAAAATGGACAAAAGATAGTCTTTTTAACAAATGGTGCTGGAACAAATGGACATCCACGTGCAAAAATAAATAAATAAATAAATAAGAAAAGCATCTTGACACAGACTTACATCCTTCACAAAAATTAACTCAAAATGGATCATAGACATAAATGTAAAATACAAAACCATAAAATTTCTAGAAGATAACGTATGAGAAAATGTAGATGACCTTGGGTATGGCAATGACTTTTTAGGTACAACAGCAAAGGCATGACCTATGAAAGAAATAACTGATAAGCTGGACTTCATTAAAACTAAAAACTTCTGTTCTGTGAAAGACAATGTAAAGAGAATGAGAAGGCAAGCCACAGGCTGGGAGAACATATTTGCAAATATGTTATCAGATGTGATAACATCTGATAAAGGACTATTATCCAAAATACACAAAGAACTCTTAAAACTCAACAATAAGAAAATGAACAATTTGATGTAAAAACAAGCAAAAAAAGATTTCATGCAATAAATGTTCTTGTTTAAAAAAAAAAGAAAAAATAGAGCAAGGCCGGGCGCGATGGCTCATGCCTGTAATCCTAGCACTCTGGGAGGCCGAAGCAGGTGGATTGTTTGAGCTCAGGAGTTCGAGACCAGCCTGAGCAAGAGCGAGACCCTGTCTCTACTAAAAAAATAGAAAGAAATTATCTGGACAACTAAAAATATACAGAAAAAATTAGCCAGGCATGGTGGTGCATTCCTGTAGTCCCAGCTACTGGGGAGGCTGAGGCAATAGGATTGCTTTAGCCCAGGAATTTGAGGTTGCTGTGAGCTAGGCTGATGCCATGGCACTCTAGCCTGGGCAACAGAGTGAGACACTGTCTCAAAGAAAAAAAAAAAGTGCAAAAGTTTTGAAGAGATAACTCACCAAAGAAGATATATAGACAGCAAGTAAAAATATAAAAAGACATTCAACACTACATGTCAATAGGAAATTGCAAATTAAAAAATGAGATACCACTACACACCTATCAGTATGGCCAACATCAAAAACACTGACAACAAATGCTGGTGAAAATGTGAAACAACAGGAACTCTCATTCATTTGTTGCACAAATTATCAATTCTACCCTCTATTAAATATTCCCCAGAAAAATAGAAATATAAGAGAATAGTTATAAAATTGAACATTCTCCAGGATTTTCCTTTTGATAGAGCACCTCCAAAACTAATAAACGAATTCAACAAGGTTGTGGGGCACAAGACCAATATACAAAAAATCAGGTGTTATTTCTGTGCACTAGCAATGTACAGTCTGAAAAGAAAATAAAGAATAAAATTTTTAGGAATAAACAGAAGTATAAGACGTATAAGACTTGTACACTGAAAAGTACAAAAGATCACTAAAAGTGACTAAAGATGACTTAAATAAATGGAAAGACTTCCCATGATCATGGACTGGAAAACTTAATATTGCTAAGATGGCAATACACCCCATAGTGACCTATAGAGTCAATTCCCAGCTGCCTTTTATTTTTCAGAAATTGACAGGGTGATCCTAAAATTCATTTGGAAATGCAAGGAACCCAGAATAGCCAAAAAATTCTGAAAAGGAACAAAGTCAGAGGATTTACACTTCCTGATTTCAAACTTATACAGCTACAACAGTCAAGACACCGTGGTACTGGCATATGGATAGACACAGAATAGTGGAATATAAACGACAGTCCAGAAATAAACCCTTTGTTATGGTCAAATGATTTTCCAAGTCATTCAATGGGGGAAAGAATAATCTTTTCGATAAAGCATGGAAAAACGGATATCCACTTTCAAAAGAAGTCAGACTCCTACCTCACATCCATTAACTAAAAATGAACCATAGACCTAAATGTGAGAGCTAAAACTACAAAAGTCTTAAAAGAAAGCATAGGCATATATCTTTGTAACTTTGGATTAGGCTGTGGTTTCTTAGATACAACAACAAAAGCACAAGCTAAAAGATAAAACAGCTAAATCAGACTTCATCAAAAAAGTGAAAAGACAATCCACAGAATGGGAGAATGTTTTTGCCAATCACTTATCTGGTTAAGGACTTGTATCCAGAATATATAAAGAACTCTTACAACTCAAAAAGACAAATAACTCAATGAAAAAATAGGCAAAAGATTTGAAAAGACATTTTCCCAAAGATACACAAATGGCCAAAAAGCACATGAAAGATGCTGAACATCATTTTAGTTTTAGGGAAATGCAAATCAAAACAACGAGATACAATTTTCCACTCATTAGGATGGCTACAAAGAGGGAGGATAACAAATGTTGGCAAGGAAAGGAGAGAAACTGGAACCCTCATCCTACTGGTGAAAATGTAAAATGGTGCTGCTGCTTCAGAAAAGTTTGCCAATTTCTCAAGAAGTTAAACATAGAGTTACCATCATGTGACTCAACAACCCTGCTCCACAGTATATACCAAGGAGAAATGAAAATGTGTTCACACAAAAATTTGTATACAAATATTCTTACCAGCATTACTAATAGCCAAAAAGTGGAAACAACACAAATGGCCATCTACTAATGAATGGACAAAATGTGGTTTATCCATACAATGGAATATATTTCTCAGCCATAAGAATGAAAGAAATACCAGTACTTCATGAACAAATCTTGAAAACATGTTGATTGAGGCAGGGGGGAGTGGCTCGTGCCTGTAACCCTAGCACTTCGGGAGGCCAAAGCAAGAGGATCACTTGAGGTCAGAAGTTCAAGACCAGCCTGAGCAACATATTGAGACCTCATCTCTACAAAAGATAAAAAATTAGCTGGGCCTGGTGGCACACACCTGTAATCCTCAAGCCCAGGTGTTGGTGGTTGCAGTGAGCTACATTGATACCATTGCACTCTAGCGTGGGCAGCAGAGCAAGACACCCCCCCCCCATCTGTCTCACAAACACACACACAAACATGTTGACTGGAGAAGCCAGACAAAAAAGGTTATATGGTGTATGACTCCACTTATACAAAATGTCCAGAATAGGCAAATCCACAAGAGACAGAATATAGATTAGTGGTTGCCAGGGGTTGGGGGAAAGGAAAATTAGGAGTGACTGCTAGATAGGAAGTTTCTTTTTTTTAAAAAGACACATTTATTCAGCGTCATGATCAGACTATTACATTTAGCAATCAACAGCATGAGTGCAAAAAAAAAAAAAAAAAATCTACATTAAAACACTTTGTTGGAATGCTTTACACTTTCCACAGAACAGAAACTAAAATAACCTGTTATACAATTAGTCACAAATACAGTCCTCGAGTTTTTTTGCCCATACACATGAGTATTGTCTAAAACATGTCTTCTTTGTAGCAGCTAGGCCCTGCCACCACTGTGCTTGGCTAGGAAGTTTCTTTTTGGGGTAAGGAAATGTTCTTGAATTAAATAGTGGTGATGACTGCATAACTCTGTAAATACACTAAAACCACGAATCGTATACTTCAAAAGGATTAATTTTATGGTATTTTAATTATATCTCAATAAAGTTGTCATTTTTTAAAAATAAAGAGACCAAACTAAAAAACTGTTAGCAATAATCAGAAAATGTGATAAGAAACTAGAAAGAGGATATTAAAAAATCAAGATAAATGTACAAAAATCAACAACACTTCTATTAGTAACTACTTAGAAATAAAGAAATATCGCCGAGGCGGGAACATCACCTGAGGCCAGGAGTTCAAGACCAGTCTGAGCAAGAGTGAGATCACGAGAAAAAAGAAAAAAAAAAAAAAAAAATGAAGAGTATAACATGTTAGATGGTGGCCGGGTGCGGTGGCTCACGCCTGTAATCCTAGCACTCTGGGAGGCCGAGGCGGGTGGATCACTCAAGGTCAGGAGTTCCAGACCAGCCTGAGCAAGAGCGAGACCCCGTCTCTACTAAAAATAGAAAGAAATTATCTGGCCAACTAAAAATATATATAGAAAAAATTAGCCGGGCATGGTGGCACATGCCTGTAGTCCCAGCTACCTGGGAGGCTGAGGCAGGAGGATCGCTTGAGCCCAGGAGTTTGAGGTTGCTGTGAGCTAGGCTGACACCATGGCACTCTAGCCTGGGCAACAGAGTGAGACTCTGTCTCAAAAAAAAAAGAATAAGGTTATGTGTAAGGCTGGTGGTGGGCACCCCTCCCCTCCCTAATGAAAAAAAGAAGAAGCCCATGAGACCTGCCGAGATCAATGCCTGCAAGGCCCAGCTAAGTTAAAGAGTAGCCACACCTGGATGGTTACCCTGATAAGGCTCTGGATTCCTGGAATCCATACATACCACAGCCCCTCCTAGTTCTCAATACCCACCATAAAACTGTAACGGAAGATTCCTAACTCTTCGTGCCAAAAAATCCCCATCCCCCAGCTCTAAAACATATATAAGCCCACACAAAACTTCTGGGCGGCACGACTTCTCTGGCCCCTCTCCCGGGACCTGCCCCTCTCTTGGGACCTGTTACCCTTGCCCAGAAGCACTCAAATAAAGCCTTGCTGCTTACCCCTTTCAACTCTTTCTTTCTCTGGCGCCGACCATCCGAAAACCTTACAGTATGCAAAAGCTCTAAGGCATGGTTTCATCTATGGCCTCAAAGGACCTCGTTCAGGAATGGCAAGATGGCCAGTGTGGCTAGAACCCAGAGAGGCAGGAGGAAAAGTAGCAAGAGATGAGGTCACATTATTGAAAGCTTTATATAAAGGCCATTGTAAGGATTTTGCTTTTAACTCTAAGGTAAGGTGGGTAGCCTTGGTAGGGTTTTGAGTAATGACAGCATTTATGATTTAATATGGTCATGCTGGCTTTTGCCTTGAGGATGGCCTAAAGGAAGGTAAGGGAGAAAGTAGGGATCAATTAGGTTTTTGCACAATGATCCAGGAGTGCTTGGACCAGGATGAAGGACATGGTGATGATGAGCAGTTGTTGAATTCTGATTGTGTTTTGAAGGTGAAGTGGATGGGATTTTCTAAGGATTATATGGGGTGAGAGAGAAATGGAGAAATTAAGGATATCTCTAAAATATTTAACCTAAGTAACAGGAAGGATGGAAGAGGCATTAACTGAAATAAGGAAGACTGTGGGAGGAACACATTTGGGTGTGCAGGTGAGATCTGGAGCTCAGTTTTGGTCCTGTCAAGTTTGAGATTTCTATTAGACACCCAGGTGAAGATGTTAAGTAGGCACCTGGAGTCTTGAGTGCAGGGGAATGATATGGGCTGCCAATACTTAGGAATCGTTCACAAATACAGTTAATACGTGGTGTCCTAGAAGTGAAGTGAGGTAACTTGAGGAATGAGAATAGACCTCTGGACTTACATTGGTCTTCGGTGATCATGACTGGAAGTTTTGTTAGAATGTTGCAGGGTGAAGTCTTGATTGGTATATTAGGCAGGGTTCTCCAGAGAGAACCAACAGGAGATGGATGGATAAGGGATTTATTAGGGGGAATTTGCTCATGTGATTATGGAGGCAGAAAAGTCCCATGAAAGGCTATCTGCAAGTTGGAGACCCTGATGGGCTCAGTTCAAGTCTGAAGGCCTCAGACCCAGGGAAGCCTATGATGTAACTCTCAATCTGAGGTCAAAGGCCTGAGGACCAGGGGCAGGGGGCAGAGCTGGTGTAAGTCCTGGAGTCCAATGGCTGAGGAGCCTAGAGTTGTTCAATGACAGGAGAGGAAGACGCTATCTCAGCTCCAACACATCTGCTTTTTCTCTGCTTTTTGTTCTTTCAAGTGTGGGAGAGCACCAGCAGGTTGGATGGTGCCTGCCCACAATGAGGGCGGAGCTTCCTGACTGAGTCCAATCAAACTCTCATTTTATTCTCTGGAAACATCCTCACTGACACACCCAAAAATAATGCTTTAGCAGGTTTCTAGGTATTCTTTAATCCCATCAAGCTGACATCTAAAATCAACTATCACGACTGGAGTGAGTTCAAGAGAGAATGGCTTTCCTTGCAGGACTGAAAAGGAAGAAAAAGAAAAGAAAAAAAGAGAGAGAATGGCATGAGAAATTGGAGATTTCTGCAGGTTTTTCTTTAAAAAGGAAAGAAATTAGGCAGAAAATGGAGTGGGGAAGAAGTTTTATTGTTTTTTTCATTGGCGTCAACATAGCTCACTGCAACCTCAAACTCCTGAGCTCAAGCAAACCTCCTGCCTCAGCCTCCCAAGTAGCTAGGACTACAGGTGTGTACCACCACACCCTGCTAGTTTTTCTGTTTTTTGTAGAGATGGGGTCTTGCTCAGTCTGGTCTTGAACTCCTGGCCTCAAGCAATCCTCCCACGTCAGTCTCCCAAAGTGCTAGGATTACAGGTGTGAGTCATCACACCAGGCCCATTCTATACTTTTCATTATTTTAACGCTTCTGTCTCTTCCCACTAGAATGTGAGCGCCACTGGGGAAAAAATTATGTTTAATGTACTGCTGTATCCAGTGCCTAGAACTGTGACTTGCACATAGTAGGTGCTAAATAAATAAGAGTTGGCTGAGAATGGAATAAATCTGCATGTACAAGGATACTCAATGTAGCATTATTTGTATGATACCAAAAAAATGAAAACAATCTGTCCATCAATGTTTTATAAAGTTACAAAGTAATAATAATGTTTAACATTTCAGCACTTAATATTTGCCAGTGCTTTAAATAAGTTAACCATTAATCACTGAAACAAGCCCATGAGGTAGTTAATTTTAGTCTATGGATAATATTAGTCTATAGATGAAGAAACTAAGGCACAGAGAATTTAAATAAATTGTCCAAGGTCTAACTGGAGAAGCTAGCATTCAAATGCAGGCAGTCTTACACCAGTCAGTCTTCAAGACCACTTATTATGCTATGCTAACTAAGTATAATATGATCACGTTTCTATAAGACAAAGACATAAGTTCTCATACCCAATGAGAATAAGACCCATAACTAATTAATTGAAAAGTCACTTAAAGCGAGGAATAAAAATATTCTATATATTACTTAAATAATTCATTTTAACATAAAGTATACACATTTATGCAACAATCTTTTGATAAAAGCCTACCCATTTTTTAGAGAGTGGGTTCAATGGCATTCCTTGGATCTTTCTAGTATAAACCACACCAATGCGATTTCTTTAAGTGGAGTGCACTTGCCTTAAACACTTGCCAAGCAGTAAGTGCACAATCCTACATCTCAATGATTTTTCCCAGTCATTTACAGTTATCTTTCCCACATGTAACTGAATGGCATTTTGTTTTGTTTTAGCAATTTTCTCCATAGAGCCTTTCTAAAGCATTTAGTTTTCACATAAATGAAAACTCTTTGCACTGATATTTTATTGGCTTACGTAATAGTTAAGTAAATTTATGTGACAAACATGACCAGCACACACTGGTTTTTTGTTTTGTTTTGTTTTTTCCAACCAATATCTGAGGAGGTCACACACTGGTTTGGAAGCAAACATAATTGGCTTTTTTTTTTTTTCCTGAGACAGGGTCTCACTCTATGGCCTGCTAGAGTGCAGTGGTATCATCATAGCTCACTCCAACCTCAAACTCCTGGGCTCACACAATCTTCCTGCCTCAGCCTCCTGAGTAGCTAGGACTACAGGCACGCACCAAGATTCCCAAATAATTTTTAAATTTTTTTTAGAGAAGGCATCTCATTATGTTGCCCAGGCTTGTCTGGAACACGTGGCCTCAAGTGATCCTCCAGCCTCAGCCTCCCAAAGTGCTAGGATTACAGGCTGAGCCACTGAACGTGGCCATAAATGACTCTTGTCAATGGTACAACTCTGCACTCCAGCCTAGGGTGACAGAGTGAGATCCTGTCTCAAAAACAAAACAAAACAAAACACAACACAACTCAACTGGTAAGAGCAGAAACACTTGAGCATAATAGAGAGAGAAGACCTTAGGAAATAGAAGATATCTGTTCCAACTAATCAGTCAAGTGAAGGTTAGGATAAGAGAGCTTCAACATTAGTTTGTGTATCTGTATATACA
Organism: Eulemur rufifrons; assembly: GCF_041146395.1. Taxonomy (NCBI): domain Eukaryota; kingdom Metazoa; phylum Chordata; class Mammalia; order Primates; family Lemuridae; genus Eulemur; species Eulemur rufifrons. Next base: position 190,005,970 of record NC_090989.1, on the reverse strand, counting down.
AAAGAAAGGCCAGGCATGGTGGCTCATACCTGTTATCCTAGCATGAAAGTATACAAAGACATATAACAAACTTGGAATTAGGATGAAGGAATAAGATTCAATTACTTTTTTATACAATTTTATGTTGCTAATTTGCAACAATCATGTATAATTAGGTAATTTTTTTTTTTTTTTTTTTTTTTTGAGACAGAGTCTCACTCTGTTGGCCAGGCTAGAGTGAGTGCCGTGGCATCAGCCTAGCTCACAGCAACCTCAAACTCCTGAGCTCAAGCGATCCTCCTGTCTCAGCCTCCCGAGTAGCTGGGACTACAGGCATGCACCACCATGCCCGGCTAATTTTTTCTATATATATTTTTAGCTGTCCATATAATTTCTTTCTATTTTTAGTAGAGATGGGGTCTCACTCTTGCTCAGGCTGGTCTCGAACTCCTGAGCTCAAACGATCCGCCCACCTCGGCCTCCCAGAGTGCTAGGATTACAGGCGTGAGCCACCGCGCCCCGGCCAATTTTTTAACATAAAAAAGAAAAAGAATGCTGTGAATTAGATAATACTATCTCCATCTGATAGATGAGGAAAGAGATTCAAAGAAGTCAGAACTTGCTCAAGATTGCAGAACTCACCAGAAGCTAAGCTGAAAGGCTAATTCATGTTTGCAAGAAGTTTCAAAGCTCATGTTTTCTTTACAATGCCAAACTCCCTGGCAAAAAAACTCAGATTATAACTTTTTAAAAATACATGGAGCACCCTGTATTTTTTTCCCTTTAGGTAATAATGTGATGAAGCCAAAGGAGGATTTTCAAAATGAGTTATATTCTATAACTCAGAGTTCAGGCTTTCTATAATTTAAGAGAATGGGGATCATACACTAATATCCATTTAAAAGTAATTTCTTACTCCTGTACAAGCAGTAAAGGGATCATGTCTTCCTCCACTTGCCATGCATAGCTCCTTTAGTCCCCTTTCTCTCTGTCCATGTCATCCTTCTCCAGGCGTTCAAGCATCAACCTAGAGGCAGTAAACCAAAGCACTAGGGGAGTTTGCTATATTTGGAAATTTGGAGAAATGGACTCCAATAAAAGTCACCTTCCATCTGCATAAGTCTTCTTAAAACCTATGTCTCTATTCTTTCCTATTTGAAACAACTTAAGTCTACAACAGTTATTCATATTCAACTGGTTCCAAAATAAACAGGAGAAATAGAGAACCACAGAAAAGCTTTAAAAGACATAAAATGGACTGAGAAACATGATAAATATGCCTTCGGGAATTGCAATCAAATCATATGTCACAAAAATGTGAAACAGAGGAAACCTAAGATTTCCCAAATATTTTACTTTCACTGATTTCAATATAGCGAATTAGGAAACATATTGAGAAACAGCTCCTAGCACTATCACCTTGTTCTGTCCTGACACCTGTGGAGATTCCAAGCACGTGCTCCATACTGTTAGTGAAGCAAACCTGAAACCTCGTGTTGTTACTCCTTAGTTGAAAACTCCTTTGATGGCTTCCCACACCTACAGGATAAAGCTTTGAAAGGCCTCAAAAATCTGCCTCTAATTCACCTTTCTACTCTTATTTTCTAAATCCATCACTACAGACACACCACATTTCCATCTCCATACCTGTGTAAGCTATCTCCTCGGCTTTGACTGTCCTCCTGTTCAACACCTGTTGAAATTCTATTCCTTCTTCAAAGTAGCAAGATAGTGGCAAGAGCCCAGTCTTTAAGCCCAGATCCAGACCACTAGAATTCCACTAGAATTGAGCAAATCCATCAATAGATCTGCTTCCTTACGTAGGAGCAGGCAAACCACCTATGGTACTTCACATGGTTACTGTAAAGGATTAAGCATAATAGTTATAAATTATCTAACACTGTGCCTAAGACATGGTAGATACTTAACTGTTAACTGCTAAGCCATTCTTATCCCCTACATCAACACTCCCAACCTTCCCTAAGGTCCCACAGCACTTTTTTTTTTTGAATCACATTACGCTAAGAGCACTAATATCTTGCAGGATACTCATTATCCATGTATGTTCCTGGCTTCTCCATTGATTAGACAAGATGGTTATGGATGTGGATTTCTAAATCTCCACCACTTACTACAAGTGCAAGTTATATGACCTCTCAGAACGTGTTTCTTCATTAATAAAATGAACAAGGGTTAACCCTTTACAGTGTTACATAAAGAAGTTTGAAAGAGTTCATCTATATCAACTGCCTGGCATAAATGCTTGACACCTAGTAAGCTTTAAACAATGTTTAATGGCAATCTAGATGATGAATCTATCCAGCAATTCCTTCTAGAACACAAAAATGTGAAATGTATTTCCCTCAATAAATCCAATTTCATAAAGCAAACTTAATACAACTTGAACCTGCTACCCACCTCTCTTCTAATATAGACATCCACTGAAGACAAAAATGGAGATTCCTGTGCACATTACCTCAGAAATGCTATCATATATTCACACTCATGTTCTTCCCGTACAGGACTAAAGACATCATGATTTATAACTCATATCACTTTATTACACTCAAACAACATAGTGGCTTACCTCTGAAGAGTTTTAAGGAGTAAAATAATCTGCTGAAGTTAAACAATTCTCTGAAATTGGTCATCTGCCAGGAAGTGGAAGCTGGCTGCCTGCTGTTCAATCGTTCTTTAATTCTAATTTGCTATGTCATCAATTTTCTCTACTAAAAACTCCAATCAAATGTCCACTAGGTTCCTGATAGCATTTTTCCATTTATATGCTTTCAACCCATTGCTCAATTTCAGAGGGGAAAAAAAGCACTTTGAAATTATAGTGAAATCTAATCAAGGAAATTACAGAAAAGAGAGAACTCGCCAAAAAAAAAAAAAAAATCAGATTTATTATCACAGCATTGTATTCTACCCTCAGCTGTACACTTATCTAAGTTGTACAGCACATAAGTCAAAAACCTGGGAGAGGTTCTGGAAAGATGGATCTGGCTTTAAATCTGACAGGCTTATTTCTTAAGCCTGATATCCTTCATCTGTAAAACAGGGATTGTAACAGCAGCATGAACCTCTTAGGGTTGTTTAGGGTTGTTGTTGAGTATTAAATGAGATTATGTATGCTAAGTGTTTAGCAAAGTACTTACAACATCTTAAATGGTAGATGGGACTCTACCTACCAGTGCTTGAGCACTAAGGTTCTTCAGATATATTGCTAAATAAAGGAATATTTAGCACATTTTACACAGTTTACAAAACCCTTCTGACATCCATATGCTCACTGGATCTCCAGGACATCCTCAGGGAGTAGATATTTTTAAGACATGCATTTCAGAGATAAGGAAACTGTTAACAAAATGCCAGAGTTACCCACCCTCCAACCAGATCCTCCAGCCCAGTGATTAGTGCCAAACGTTCTTAACACAACATCCTGCATAAACATAACATTCCCGCAAGTTTCCACCCTCCTCAACTACAATCAAGCACTGGAGTCCAGGGATAAACCCAACGTAATACACCCTGTCGGGAAGCCACTGAGGATACCCACAATCGTGCATTGTTTCCTCACATGGTGTCCTCCCACAGCTCTAGGGCTGGGACCAGGACTGCGTGTAGGTGCTCCCTCCCCCACCCCCAGAGCCCCCAGCACGAGACCTGGTACCCAAGTAGCTCTCAGTAAATGTTTGTGGAAATAGTATAGGAGGCTTTCCACAGACTCGAATTGACGCTAACTCCGCAGTGGGGATTAAGCGTCTCCGGCAGATAAAGTCATTGGGCGGAGAGAGTCCGACTAGTAACCGAGCTGGGAAGGATGGTTGAGGACTGACGCCGCTAAAGGAAACCAGGGAAGCTGACTCGCTGAGGCTACCCTCAGAGGGGCACAGGGTAGGCGGGTCAGGCCGCAGCGATGGCTGGAAGGCTAGTTAGCAATAGAGGCTCAGGGGCCGGGGGAATCAGGGCAGTTGGCGTCTGGGGGGAGGGGGTCGCCCGCTGGTCTGAGAAGGATCCAGGCCCAATCTGAGGAGGGTTCTGCGCTTTTATAGGGGGCCACTCTCTATCCTGCGGCGGCACTTGCTGCTCCGAGTATTCGCTGCTACCTGAAACTGCAGCAGCTTCTCTGTCTGCTCCTGGGTTAGATCCCGCTCCTCAGGCGCCGCCATTTTGCCGCCGCCTCTACGCTCCTGACCCGTCCGCACCGTCACCCGCCGGAACTGACATCAGCCGCAACCACATCCGGTCTGAACGACGGCCGGCAAGCAACTGCGTCTGCGCGCGCAGGCCCACTCTCCGGAGCCTGCCGTCAAGGGGACCGGCCCGAACACTTCCGGAAACTGCCGAGAAACTGTCAGTACAAGTCGCCGTTACCATTTAGGCGACTAACGGATCTACCAGAGACCTAAGATTCAGGACGCGATCGCAGAGCCGAGAGGGTCCGAAAGTGCCTCGAGAAGCTCCGGAATGTCCGGAATGGCACTCGGCCGATTTCGACTGTCCCTAGACCATTTTCCGGTAACCTCCGATATTCCTCAAGGTTTCTCAGGAAACTGTGGCCGTTCTGAGATATCGGCCATTTGATGTTCCTAAGTTTCCAAAAGCTCCCGACCATCCCTCGGGAGGTTCCGAAAGTCCCCGAATGCTGGTAAGGCATGTCCTACGCCGCCTTCGAATTGGAAGCTGTGGGATGGCTTTGGCCACGTTTAAATTACCGCTTCAGGGTCACTTGCTAAGAAAGCTTGGGCGCGGCTCCCATGGTCTTTGAAGGTTAATGGCGCTTCCAGCCTTCCGCAGAGCTTTCCATGCACCTGGTCGCCACGGTGCTGGAGCCTCGGCCCAGCGTCTGCTCACCCCTCTCACATCTCTCCATACTTAGTGCCGGGGGGCCTGCCCACTGGCCCCTTGTCTCTGTGGCAGGCCGAAGAAAAATCCCTGCACTGGGATCCAGAGACTTAGGTTCGGGTTCTAGATGCCACCTTGCAAAGTGCTGGACATCCCTGGGCAAACCACTTGGGCTCCGTTTTGCCATTGGTGAATGAAATTCCCCAGCGGTCCCTGACATGCCGCCTCTCCTCCTTCTCGAGGGAAGCTGTCCCTTACCTTTTCCATATTATTTCCACTGTCTTATCACCACTCCTCAATCTCTACCTTCCTCTGCACTTTCCTTGCCCCATCTAGTCTGCCACTTCCCTTTATTAAAAAAAAAATTTTTTTAAGACCATAAATAAGAGACAAACCACTTCCCTTTAGATCTCTTTTTCATTTCCACTTCTTCTGTCATCTGCCTCCTCTGTCCACTTTCCAGAAGGCCTTGGAGAGGCAGAGAGGTCTGGGTCTGGTACATGCTTTTCCACTGACTGTGACTCCCAGCAAGGCAGTCGGCCTCCTGGGTCCCACTGCCCAGTGTAGCCCCCATCTGTGGAATCCCACCCCAGGCCACTTCATAGGGTTGATCAGGCGAGACAGAAGACAGGAAGGGCTTTGAAAACTGAAGTTCTGTGACCAGTAGTGGTTTCTGCCTTCTAGCGGTAGCTGATGGCTTCCATGTAAGATCAGTATTGCCAGAACTGCCCATTATTTTTAAGAGCATCTACATTCTCGGCCGGGCGCGGTGGCTCACGCCTGTAATCCTAGCACTCTGGGAGGCCGAGGTGGGCGGATCGTTTGAGCTCAGGAGTTCGAGACCAGCCTGAGCAAGAGCGAGACCCCATCTCTACTAAAAATAGAAAGAAATTATATGGACAGCTAAAAATATACATAGAAAAAATTAGCCGGGCATGGTGGTGCATGCCTGTAGTCCCAGCTACTTGGGAGGCTGAGGCAGGAGGATCGCTTGAGCCCAGGAGTTTGAGGTTGCTGTGAGCTAGGCTGACGCCACGGCACTCACTCTAGCCCGGGCAACAGAGTGAGACTCTGTCTCAAAAAAAAAAAAAAAAAAAGAGCATCTACATTCTCATCACAAAAAATGATAAGTGTGTGAGGTAATACATATGTTAATTGGCTCGCTTAGCCGGTCCACAAAGTATGCATTTAAAAAATCATGTTGTACATGATAAATATAGACAATTTTTATTTGGGAAAAAAAGCACATTGTACACCTTAAAAAATAAATGTGCTAATTTGAAAAAAAGAGCACCTACAAATTTGGATCTGCATATGAAATCTCCCCATTTAAAAATGGTGGCAACTAATTCATTTCTTAAGAGAATTTTACTCTGCCAGTCAACCATAATTGCTAGCCACATTTCAGCTCAGGAGCTGCCAGTCTGCCCCCTGTCCTAAGCAGAATTCTCATGGCTTCTGTTTGCCATGGGAGAAGCAGAACTTGGAAGAAACTTAAGCTTTTTTTGATAAGTTTAAAATGAAAAGTGTAGAAAGTATCACCTATTATAGGCTTGCCCTTTCCTTTAAAAGCAATTTTTTTCTGACCTTTATTTTGCCTTCTAGAGCACTGCTGTCCAATCAAAATATAATGTGAGTCACATGTATAATTTTAAATACTCTAGTAGCCACACTGAAGACAGGGGAAGTTAACTTTAATAATAGATTTTACTTAACCTAATATATCCAAAATATTATTCCTTTTTTTCATACTAAGTCTTCAAAATCTGGTGTGAATTTTTCACTTATACCACATCTCAATTTGGACTAGACACATTTCAGATGCCCAATTGCCAGATGAGCATAATGGTAACTATATTGGACAGTGCAGTTCTAGAGCATTGTGAATGTCTTTTTAATAGATTTGTTAGTTACAGTTATCTACAGATTTTAGGAATTTATTCAACAAATATTTATGGAGCACTTATTCTGAGCCCAGCTCTAGACCAGATGCTACTAAGAGAAACAGGACACAGTTGTTGCCCTCTGAGAACACAGTTTAATGGAAAATTAAATGAATTTTATCACTTCTCTAGAAGGATTTTTATGTATGTGTGTGATAGGTTTTTGAGTCCCAGTTTTCTACCTATGGCACACTGGGACTTGTGACTGAGAGCTATCTCAGAGAACCTAATGGATGAGTGTTTCTCTAATCCTAGTAGTAAGGTTTTGCTGATGCCTTACCATTTTGTTCCTGATAAAGGACAGATTCTGTCCTGCTAAGTCATGAAAATCCTTGAACAAGCCCTAAGTTTCTGAGTAGTGGAACATAAGATATTTTCTGTCAGTTAGGAACACGGCATCTTGATTGCTGAGTAAAACAGACCATTGAGATATCAGCAAGTTTTTGTTTGTTCGTTTCTGCCCTTCTGCCTCATCAAATTATTCATTATAAATTAAATGAGGCCAATAGGAATTAAGGTGACTCAACTAGATTCAGCCAAAAAGTAAGAGAAGGAGTGAGAAAGGTAGTACCTGTACCCAATAGTATATTATAGATCCTCAGGCTTCTGATAAGGATATCTGGACTGATGAAACAAGTTAGACTTGGAGGCAAAGTTTTACTTTATGAAAGTCAACAAAGTACATCTCATGTTCTCAGGGAGACCTGAGTACAAACTTTGATGTCTCCATTCATTGGTTAACTATGTGACTTTGTCAAGTTCGTTAACTTTCCTAAGCCTCACTTTGCTCATCTCTCAGCTGTAAATGTACTAACACTACACGTATCTTACAGGGTCATGGCAAGGATTAAATCAGAGAGGATATGAGAAGTTTATGTCCTAATCACAGGTACCTTGCAGACTTGTTGAGAGGATCAAATGAAATAGTGAGTTGAGGAAAGGCTTTGCCATTGCTAAAGCCTTTCACAGAAGTTAGTTTTTGCTACAGATTCATTCAACATGTGTTTGTTACTGTCTACTAATTCATTCTGGGTGTGACCTTGCCTCAGGAATCTCCTTGTCTAGCAGAAAGTCGACTGCAGTAGCAGGTGGGAAGTGACAGAGACCTAGAGATATGTGGTTGGTAACAGACTGTGTCAGTATCCTTAGCTCCCTGTCTCATCTCTCACCTGGACCACCACGGTTACCACCTACCTGGTCTCCCTGATTTCACTCTTGTCCAGTGCAGTCGCATCACAGCTGCCAGAGAATCTTTTTAAAATCAGATCAGATCCTATCATGCCCCTCTATTGGCTGCTGCTGTCCTTAGAATAGAATTCAAGCTCCTTACTGTGGCCTAAGATGCCCTATGTGATCTGGCCTTATTGCTTCTCCGACCTCATTAGTGCCAAGTCATTACTCTCAAGCCTTCACCTCATTATTCTCATTCGTACCTTTGGGACTTTATATTTGCAGGACCCTCTGCCTGGAACACTCTTTGTTTGAGCCCTCACATGGCTGGCCCTGTTAACATTCAGATCTCAGTACAAGAATAATGCATTCTCATAGAAGACCTAAACATGTTGTGTTTTCTTAAAAACATCACTAGATAACATTGTCTTGTTTACCTGTTTATTGTTTCTCTCTCCACTCTGAGTTCTATGAAGATTACAGAGACCAAGTTGGCTTTGGCTGCCACTGAATCCCCAGTGCCTAGAATGATGCTGGTCACCGAGTACAAGCAGTATAAATATTTGGCCCAGGCTAAAGCCTTAGCCAAAGCACCTCATGAATGTGGATGGACTTACAGGAGTGAAGCCAGGGGAACTAAATTGTGGAATAAAGCTACTGCCTGTGGGATATTAAGAAATGTGCTTTTATTAGAGCATCTCAAAAGACAAAAGAAGGATCACCACAATTTTGGGTGATGGGATAAGGAATGGTGATAACAGGTAACTTTAAGGCAGAGATGTTTTATTGCTCTTTTTAAAAAGTTCTGTTTATAAAAAAGTACATGATTTGTGAACAAGTTCAAACAACACCTAAGTTGGCAGAATGTGGAAGAGAAAAAAAGCAAGAGACCTATTTACAGATGGTTCACATAATCCATTTTCATTTAAATTGTCCCCACAATCTTAGTTTCTACCTGGTTGTGGGGAGGGCATGTTTCCCAGAGGACTTAGTGTGGGTTCCATTGAACTGGATGCTGCAATTATCATCTGTGCACTTTGGGCTCCTCAGGCTGTGAACCTGCAGGTGGAAGTGCTATGATTCCAGCAGGGTAATTCCTCTGATAGGGTTGCTGTTACACCCTATGGAGTCAGAAGGCATATGTCTGGATCCCAGGTGATTCACTGGCACTTCCATGCCCAGTAGTAACAGAAAATCAGCAATTGCGACAACTACAACCTGACAAGGGCAAGATAACTAAAGGCTTAGACCCTTCAGAAATAAAAGCCTGGATCACTCCACTGGAAAGCAATCAGGCCAACCAAAGTATTAGGCGAGGGTGAGGGAACTCTAGAATGAGTAGTGGAGGAAGTAGATGATATGATTATGGATTATAGCCTTGGGACCAGTTGCAGTTGCAGAGAACTGTGGTTTGTTTCACTACTTCACTGGCCTTAAGCCTACAGAGATTGTGGCTGCATTAAAGGGAATTTTTGTGCATCATTGGACTTGTACCTTTCCTCTTAGAAGGAGTGGAGGCATTTTGTTCCCACAATAGTGGAGGACCCCTACTAATAGTATGGGACTAGATATGGGAGGGAGGGAGCAACATTGAACAGCCCAAGGGAGGTAATGTCTCAAACATTGCTTATGTTCCACCTCAGATCTTTGCAGTCTTACCTATCTCCAAGGCCCTTGGTCATTTGTTTCACCCTCAGCCACCTCTGTGGTGACCAACTCAACTTGGATGGATCCTGCTCAGCTACCAGCATGGTGACCAACTTTACACAGACTCAACACAACAGCATCTCACCTCATGCACGTACCACAAGCCTCCTGCCTCCCCCCTAGAGCTTTCCTATTGCTACTGAAGCATGAGACTCCATGGACATTGCCTACACTTGCCGAACCCAGAAGTGCAGGGGAAGTAATGTCCCCTGGGGTAAACCCTTGACCAACAAGAGATGGGAGCCACCAAAGAAATCTCATTTCCTGCAATGGTGATAAGGTGTCTTGAGATGCAGTAGCTCATATGGTCTCTCTCAGGACAGGCCCATGGGATTGGCCAGTTCTCCTGCCAGCAGGCAGTAGCTAGCCCCTTGTTCCTGCCTTTCCCTTCTGCTGCCTCACTTCTGTGTCCCCTTGGGCCTGATTCCCTGGGATTGCACCCCCCAGGAAAGGATACAAGCTTTTAAGTCAGGCTATATTTTTTGTAGAACCTGGGCTGTGATACTGTATGTCAAGTGAGTGGTGCAACCACAGAGAAAATAACACATTCAAGTGAATTTAAAACAGTAGTGTCTGTATGTTCCCTATAGGTTATGGTCTAAGAACAAAAAGAACAAAGAGATTTTAAATGGTTTTAAGTAATCATAGTGTCAGTAATAATATTGATATTGTTATTTTAAAACTGTATATACAGCACATATATATATGTGTATATATATAAACACACATAGTAGTCCCTCATTATCCGTGGGGATCCATTTCAAGACCCCTAGTGAGTACCTGAAAACTGTAGATAGTACTGAACCCAATTCCCATCAATCTGGAACATGTTTTTGTTCATGTCTCTCACAAATGTAAGGCATTTTTCATCTTAACTAAGCACTTAACACTCACTGTGGCTGTAATTTTTGCAGTTTGAGGTGCGACAGCAAAACTGTCATGAATTTCTTTTTCCTTCTTCACAATTTCACAGATAAAAGATTAATGCTTACCATAGATCTTAGCAACCTCAGTGTATCATTTTTTTTCTTTCCTTATTAAGTGCAGATCTTTCACCTTTCCACTTAAAGGAAGCACTTTACATCTTCTCTTTGGCATATCTGAGTTGCCAGCTTTGGGGCCATTATTAAGTAAAGTAAGGGTTACTTGAACACAAGCACTGTGAAATCACGACAGTCACTCTAATAACCAAGATGGCTACTGAGTAATGGGCAGGGAGCACATATAGTATGGATACCCTAGACAAAGGAACAGAGAGCGGCCGGGCGCGGTGGCTCACGCCTGTAATCCTAGCACTCTGGGAGGCCGAGGCGGGTGGATCGCTCAAGGTCAGGAGTTCGAGACCAGCCTGAGCAAGAGCGAGACCCCGTCTCTACTAAAAATAGAAAGAAATTATATGGACAACTAAAAATATATATAGAAAAATTAGCCGGGCATAGTGGCGCATGCCTGTAGTCCCAGCTACTTGGGAGGCTGAGGCAGGAGGATCGCTTGAGCCCAGGAGTTTGAGGTTGCTGTGAGCTAGGCTGACGCCACGGCACTCACTCTAGCCTGGGCAACAAAGTGAGACTCTGTCTCAAAAAAAAAAAAACAAAAACAAAAAAAAAAACAAAAAACAAAGGAACAGAGAGGGACAGCATGAGATTTCATCACACTACTCAATTTAAACCTTACGAACTGATTATTTCTGGAATCGTTCATTTAATATTTTTGGACCACGGTTGACTGTAGTTAACTGAAACTGCAGAAAGTGAAACTGAGGATAAGGGGAGGCTACTGTGTATATATGGATACAGCCAAAGAGTGACTATGTCATGCATTAGAACCAAGATTTTCAGTGAAAGAGAAAATCTATACATCTAAAATCAAAGAGGTTAAGCAAAAACATTATCTTAAATTTGAATTAGAAATATCAGTAAGAATACATCATATTTTTCTCTTTCAAACAAAAAGTATATTTCCTAGTTCTGTTGACTGAAGAGGTCCATAAGAAATAATTAACTCCTGAGGTGCCCACATAGTGGTTTCTAAATATCACTTCCCACTAAAAGGTTTCAGAATTCTTTGAAGAAATGACTGAGTCCAGTCTGGGCAGGAATCATACAGGATGAGCCAAGAACATCTTGTTGTATCAGAAAGCAATCAAATTGTTACATCAAGCATCAAAACAAAATGTTTATGACTTAGGAACAAATTTAAGAGGCTCCCACTGGACAAATATAGGAAAAGTTAAATACAAAAAGTATAATGACTGTCCCTTCTGCACTGAATTGCTTTGCAACTTTGTGTATATGCACATAAGTCTTCTTCTAGACTCTGTCCTCTTCCATTTATGTATTTGTTTGTCATTTTTTGAGACAGTTTATTAAAATATTACAGCATAGCAGAAAGATTCAAACGGCTCTACGTGGTGTTTTGAAATTTATCCCAATTGTAGGCTGAGTGATCTGCAGGTTGGACAAAGTCCAAAAGTTTCAGCATTTCCTTAGTGTCAGGATCTACTTCAATGATCTCCTGATCTAGGGCTGAGACCTCTGGGACATAATTATCTCTCCTTTCTCTCTCCTCCTCTTGCAGCTTGATGGAGATACCTCTCACTGGGCGTCTCTGAATCCACTTCGTCAGATGTTCTGTTATCTGGGCTGGAGCACAGTGGTGCCATCATAGCTTACTGCAACCTCAAACTCCTGGGCTCAAGCAAACCTCCTGCCTCAGCCTCCCAAGTAGCTGGGACTACAGATGCATGCCACAACGCCTGGCTAATTTTTCCAATTTTTGTAGAGATGGTGTCTCACTCTTGCTCAGGCTGGTCTTGAACTCCTGGGCTCAAGCAATCTTCCTGCCTTGGCCTCCCAGAGTGCTAGGGTTACAGGCGTGAGCCACCACACCTGGCCTCTATTTGTTTATCTTAATAAACTTAATAACTCTGTCTTGACTACTGTAGGTATATAAGAAATTTTTTTTAAATAAAGAACATCCATTGATCTTTATTTGATTTGACAAAATCTGCATTATTAAAAGACAGGTAACAAAATTTGAGCTTATAGTGAATCTGACAAATTTAGTTCTATAGTATCTAGAATATCATGTAAGAAATATCAACTGAAGAGAAAACAAAAGTATCATATGCAGATGCTCCTGGCAAAGGGGGAACTGTATCTGCAGGTGAGGTCCAGAGTGTAGTGCATAAAAAATCCTAGATAAAATGCAATTAACTTACTTGGATGAATTGCTTTTCCTTTTGGGAGGAAGAAGAGGTGGTAAAGGCACGAATTCAAAGGCATATACAGAATGGCTTCTCCACTTCAAAATGGTAACAAAAATATTTAAATCATGGCACTAGGGTACCTCTGAGGAAAAGAACACCTTAACCAAAGTAGGCTCATCACATAATTCTTTAGTAATATGTATGATTTTCAAGTAATGGAGCAGACTTAAATAATAATTTGATTTTCACAGCAGCTATCTATTTTTCTTTTCACCCTCTGGGGCTTGATCTGTTTCAGTATCACAGGGACACTTTCCCACACAGTTTCTAGGAAACCATCCTCTTATTCTTGAAACACCTTCTATAAAGGAATCATCAAGAATTTTGTCTCTATACAATGAGTATCGTAAGCCTCTTGTGTCTAAAATGAACTCCTCTTTTTGTAAGCTGTATTCGAGGCTCTTCAGTGCAGGGGCTTGTGAAGAAGGTTTTGATTCCTTTATTCATAGGACAGCAGGCACCACTATAATCTATTACTTTATATTGAACACTTCTGACTATCTTATCTGCTTTGTGCTTCAACTGTTCTATTGTTAAGCTGTACTAGTGACAGCCTTCTCTTATGGACCACTCCAGTCCATCTCCTTCAGGGGCCCCTGACCATGTAAATACCTGTTTAAAGTTCCTCCAGCAACTTCCCATGTCATAAGGAAAAACAAATACTTCATCTAGTTGATAATATTGAATTCAATCTTTAGCCTTTTCAATCGTGATTCAATAGAAATTTTATTTCTGAGAATGATTTTCATCTGGATAAAAAACAGCATCCCAACAGCTATGGTTGTTCCTAAAGCTAATCCCAAGGCAAACAAGGTGGCAGCAAATGCAGGTGATCCACACGGAACAATTGAAACCGGTTCTCTCCCGGCTGCACTCATATCAATCTTTACTGTGTTCCACCCAAAGGAGAGCCAATTATAAAGCTGTGTGTACATAGTTATAGCAAAAATGAAAGCAGCGTTTATCACCAACCCAGTGCTGCTAAAAGGAGAAACAGTGTGAATGAAGCATGATTTTGGTAACCACAACAGTTGTTGATCCAAAGACACTGATGGTCCATTTTCATCACACATCTGTTACACTTTCTGCAGTGATGAGAACATGGTGCCGTGTATGCTTGGCAGACTTTACGATACTGGAGATACGTGATATCCTGAGAGTTTTCTGGTTTCCACTCCAGAGGGACAAATCCAGGACCGACAAACATTGCATTGAAGTAATTATAAAGAATCATGACAGTCCAATTTATCAACGTGATGAAATTCACACTTCCTCTAGTTGTATGTAAGGGTCAACACCAGAACACAGAGTCAATCCTGGCCATTGTAGAACATACTGCTATAACACCAAGGGCTATGAGGGGATCCCAGTGACACAGTCTCTTTAATTCTTGGAGATTTTCAAACTTGATAACTGAGCAGAATGTACCCATTTTGGAGAGGAAGAATGCCTCCCTACTTTTAAATAATTTACAGATTTCCTTTTTGTGTGCACACATTTCCATGTGCCACAAGTCCCTGTGTGTTCTTTAATTGTCATGCCTTCAAGTTGTTAAATGTTAATACAGATTATGCCATTTTCATTGTTAAGCTCTCAAAGCTCTTCACTAGGAGAATCCAGTATCTTGCTTTGAAACTCAACCTCAGTCTGGTCCCTGGTGCCCGCTCCTCAGCCATCGCATATCCGGGCCACCTGGGCTCACCCAGAACAGATTTTCTCCTCCTGGGATGACTCCGTCTTGGAATCCTCAGTCCAAGGCAAGCAGAAAGCAAATCCTGGTTGCGGGAGGCTGGAATGCGGGACCTGCTATGACCCGTGCGTCTCTCCGCCAGCGCCCACACCCCCTCGAGGCTGCTGTATAAGAAATCTTGAAATCAGGGCCCAGCGCGGTGGCTCACGCCTGTAATCCTAGCACTCTGGGAGGCTGAGGCGGGAGGATTGCTTGAGGTCAGGAGTTTGAGACCAACCCGAGCAAGAGCAAGACCGCATCTTTACCAAACATAGAAAAATTAGCCGGGCATGGTGGCACACATCTGTAGTCGGAGGCTGAGGCAGGAGGATCTCTTGAATTTGAGGTTGCTGTGAGCTGGGCTGACGCCATGGCATTCTAGGCCAGGTGACAGAGCGAGACCTTGTCTCAAAAAAAAAAAAAAAAAAAAATCTTGACATCAGATAGTGTTAGCTCTTTTTTTTTTTTTTTTTTTTTTTTTTGAGACAGAGTGTCGCTTTGTTGCCCAGGCTAGAGTGAGTGCCGTGGCGTCAGCCTAGCTCACAGCAACCTCAAACGCCTGGGCTTAAGCAATCCTACTGCCTCAGCCTCCCGAGTAGCTGGGACTACAGGCATGCGCCACCATGCCCGGCTAATTTTTTTTTCTATATATATTTTAGTTGGCCAGATAATTTCTTTCTATTTTTAGTAGAGACGAGGTCTCGCTCATTGCTCAGGCTGGTCTTGAACTCCTGACCTCGAGCGATCCACCCGCCTCGGCCTCCCAGAGTGCTAGGATTACAGGCGTGAGCCACCACGCCCGGCCAGTGTTAGCTCTTCACTTTGTTCTTTTCTATTTATTTATTTATTTGAGACAGAGTCTTGCTTTGTTGCCCGGGCTAGAGTGCTGTGGCATCAGCCCAGCTCACAGCAACCTCAAATTCCTGGACTCAAGTAATCCTCCTGCCTCAGCCTCCTGAGTAGCTGGGACTACAGGCATGTGCCACCATGCCCGGCTAATTTTTTCTATATATATATATATTTTTTAGCTGTCTATATAGTTTCTTTCTATTTTTAGTAGAGACGGGGTCTCGTTCTTGCTCAGGCTGGTCTCGAACTCCAGTCCTCAATTGATCCTCCCTCCTCAGCCTCCCAGAGTGCTAGGATTACAGGTGTGAGCCACCGTGCCCGGCCCACTTTGTTCTTTTCTAAAGTTGTTTTGGCTATTTTAGGTCCTTTGTATTTCCATACACATTTTAGAATCAGTTTGTCAATTTCTTTTTTTTTTTTTGTCATTAATAATTTGAAGATGTTTTTTGCATTCTATTTTTGGTGGGAAAAAACCATAACACATTTATTTAGGACAACCTTGTGAAATACACAAAGCATAACTTGGTAAGAAGCATTTTTCTATTCCTAGTCCATTTCTAGGACTAAATAATGAAATTCTCCCACTGTAATTACTTCTTGCAATATAGTTGAGCACCAAGTTTAATTTTCTCCTCTCAGTATATACAGCAATTCACCATTTTCTTTCAATTCCTTAACAATATCCAATCCTCCAGTGAGCTCCCCTTTCACATGCAGTTGGGGGTATGTCGACCAATTTGAGTAAGCTTTTAATCCTTGCTGAACTTCTTCATCCTCCAATATAACAAATATTTCATGTTCAACACTTGTAGTATTTAATATTTCCAGAATTTGTTTGCTGAATCCACGTTTTGCTTACTGTTTGTTTCCTTTCATAAAGAGCATCACAGAAGCTTTGTCAGCACTTTGAGCCTTTCCTCTAATTTGGGAGCTTTGGGGCAAATTGTATCTAGTTCTTAAGATGCTTCTAGCTCCTTAATTATATCAAGTCCTCCTATGAGCTCTCCAGAAACGAAGAGCTGAGGATAGGTAGGCCAATTGGAATAGGTTTTGAGCCCCTGTCGAACTTCATCTGATAAGATATCAAAACTGCTAAATTAAATATTATATTCGTGAAGAATCTGCACCATCTCCCTGCCGAAAGACCGTGGTTCTTGAGGAGTTCCTTTCACGAACATGCAGGGGGCAGCACGAGTTAGTTTCTTCAGGCGAAGGTTGCGATTTTCTTCCAGACGCTCATTAGCGCTCTGTGAGAAGGCGCTAGAAGCACGTTGCTGAACTTTTTTTTGTCAACTCTGGGGCATGTGCACCATCTAATCTGTCGATTTTCTGAGAATATTTGAAAAAACAGAAAGGTAGGAACAGAACTAATTTCATATTTTTCAAATACTTCAGGACAAAAGGTGAGGGTGTTGTTTGGCTAACTCTGCCATTACATCGTTCATCTGCGTGCACTAGGGTGCCCAGAAATGGACCACAGGGAGGGACTTGGCTTTGAGGCGCAGCAGCTCCTCATCCTGCCTGGCTGAACTGACCTCGACCTTGGCCATGCCCGACCCCGCCGCGGTGCGGCCGCCAGACGGCAACTGAGTGCGCGCGGCGGGGTAGGAGCGGGCAGCCGCGCACAGTCTGTCGATTTCTTATTTTTAAAAAAGGCTGCGGGGAGTTTTATTGTGATTGCATTGAAGCTATAGATCAATATGGAGAGAATTTACATTTAAATTAAGTCTTCTAATCCACGAACAAGATATATTTCTACATTTATTTAGATTTTCTTTAACTCCTCTCAGTAATATTTTGTAGTTCTTAGTGTACAAATCTTTTGTACTATTTGTTAGATTAATCTCTAAATATTTAATATCTTTGTTTCTTTGTTTATATATGGGTGGGGTCTTGCTCTGTCGCCCAGGTGGGATCACGCAGGCGATCATAGCTCACTGCAGCCTCGAACTCATGGGCTCAGGCCATCCTCCTGCCTCAGCCTCTGGAGTAGCTGGGACTACAGGCGCTTGCCACCACGCCCAGCTAATTTTTAAAACTATTTTAGAGATGAGGTCTTGCTATGTTGCCCAGGCTGGTCTCAAACTCCTGTGCTGAAGCAATCTTCCTGCCTCAGCCTCCTTGAGTAGCTGGGATTACAGGCCCAAGCCACCAAGCCTGGCAATATTTAATATTTTTGAAGCTATTGTAAATGGCATTTTAAAAATTTAAATTTCCTCTTGGTCATTGCTAGTATATAAAAATACATTTCATTTTAACTGTTGATCTTGTATCCTACCTCTTGTATCCTTGCTAAACACACATTAGTTCTAGTAGCTTTTTTGTAGAATCCATTTTTCTACATAGACAATCATTATCATGCAAATAAAGATAGCTTTACTTCTTCCTTTCAAATTTGGATTAATTTTATTTCTTTTTTTCTTATCTTCTTCTCTTCCTCTTTCTTTTCTTCCTTCCTTCCTTCCTTCCTTTCCTTCTTTCTTTCATTATTGCACTAGCTATAGTATAATGTTGATTGAATAGAAATGGTAAAAGCAGACATCCTTGTCTTATTTCTGATCTCAGAGGGAAATTGTTCAGTTTTTCACCATTAAGTTTAATGCTAGCTGAAGGTAGGCCAGGCGTGGTGGCTCATGCCTGCAATCCCAGCACTTTGGGAGGCTCAAGTGGGAGGATTGCTTAAGGCCAGGAGTTCAATACCAGCCTGGGCAACATAGAGACCCTGACTCTATAAAAGATTAAAAAATTAGCCAGCCATATTGCCTGCCTGCTGCAGTCCTATCTACTCAGGGAGGCAGGGGCAGGAGGATTGCTTGAGCCCAGAAATTTGAGGTTGCGGTGAGTTGTGATCATGCCACTGCACTGCAGCCTGGGAGACAGAGTGAGACCCTGTGAAAGAAGGAAAGGAAGGAAGGATGGAAGGAAGGAAGGAAAAAGTTAGCTGAAGGTTTTTCATAGTTGTCCTTCATCAGCTATGGTTGAGGAAGTTCCTTTCAATTCTTAGTTTGTTGAGAGTTTTTATTAGGAATTGGTGTTGGATTTAGTCAAATACTTTTTCTGTGTTATTGAGATGACCATATGATTTTTCTCTTTTAGTTTGTTAGAAGGATGAGTTATATTGATTGATTCTTAAAAACTGTGGTAAAATATGCATAACAAAATTTATCATTTTAATCATTTTATGCAGTATAATCCAGTGGCATTTAGTAAAATGCTGTGCAACAATCACCACTATCTAGTTCCAAAATATTTTCATCACCCCAAAAGGAAAACTTGTACCGTTAAGCAGTCACTCCCCAGGTTTTCCTCCCCTAACCCCTAGCAAGCACTAATCTACATTCTGTCTCTAAGAGTTTGCCTATTCTGGGTATTTGATATAAATGGAATAATACAATATATGGTCTTTGTGTCTGACTTCTTTCACCTAGTGTGGTATTTTCAAGGTTTGGCTACGTTGTAGTGTATATCAGTATTTCAGTCTTTTTTATGGCTGAATAGTACCCATTGTATGGATATACTACATTTTTAATCCATTGTGAGTTGATGGGCATTTGGGTTGTTTCCACCTTTTGACTATTGGGAATAGAACTGCTATGAACATTTGTGTACAACTTTTTGTTTGAATACTTGTTTTGATTCTTGTGGATGTATACCTAGGAGTGAAATTGCTGGGTCATGTGGTAATTCTATTTTTAACTTTTTGAGGAAACACTAACCTGTTTTCCATAATATCTGTACCATTTTACATTCTACCAGCAATCTGCAGGAGTTCAATTTTTCAACATCCTTGCCAACACTTATTTTTCCTTTAAAAAAAATTATAGCCAGCCTATTGAGTGTGAAGTAGTGTCTCATTGTGATTTTTTTTTTTTTTTTTGAGACAGAGTCTCGCTTTGTTGCCCGGGTTAGAGTGAGTGCCGTGGCGTCAGCCTAGCTCTCAGCAACCTCAAACTCCTGGGCTTAAGCGATCCTACCGCCTCAGCCTCCCGAGTAGCTGGGACTACAGGCATGCGCCACCATGCCCGGCTAATTTTTTCTATATATATTTTAGTTGGCCATATAATTTCTTTCTATTTTTAGTAGAGATGGGGTCTCGCTCTTGCTCAGGCTGGTCTTGAACTCCTGACCTTGAGTGATCCACCCGCCTCAGCCTCCCAGAGTGCTAGGATTACAGGCGTGAGCCACCACGCCCAGCCTCATTGTGATTTTGATTTGCATTTACCTAATGACTAATGATGTTGAGCATCTTTTCATGTGATTGCTGGCCATTTGCATATCTTCCTTAGAGAAATAGCTATTCAAATCCTTTGCTCATTTTTTTTATTGGATTGTCTTTGTTGTTGGGTTGTAAGAGTTCTTTATGTATTCTGCATACCAGACCCTTATGAAATATATGATTTACAAATATTTTCTACCATTCTGTAGGTTGTCTCTTCACTTTCTTGATAGTGTTCTTTGATGCACAAAAGTTTTTAATTTTGATGAAGTTCAATTTATATATATTTTTTCTTGTGCTTTGGTGTCAGATGTAAGAATCTTGCCAAATCCAAGATCATGAAGATTTATGCTTATGATTTAAGAATTTTATAGTTTTAGGTCTTACATTTAAGTCTAATCTATTTTGAGTTAATTTTTGTGTATAGTATGAGGTAAGTATACAACTTCATCTTTTTGTGTATGGATATCCAGTTTTCCCACCACCATTTGTTGAAGAAGCTATTCTTTCCCCATTGAATGGTCTTGGCACCCTTGTCAAAAATCAATTAACCATAGATATATGGGTTGCCATCCATGTCTGCAAAAACTGTCACTGGGATTTTGATAGAGGTTGCATGAATCTGTAGACCTCTTTGGGTTGTTGCTATCTTAACAATATTAAGTCCTTCAGTCCATAAACGTGATGTTTTCCCATTTTATGTAGGTCTTCTTTAATTTCTTTCAGCAATGTTTTGTAGTTTTCAGTGTACATGTCTTATATGTCTTTTGTTAACTTTTCCCAAAGTATCTTATTCTTTTTGATGCTATTACAAATGAAATTGTTTTTTAATTTTATTTTTGGATTTTTTATTTCCACTATATGGAAATAAAACTGATTTTTGTGTGTTGATGTTATATCCTGCAACTGAATTCACTTATTAGGTCTGATAGTATTTTTTGTGTGTGTATTCTTGAGAACTTTCCATATATGAGATCATTTCATCTGTGAATAGAGATCATTTTACTTCTTTCTTTCCAATTTGGATGCCTTTTATTTCTCTTTCTTAACTAAATGCTCTGATTAGAATTTCCAGTACAATGTTGAATAGAAGTGGCAAAAGTTAAAAGTTAAAAATCTTGTGTGGGAAAGTCTTTATCTACAAATTCTAAAATATATATATGTTTTCAGGTAGCTTGTGTCCTTCAAGGAAAATAGATCATAGACGTAAATGTAAAACATAAAACTATAAAACTTCTAGAAGAAAACATTAAAGCAAAAATCTTTGTGACCTTGAGTTAGGCAAAGATTTCTTGGATATGATATAAGAGCATGATCCATAAAAGAACAAATTGGTAAATATTCTTATATTTCATCAAAATTTAAAACTTCTCTTCCAAAGATACTCTGAAGAAAATTTACAAAAACAGGCTGGAAATGGTGGCTCACTCCTGTAATCCCAGCAGTTTGGGAGGCTGAGCCTGGGAGTTTGAGGCCTGAGCAATATAGTGAGAACTCATCTCTACAAAAAAATAAAAATTAGCTGGGCATAGTAGCACATGCCTGTAGTCCCAGCCACTTGGGAGGTTGAGGCAGGAATATAGCTTGAGCCCAGGAGTTTGAGGTTGCAGCGAGCTATGATGATGCCACTATACTCCAGCCACGGCAACAGAGGGAGACCCTGTCTCAAAAAAGAAAAAGAAAAAAGAAATAAAAAGAAAGAAAGAAAGAAAGAAAGAAAGAAAAAAGGATAAAAAAGGCAAAGAATGGGAGAAAATATTTGCAAATTATATTCCTGATAAGTGACTTTGGTCAGAAAACATAAAGAACTATCGAAACTCAGTAATAAGAAAACAAATACATCAAACTAATGTAAAATGTTAACAAGGGAAACTGGGTGTGGGGTATATAACCTATATGATAAATCTCTGTACTACTGTATATCCAAAACTCTTCTTAAAAGTTTTTTTTTTTTTTTTTTTTTGAGACAGAGTCTCACTCTGTTGCCCGGGCTAGAGTGAGTGCCATAGCGTCAGCCTAGCTCACAGCAACCTCAAACTCCTGGGCTCAAGCGATCCTACTGCCTCAGCCTCCCGAGTAGCTGGGACTATAGGCACGCGCCACCATGCCCGGCTGATTTTTTCTATATATATTTTTAGTTGTCCATATAATTTCTTTCTATTTTTAGTAGAGACGGGGTCTCGCTCTTGCTCAGGCTGGCCTCGAACTCCTGACCTTGAGCGATCCACCCGCCTCGGCCTCCCAGAGTGCTAGGATTACAGGCGTGAGCCACCGCGCCCGGCCTTAAAAGTTTTTTTAAATGATAAACATAAGTTAAATATACACCTCCTCTATGATCCATCTATTCCACTTCTAGCTATTTACCCAAGAAAAATGAAAATACATATCCATACAAAGACTTGTACACAAATGTCTATAGCAGATTTATTTGTGATATCCAGAAAGTGGAAACAACCCAAATGTCTATCAATGAATGGATGAACAAATTATGGTACTCAGCAATAAAAAGGAATGAACTATTCATATATGCAACAACATAGATAGATCTCAAACTAATTGTGTTGAGTGAAAGAAGTCAGATTAAAAAGAGTAAATACTGTATGATTCTATTTATATAAAACTCAATGAAAGGCATAAAGCAGATCAGTGGTTACCTGGGGATTAGATGGGGGCAGGAAGGCAAGAGGGAGAATTCCAAAGGGCACAGATTTTCCAAGGTATTGGATATGTTCATTATCTTTATTGTGGCGATGGTTTTCTGGGTGTACACATATGTCAGAATTGATCAGGGGCACGGGGAGTAAAAAAAAAAAAAAAGAACAAAAAAAATAAAAGATAAAAAAAAAAGAATTGATCAGGTTGTAAACTTTAAATATGTATAGTTTATTACATGTCCATTATACCTACATAAAGTCATTGAAAAAGTATAATGACTACAAGTGCATTGAAACACATCAAATATGTATAAATCCAGGAGTTCATTGTGATACCAAAAAGAAAACAACCCACAAACAAATGGCTCTCTAATAACTCATGGAGATTACTAGCACATCATTTTACTTTTCTGAAAGCTGGTGAATTAAGAGAAATAATCAAACATTTACTTTACCTTTCCTCTATGAATACTACCTCTGGGTAACCAAATAGATAATGAGTGAAAGTTCTTTAAGGATTTCCAGCTAATGCAGAAAGACTGAAGAAAACAGATTCACCACAATTTTTCAGCCTGAAACAAAGTAATTGGTTTAGATAATGATCACAAATGCTGTAATAACCTGAGGGGGAAGGCTGACCTGGAAGTTGAGTATAGATGGGTCATGCTGACAATACCTGTTGATCAATCTTAATGCCACAAAGAGGCAACTAGACATTATGTGCCATCATGTAATGCAATGGGAATTGCTCAACAGCATGTATGAAATTTTTTGCAAAACAATTAGTCTGGACTCCGATCAAGCCTCTGGATCAGTTTCTCAACCTTGGCACTACTGACATTTAGGACTGAATAATTCTTTCTTTGTCTGAAGCTAAACAAAAAGTGTTTATAATGCAAATATTGTAAGATGTTTAGTAGCACCCCTGGCCTCTACCCTACTAGATTTTTTTTTTCATTTTATAAATTTAAGAGATACAAGTGCATTTTGTTATATAGATATATTGCATAGTGGTGAATTCTGGGCTTTTAATGTAACCATCACCTGAATAGTGTACATTCTACCCACACTAGATGTTAATAGCATCCCTTCAAGTCATGACAATAAAAAAGTCCTCTAGACATTGCCAAATGGTCCCTGGGTGGCAAAATTATCCCTGGTTGAGAACACCACTCTAGATCTGACTACCAATTTACAGGAAGTTCAAGGTCACAAGAGTATGTTAAATGCCACTACAGGAATGTGAACAGAAAAATCCACACTGAGATTAAACTCTACAAGACAAACAGTAGGGTTTCTTCAACATCAACAACAAATCACAAGTGGGGCAGGGAAAAAGAGGAATGTGTCAATTAAAGATGATTTAAGAAAGAAATAGTCTTAAATCTAGTGAGCTGGAAACTGCCTGAAATGAAATTTCACCCCATCTGGAGTGAGTGAGGCCCCAAGGACACCAAACCAGGAGAACTTTAAGGAGAGGAAGTAGGATTGGGGGTCTCCTATACCATAGGGACCAGCTACCTGCCTGGGACAGGGAATTCACAGAGACTACCATGCGGGAAACATCCCAGTTCCCACCAGAGAAGAGACAGGCTCCTCCAAAAAGTGAATTTAGAACTAGGATTCAGAGTTTGTCTCACTGGCTTCTACCCCAGAGAAAAGGCAAAGAGCAGGAAGATCCTCCACCACAGGCATGTCACCTACACACAGTGCAGCCCAACACAGGCCCAGGTAGTGGGGCCACCTTTATGGGCAGTAAAAATGCTGAAAGTCAGGAGAAGAAAGCCATTGGATAGAGTTTAGAGAAGAAAGCGTCAACTTCAAGCTTGAGTATCAGGTTGGGAGAAAGCGAGTCCAGGCACAGGACATCCTTTTGAATGTCCCTGCAGCCTTCATGTAGCCTCAGAGGGCCTGAATTTTCTAGGCAGAGACAAGTAGATCAGACACAGACACAGACATACTACAAAAATTGTGAAATCCCAGGATCAACAACAATGGGAATCATCTTCCTCCCATGCCTCCCAGGGACACTGTACCCCATCCAGCAACAGCCAGGATAGAGCAAGGGTGCCAGGAACCTCAGAACCAGAACACCATCTCCATCTTCAGAGATGTGGGTTCCATCCACAAAGTCCTCCTCCAATCCTTTCTGAGAAGAAAAGTTTATTCAAAGAAACGTCTCTGTCTAGTTTCAGCAACTCCATGAATTCTCATAGGAGCATATCCCTTGATGGGCATAAACTCTGCCTTTTATACTCAGTGGTATTTATCCTTCACAAACATTTATTTTTTCTGAAAAAAGAAGACTTGGGAGATTTCTACTTTCCTACTCTGACCATGAAGGAATAACAGGGTTCAGAATTACTCTCCATGCTAGTTCTTATGTAGTATTTTTTAAAAAAACAACTCTCCAATTGTAAGCAACTAGAAATCTGGATAAAATATGTGGTATAGCTTTTTTTTTTTTTTTTTTTTTTTGAGACAGAGTCTCGCTCTGCTGCCCAGGCTAGAGTGCCATGGCATCAGCCTAGCTCACAGCAACCTCAAACTCCTGGGCTCAAGCAATCCTGCCTCAGCCTCCCAAGTAGCTGGGACTACAGGCATGCACCAGCTTGCCTGGCTAATTTTTTCTATATATATCTTTAGTTATCTAGCTAATTTCTTTCTATTTTTAGTAGAGACGGGGGAGGGGGGGAAGTCTCGCTCTTGCTCAGGCTGGTCTCGAACTCCTGACCTTGAGCGATCCTCCAGCCTCGGCCTCCCAGAGTGCTAGGATTACTGGCGTGAGCCACTGGACCGGGCCTGACACAGCTGTTTTAAACACTGGCAATAGGCAGCACCAAACTGTGACTCCTGAGAGCTCAAAGAATAGAAACAAACAAGGTGAGCTCTATGATTTTGCAGGCTTTCTGCCTGAAGGAATTTCTAAACTGCTGAGTAGGGGAGGGGAACCCGAACAGAGCCCAACAGTCTCATAGCATCAAAGAGACAGAAGACAGAGATAGGAGTTTGGAGAAGTTGAAGCGGCTAGGATTTGCAGGGTAAATACTGGAGAGGAGGGAGCTCAGCAGGGGCAAGAATTCCAGAAATATGCATAGGGATTACTTTTGGGTCATTGGCCAAATGATAACCCATATGTGCATAGAATGAAGCCCCACTAGTCTGGGGGAAAAAAGTTTATGAGGGCCAGGTGCAGTAGTGCACACCTGTAGTCCCAGCTACCTTGGGAGGCTGAGGCAGGAGGATCGCTTGAGCCCAGGAGTTCGGGACCTGCCTGGGCAACATAGCAAGACCTCATATTTTTAAAAAATTATAGTAATTTATGAGGATAGAAAGTTGGTTCTTCAAAAAGATCAACAAAATTGACAAACCTTTAGCTAGATAGACTAAGAAACAAGAAAGAAGACAAATTACTAAAATTAGAAACAAAAGTGGGAGCATTACTACTGATTCTACAGAAATGAAAAGGATTATAAGAGAATACTCTGAGAAATTGTATGCCGAGCTAGATGAAATGGATGAACTCCTAGAAACACAAAACATACCAAGACTAAACCAAGAAAAAGTAAAAAATATGAATAAACCTACAACTAGTAAGGAGATTGAATCACTAATCAAAAATCTCCTGACAAAGCAAAAGCCCAGGACCTGATGGCTTCACTGGTAAATTCTACGAAACAGTTATGGAATAACTAATACCAATCCTTCTCAAACTTTTCAAACTGAAGAGAAGGGAACACTTCCTAATTCATTCCATGAGGCCAGCATTACCCTGATACCTAAGCCAGATAAAGACATTACAAGAAAAGGAAACTACAGACTAATATGCCTTGTGAACATTGATGTGAAAATCCTCAAGAGAATACTATCAAACTGCCCCAATTTAAGCATTATACAAGGTATCCATGTAACAAAATCATTTGTACCTCCTTTTTGAGATTAAAAAAATACTAGCATACTGAATTCAGCAGCACAATAAAAGGATTAAATACCATGACCACCTGGAATGCAAGTGTAGGTCAACAAAAAAAATCAATCAAGGTAATACACTACATTAACGGAATTAAGGAAAAGAAAATCACATGATCATCTCTCTTGAGCAGGAAAAACATTTGGCAAAATTCAACACCCTTTCATGACAAGAACATTCAAGAAACTACAAATAGAAGGTAGCTACATCAATGTAGTAAAAGCCATATCTGAAAAATCCACAGGAGATATCATACTCAATGGTGGAAGAAGACTGAAAGCTTTTCCTCTGGGATCAGGAGCAAAGCATAGGTCACTGTAAAGTAACAACAGAGAGAGTAGCTCTACCAAAAAAAAAAAAAAAAAAAAGAGAGAGAGTTTATTTGGGAAGGAATGATAGGTTGTTAGGTTGCAACCTGGGAATACATGTGGCATGGCCAACCATGGTGGGCCATAGGTTCACCACCCCGCAGCTTGGGGCATATCTTTCTTTTTTCTCTTCTAGTTCATAATTCATAGTTGACCTTCAAGTCCCACGTCAGAAATAGGAAACAGCCCAAACCCCATGTGGTTCTTTGGGGCTACCTGTACCCTGTACTTAAATGTCAGAGCACCTAGCACACAAATGTTGGCCATTTGCCATCTGTTGGACTCGCTAGATTGTAATCTCCCCATGGCCAAGGCTGGATTTTGCAAAATGTTGTTCTGGTGCTTATCAAAGCCCTGGCAGGGAGGAGGCATTCAGAGATTGTCTACTGAAGGCAGCGGGTGGACAGTGGCAGGCTGCCTGGTTAAATTAGATCTGCCTTTCTCAGGCCAGTTCACATCTAAAGGATATTTAAGGGGCCCAGTTTCTAAGTAAGGGCCCGGTCAGGCCATAGGAGCTCTGGTGATATGAGCTGGAGTTCCCTCAAATGAAGAGAAACACACAAGAAATGCACTAATGCAACATGGCCTACTGGGGAAGGCCCTGGACTTGTACGAAAAAATGCAACGAAGCCTTTCCCAGCCTTGTTTACAGAGGAGGAGGCTCATATAATGGGATTCATAATATTTGCCCAGCTTAAGTGAAGAAACTTTTGCGGAACGAATCAGGAGCAGATCTGCGCGGCTACCACCCACTCTGAGTTCCCGAGGCCAGGCTGCCCGCCTGTCATGGCCCTGTGCACGGTGGCCACTTTATCCAGTCCTCCCCGCCTCTAGGGCGGGCGGCAGCTGTGCCTTATCCCGATGTTCTGGAAAGGAGTGCCGCTGAGGAAGGAGCAAGGGAACGCTGCTACGGCCGCCAGACCCCTCGGCCTGCGCCACGTCCTGCTGCCGCCCTCCTGTGGCCGCTGCGAGGCGACCTCCCGGCCGTCCTGCCGGGCCCCCTCCCTCGGCCGGTGACATCACCGTATTCCGGTCCCCGACTCCTCCCGCCGCCGCGCCTGCAGCTGCAGTGACAGGCGAGCCCGGCCCGGTGGCGGAGAGGAAGTGCGGGGCCGCAGCGCCTAGCCCGTCACCGCCGAGGCCGGCTCCCCGCGGCGGCTCGGGTGACAGCGTCGCGGCCGCCGCGCACGGCGCGGAGCGCGCGCGGGGCAGAGCCGAGCGCCAGGCAGAGGCTTCAGCAGGGACGCGGGGAAAATGGCTGATGACTTTGGCTTCTTCTCGTCGTCGGAGAGCGGGGCCCCGGAGGCGCTTGAGGAGGACCCGGCGGCTGCCTTTCTGGCCCAGCAGGAGAGCGAGATCGCGGGCATAGAGAATGACGAGGGCTTCGGGGCACCTGCCCGCAGCCAGCTGGCCTCCGCGCAGCCGGGACCCGCGAGTGGGGGTGAGTCAGCGCGGTGGCCTGCGGGCTGGTGGGCTCGGGCTCGCGCCGGGGACCCCGCACGCGCTGACCTGGCCGAGGGGCCCTGCCATAGAGTGAAGGCCTGCCGTAGGCCGGCCAGGAGCAGGCCGGGCCGTGCGTGTGTGTGATCGAGGGCCTGGGGGAAATGGGTGGAATCTTCCTGCAGATCCCCATCTAGGACCTCTGAGCTGGGGGATGAGCCAAGGCCTCTCCTGGGGCTGTGGATTTGGTGACTTCAGGACAGGAATTCCGTCATGACATTTCATCCCCAGGCCAGCTCCATACTGCCTGGCCCTGGAACCCAGCCCCAGCCTAGTCTGAGAGTCCCTCCTGAACCTCTCAGTACCCTGGCTGTCCCAGGCTCCCAGTTAAGTGGTGCGGGAGTGGCCTGCTGACCCCTCAGGCTTAGCTCTGCCATACTGGGTGCTCCAAGAAGGCACAAACCTTCCTTGCGAACTGCCAGCCATTGCACAGCCACTGGGCTAAGCATGTTAGTTACATTTAATCATTTCATACACACCATTGAAGCATTTCAGAGATGGCAAAACTGAGGCTCGAAGAGGTAAGGTACTCTATTGAAATAGCTAGTAAGTGGCAGATCAAAGATTTAAACCTGTTTCTGTCAGTCTCTTTGCCCTCTCCACCTGACCTGCTGTCTTCTATGTGCCTGGCTCTGAGTTTGACACTGGGGTGGGGGTGGGGGCCTAAAGGGGCCTGAGTCAGATGCTTCTTGCCCTTCAAGGGTTTGTAATTGTCTACTTAATGGTTTTCCAAAGGTAGTCCAGGGCTATTTCTGACCTCAGCGTTCAGGGCCTGCTTCCTGCAATATCGTGTTTATCAACAGTGTTCTTGCTCTGGTTCTGGCTTGAAAGAACTATTTTGTAAAATATCTAGTAAAAAATAGATATCACCTTTATGAATACATCCAAAATAGACTTCGCTTCCTGGTAGCGTCCTGTTGGAGGGGCTTATGGATCTGTTGTAATAAGTGCTGGTGCATGTGCACACACACACACTTGCACACTCGCGTGTTCACAAGGCTCTTTACAGTCATACATTTGCTGAGCACCTACTGCATGCCGGGCCACAAGGGACACAGAAATGAGTAAGATAGTCCTTGTGACTGAGAAGTTTGAAGCAAGTCTGTGTCCCCTCCGTATGAGACATGTAACAAGCCTTCTGTAACATGTGAGCAACTGGAGGCCCAGAGAATCTAAGCCTCTTATCCAAAGTCACACAGCCGTGCATGAGTGATGGATCTAGGGCTTGATCCCAGGCCTCCCGGCTCTGGGCTCCATCTCTTTCAATGTTGTGGCAGTCTCCCTGGGAGGTGATGTGCGTGGGAGTGAGGAGGTGGGGGTCTTTTGCCACTTGCCCAAGCCAGCAGTGGAGGTCTTCGGAACAAGCAGGTTCCAGCTCCGCAGTATGGATCCTCCCTCCCATGTCCCAGGGAATTCCTGGGAAATAGCTGCTCAAGTTAATGCTCTGGTATTCATTTGTCCATACCTCCTCCCTGAGACCACCCCTTTCCCCAGTCTGTCTTGTGAGGAGCGGAGGAGGGTATGGCGAGGTCAGGGAGGCCCTGCTGAGAGGAGCCATCATTGGAACCCCAAGGGAGAGAAGGGCAGGCAGAATTCAGACCGAGGGTAGGCTGAGGTGGGTAGGCAGAGGCTCCTGGGAGTTTAGCAAGTTTTGGCCTCTCCCAGGACAGTGGGGCTCCAGGGGCTTACAGCCTGGACGGGAGGTTCCCTCTCTGGCCAGGGTGGGGCAAAGATTGGCCTCAGACCCAAGGCCACAGGGAGAGAAACAGCGACATGCTCTCTTCCTCCAGGGAGCTGCCAGGGACACGGCCCTCTGAGGGTCTCCCAGATTCACAGACACTGAAGCTGCAAATGCTCAACTGCCCTCCTAGGTGGCAGTCTGGGGAGCAGGGGGGTGTTGCGGAGTGGCAGCTCAATGGGTGGCCAGACAGGACAGAATTGATCCGACCCTTCTCAGTCTAGCAGTGCTGAACAGGTAATCCTGCCCTGAGCAGGGATGAGTGCCAGGAGCCTGGATGGGGCGGAGAGTAAGTGCCTTGGCCTGCTGGGAGCAGAGCGGAAGCTGGCTCCAGCAGCAGCCGCCAGCCAGCCACTTTGGGTCTCCTTCTCTTGGACGTGGGTCCTCATATTAGCAGTCCCTGTGCCGAGTGCGGTGACACTGGGTTCCCAGACGGCCCTGGTGAAAGAGGTGTCTGGTGTGGACCTGAGCCTGAGCCACGCTGAGTCTGTCCTCTCGGGCTGGATCCATGGCTTGCCCGAGCGAGGGACACTTTGTTTCCATTCATCAGCCTTGGGCAGGGCCCAAAAGGTTTACATTTTCACACCCAGTTTTCTGAGCACCAGCCCTGGCTCTGACTTGCCCATCAGTTCTGGGCAAGCCCATTTCCCCTGTTGGGCCTCAGTAAGCTCATAGGAATGTTCTGGACCATTTCTGCCCTTGTTCCAAAATGGGTCAGGCAGCTGAAGGAAGCAACACACCCAGGGGCTTGTCCCTGAGACTTGCATCTGCCTCACTTCTGTTCCTCCGGCCTCAGCTTGTGGACTCATGACTGTAATCGTGCGGTAGGCTGAGCAGAGCACTGTGGGAACAGATACTCGTAATTCTGTGTGTGGGTGTATGTGGATTCCCAAAGAGGCTGGAACCTCATCTGCAGAGGAATACTCACAAGTCTGAGACACTGGGGCGGAGAGACATCCCGAAGGTCAGAATGGGCCCTGGGCAGCTTCCAGCAGGTGGGGCTGGGGGCTCTGTGACTGGGGCTGGTCAGGGCGGAGTGCAGTGGTGCCACTTCTCCAGAAGGCCAAGTGTCCAGACCAGCATCACTGTGAACGGACGCTGGTAACGTGAGGTCCTGCTAGAGGAGATGGCCCAGGAGAAGAAGCCCTTTTGTAGAAGATGCTGCCACTGAAACCCAGTTGGTCCCACCTGATTTAGGGACCAGGACACCTATGCAGGAGATACCCTATATGAATGAATAGGGGTGACAGCTGACAGAGTTGGTCAAAATCAGTCACTGTTTGACTCTGAAAGCAAAATCAATTATCATTTATGTCACTCAGGGATTATTTCCATGGGATTAAGTATCCCTCCCTTCAGTCCCCAGGCCAAAAGCATTGTCACTGCTGCTTACATCCCTGTCTGGCTAGTGAAGAGATATTTGTCCATCTGTGATAGCCTTGTGTGGCCTCCCCTGGCTCTTTGCTGGGAGGCATCGCAGTTTCTGAGAGGCATTGCAGATGAGAGGGCTCCACAAGAGCAATTCAACTTCCATTCAGCCAAGTCGCTGCTCACCCGCTCCATGCAGGCGCCCTCAGCAGCTGAGTAGGATACAGAGCTTGGTAAGGGAGCACGTGGCTGCTAGGGACACAGGTAATTGCACAAGAGGGTGGAGGGAGGCTGGACAATTTTCTGGGACCCCCCAGAGGGGAGACCTTCCCCAGTGCCTAGGCAAGTGGAGGAAGAAAGGGAGGGCTGCCCAGAGGTAGTGACCTGTGAACTGGATCTTGGAGCATGAATGGATCCAAAAAGGCATTCTTTAGAGAGGGCAGCGGGAAGAAAGGCATTGCAGGTAGGGAGTGGTGTGTTTGGGAAGGTGGAAACCAGAATTTAGGGTTTGTAGGAGGGATGGGTGGAAAGTGAGTCAGGAAGAATGGGCAGGGTGAGACTGGAGATCCCCATGTCCTGTGCTCCGGGGTGAGATGTCTTCACCTGGCAAATATTTATGGAGTCCCTGTTATGTGCCAGGCACTGTTCCAGGTGCTGAGCCCCTCATGGACAAAACAAAGTCCCTGCCCTCATGGAGGGTCCATTCAAGTGGGGAAGACAGACGATAAGCACAGACGCAAGTAAACCTGTCCGGCTATGGAGAGAGAAGACGCTGCTGGAGGGCGGCTGAGGGCGTGGTCGGGGAGGACCTCTAATCAGGCAGCGTCAAAGCAGAAGCTGCTGGGGGTGAGGGATTAGCCTTCCAGGCCGAGGGAATAGCACATGCGAAGTCCCCAAGGCAGGAGCAGGCCCTGCGGGTCCATGGGATCCTGTGGTCCTTGGGAAGTGGATCTCTTTAGGGTTTGTTTCCATTATGTTTTGAGTCAGAGGAGTGACACAGGTTACTGAGTGTTTTACAAAACATCTGCCCTGGCACTCGGTCTGAAAGAGGGACAGGAGAGGGTGCAGCTGCAGTCTGGGAGACCTGTGAATGGGCAAAAGCCATGCATTCATCCTTTCTTTCTTTAATGCATTTATTCATGTTTATTCAACAAATAGTTACTGAGCTCCTACAGAGTCGCAGTTACCATTTCACAGCGCTGGGAAAGGCAAAGAGGAGGAGAGAGAGACCCATTTATGGCTTTCCAGGTGTTCGCCACTAGCAGGGCAGGCAGACCAAAGCACCCGTGCAGGCACGAGGTGGTGACGGCCTGGGCTGGAGCTGGGCGGCCAGAGAAAGGAGAGGCAGCTCTGTTGCAGCAGATGCCCCCGGAATTTGTGACTAGTCAGAAGTTAGGAAAAGGAGTGGGAGGAGTCACTGCTGAGGGCAAACTCAAATCCTTCTGGGAGGGGCACAAAGAGAACAAATAGGCCAGGTGGGCCTGGTGGGAGTTGCAGTTCCTGCTCTCCCGGCTGGAGCGGCTGTGCAGTTGCTCCAGGTGCCACAGGGACAGGTGGAGGTGTGCAAGCCCTTCTTCCTTATGCCTCTCAGCCCCCGCCCCCACCCTGTAGCACCTCTGCCTGCTCACCAGGTGGGGGCTCCAGGGATGATCAGCCACTCCCAGCCTTGGCTGGCGGTCCTTTAGTTTTAGGCAGGTGAGGAGCTATTGCCGGCTGGGTGATCTTGGGCAATCATGTAGACTCACTGAGCCTCAGCTTGAGAATCTGTAAAATGGGTTGATAACAACTTCATCACAGAGCTGTGGTGAAAATCAAATGTGATAATGGCTGTGAGAGGCTTTGTGAATAGTGAAGGATTGAGCCCAAGTTATTTTTGTACCCATTATGTCTAAGTGTGGGGGGTGATATGTAGTGGGTGTACACAGAGGTTGGTTCAGGGTGCTAATGTAGGACCAGCTGAACAATGAGTGATGCTGTCTCCTTGTTGTCTTTCCAGCTGGTTCTGAGGACATGGGGACCACAGTCAATGGAGATGTGTTTCAGGTAAGCAAGGTTCTGTCTCAGCAGTGGGGAGGACCAGCAACTTAGGTCTTGGTAACTGACGGCCCCATCATCGTTGGCGTAGGCTCCACGTTCTTCTGTCCTTTGTGTCTGATGCATTGTCATGGGAACACAGAGAAAGGTTCTGACATGTTTTCTTGTCATGTAAGGGGAGGGGATGAAGAATAAGGACCGCTAGAGACAGGGATTGGCGGGGAGTGGCCTCAGTTGCCCATAATGATGTCTAGTTTGGGGAGGGAGAGAAAAAGTG
Source organism: Eulemur rufifrons (assembly GCF_041146395.1). Lineage (NCBI taxonomy): Eukaryota > Metazoa > Chordata > Mammalia > Primates > Lemuridae > Eulemur > Eulemur rufifrons. The sequence continues at coordinate 189,972,352 of NC_090989.1, read as the reverse complement.
GCCCACAGCTGCACGGAAGGGAGGAAGCACAGGCCCTGCCTGAGCATGTGCCTGCTGTGAGGCTGAACCGAGTGGTCACCTCCAACACGTGTGAGCATTTTAACTGGACGAGCCCTTTGATCCAGAGCTTCCACTTCTTGGAATTTTCCCTAAGGAAATAGTTTAACAAGGACATGCAGATTCTTTGCGGGATTATTTATAATGGCAAACTGGAAACAGCCTAAGTCTCCAGCATCAGGGACTGAGTGGATAGATTGGAAAACCGTGCTGTTGTTAAAAAGGGCAGTCAGAGCTTCCTGTATTGACATGAAAAGATGCCCACAATACATTAAGTGAAGGAAGCAGCTTGCAGAATAGTATGCACAGTATGGTCCTGTTTTTTATTTTAAAAATATGTTTGTACAAAATATCTCAAAGGAGGTGCACCAACTGTTAACAATGGTTATTTATCTCTGAGGGTGGGTGTGGGGTGGGCTTAAGAAAAGGGCTTTCACTTTCACTGGATTGTTCAAAAATCTTTACAGTGATTTTTATACCAACAAAAGGGGGGGGGGACCTAGTAAGGATATTTCTAGTTAAAGACTGCTTCTCTCCTTACCCTACTGACCCTCCTCCCCTCATATACACACAAATCGGCTTGAGAATTGAGGCTGAGAACTCAGACCACAAGTGGCATCCCTGGGAACCCACAGATGCGACAGCCCTTACCTGCCTCCCCAGATGCCTGGGTAGGGTTAGGCCTCCACTGAATGAGCCTTCCTTCCCACTCAGATTGGGTCAAAGACCCTGGATCCCTGGGGCGGAGGCAGCGGGATCTCCTGAGCCCCACCCTGGGGAGGAGCTGGCTTCTTGAATCCTCTGGGAGAATAAACAATACTTACTTATGTAAGAGGGATGGGCTGGTACCTTACACAGGGAAACAGGCCAAGTCTTGTTTCTGGAAAATTACTCAACTATCAGTAAGCTACAAAAGTCGATCTCTAGGACTTTAGCAGCTTGATGTCTAGTTGGGCCTGAGAGAGCCAAAGAATGAGCATTTATTCCTGTACAGTTTGGTAGATGATTGAGACTTAGCTGCCCAGGCCCTGGACACACACAAAAGAACTTTGCTTGACCCATAAGTCCTAAAGTAGGGCCAGGCGTGGTGGCTCACGCCTGTAATCCTAGCACTCTGGGAGGCTGAGGAGGGAGGATCAATTGAGGTCTGGAGTTCAAGACCAGCCTGAGCAAGAGCAAGACTCCATCTCTACTAAAAATAGAAAGAAATTAGCTGGACGACTAAAAATATGTAGAAAAAAGTAGCCGGGCATGGTGGCGCATGCCTGTAGTCCCAGCTACTTGGGAGGCTGAGGCAGGAGGATCGCTTAAGCCCAGGAGTTTGAGGTTGCTGTGAGCTAGGCTGACGCCACGGCACTCTAGCCTGGGCAACAGAGTGAGACTCTGTTGCAAAAAAAAAAAAAAAAAAAAGTCCTAAAGTAGACCTGGAGCTAGAGGTACATTTGGAACCACAGAAGTACCTAGAACACTATTAGCAGGATAATTTGCCTTTTCTATAGATTAGGATCATAAAGCTCAGAGAGGTAAAGTGACTAATGCAAAGTCACACAGGAAATCAGTCAGTCTCGGAGTTTTCCACATTTGGTGGACTCGTCCCACCCCCCACCACTGCCTTCCTCCCCATCCCTTGGTCCCGCTTTGCACTTGGTGAACCTGAGGGCCCGGGGCTTCCTTCCCAATCTCAGTGGGGGCTCTTAGTCTCACTGTTGCTAATAACAACCCAGGTGTGTTTATTTGTAAATCATTTCACATCAGTGCCCTGCTAGAAGCCTTAGAGGCAGGGAGGATTCCCAGATGAGGCGGTCACACAGAAGCTTAGTGGCAAAGCTCTGGCTCACCTACATCTCCTGAGCCCTGATCTGGGGTGCTTTTCGTTACCCCGCTGTTGCTGGGACTGGCCGGGTGGCTGGGTGGCAAGTGGAAAGCCTTGGCAAACACTCCTTAGGACTGAGCATGGCAGGGTGTGGCCTGCACCTGCAGGGGGAGCGGAAGCCTGGGCCTGGGCCCGCCCAGTGCTGTCAAGGATCCCAGGCAGAGCTTGTGTGTTCCATTTCCTCTTTTCTGCAGCCTGTGGGCCACCAGGGTGTACCTGCCCACACCTTGTTCAGCTCCACCTAGCATTCCAGGGCAGGGACAGAAGGCCTCCAAAGGACCCCCCCAGCCCCCGCACACTGCCATCATCGTTCTCTGAGCTGCTTAGAGGAATCTACAGCTCAGCTTGGCTTAGATTTAGCTGGTCAATCCCAAAGCCGGATGTGCCTCATCCTCTTTGTCCCTGGAGTCACAGCACAGGCCTGGCCACCATAGCCCCTGGAGGCTCTGAGGGCCATGCCCAGCGGGGAGGAGGCCCTCCAGAGAGGGATTCCAGGGAGCGGGGCTGAGGGAAGCCTGGAGCTGCGGTAGCTTCCTGCCTGCTGGGTCCTGCTCTTCCCCGACCCCTCCCTCTCTGGAGCATGTCTGTATACACTGAGCCCTCCTGGGCTGTCAACCCTCCTGGCGGTGACCCAGTCTCCCCACCGGCATGCTCATGTGATTAAAGAAGAGCCCAGCTGTGGCTCCCGACACTCGCTGTCACTGGTAGGGTTAGGGGCAGAGCATCCCAGGGAAGAGGAGCAGCAAATTGCTTCTCAGGATCCTGCCCGCCGGCACCACCACTGTGCTCTCCTGGTTGTGGAGCCACAAGGGCCAGCAGGTATGGGGCCCGTGCCACATGACACAGTGAGCCACAACCCTGTGCCATCCCTCCTGCATCCCTCCTGCGTGCACGTCCTCTACGGGCTGCGGAGCGTTCCACAGCAGTCATCTCATGTGAGCCTCACTTCCCACCTTGAGTGGCATGCTGTCACTCTCATCTAACAGGCTTGAAATCCAAGCTGCCCAGGGAGGGGACTTCTCAGAGGACATGCATCCAGTGGATGGCAGAAGGGGGACTCAAAGTCCAGTCCCCTTGATGGCATGTCCAGTGCTTTTCCCGTGCCCCCTACACTGCATTGTAATCGGCCATTCCTTTACTCATTTCATCAACGCACATTCTTTGTGTGCGGCGCACTGTACTCGGACAGTGGGTATGGAGGCAAGTCTACTGGGGAGCTTGTCCTTGCAGAGCTCTCTTCTAGCAGAGGACAGGGTCCTGGACAGAAGTAATGGGAGTCCTCGGACATGGGTGGGCATCGAGAGCTTAGAGCCTGAGCTCCGCCTGTGTGTCAGGCATTGTCCAAGATTACATGTATGACTTCATTTAACCCTCCAATTCCCTGTGATGTTGGCTCTCTCGTTACTCCCATCTTACACAGGAGATGTGACAGCTTGCTCTAGTTGTGCAGCTAGTAAGAGAGAACTTGCATCTGGGCTCAGGCACCACAGCCTATGCTAAAGTCAGGGGACACAGCTGGGAGGGGACGCTGGAACAGGGTTTCAAGGCTGCCCAGGGGGATGTGGGTGGTCCTGGCTGAGGGAACAGCACGTGCAAGGGCACAGAGGGTAGGTCACTCAGTGCAGGGCTCACCCGCAGCCTGGGATTTGCACACAGAGGGATGTGTCAGGAGACCTGGAGAGGCCAAAGGTGCAGGGGCAGCTGTGCACAGCTCCCAGACAGGGTGCGATTGTGGGCCCCGCTGCTGGCGGGCACGTGGTGGGGGCAGTGGTGCCAATTTGGCCAGGCTTCGCACCCTAGGCCTGGGGCAGGGCCGCCTCCTGACATCAGGTGTGGTGGAACACCCTGAGTGATGCCTGGGTTTGGGGTCTGAATGTTCCCTCATGGCTGTTCCCACACCCAGACTGCAGGCCGCAGCGACAATTTGGGTGGAGTCAGAAGACCTCATTTTCTGGTTGTTTCCCGCCACGGAGCTGCGCTGAGCCTGTAGAATGGGGAGTGGCAGCCCTGCCCTGTGCCCCGCAGGGCTGTTGAGAAAAGTGCTCCGCAGCCCTGGGAGCTCTTTATAAACTGCCCAGCCCCTGAGTGAGCTGAGGGTGGTGTGTGGGCGTGTGGCAGAGGGAGGGGGCACGGGGCGGGGAAACTGGAGGAGGTGCAGCCTCTAATCTTGGGAAAGTAGATTTATGGGGAGACAAAGGTGGGCACACAATCGTGTCCCAGAAGTGACTTTGGTCCCTATTAGCTACTGTGTGGTGAGTCTGCTCACACCCAGTAATTCAGTGTGAATCCTGGCTCCGCCACTTCCTGGCTGGGGGACCTTGGTGCTTTGGAGCTGGAGTTTCCCTACCTGTAAAACAAGGAGAATAAAACTCACCATATAGAGTTGTAAAGATCAAAGAAAACCGTTCAATTGCAAGTTCTCTGGAGTCTCATTTTAGGGCAGGCTTTACAGAGATGCACCCGAAGTATGCAAATGGCAGGAGATTCCTGCCCCAGGGCCCGTCTTCCGCCCACCTCTCCCCTCTCCCTCGGTATCCTCTCTCACATCTGGTGACATCTGTGTACCCTGAGTTTCCCAAAGGAACCGGCCCCATGTGGTCCTCACGCATGCTGTCTCCTGGCCTGGAATGCCCTTTCCCGGCTGTCCTCGCTCTCCTGTTTCCCCAGGCAGGAATGGTCAGGCCCTCCGTGTGCCCTGTCCTCCTTCTTACCTGGCCTGTGTTGTGGCAAGCTCCCCAGCCATGGTTCTCATGTGCATGGGACTCCCCATTCCAAGCTCCTGGAAGATGGGCTGTCTTATTCATTCCTGTCCCCAGCATCCTCTCCCGAGCATCTGTGAATTCATTCAGTAGATATCCTTGAACTCCTCCTGCAGCCAGGCCCTCCTTGTCCTGGATGCTGGATGGGACGGGCAGTCTCTGTCCTTTGTGGGGCTTGCTTGCTTATTTCGGGGTGGGGAGAGACAGACAGTAAACATGTAAACAAAGCAGTCATTTTAGAGAGTGATCAGTGCTATGAAGAAAATGAACAGGGCAATTGCTTAGAGAGGTGGTCATGGTGGGGGAGGCCTCTCTCAGAGTTGAGGCCTCAGTCAGAAGACGAGGGGAGCCCTAGGAAGCTGTAGGCTCTAGATTTGAGGGGAAAAATGTTCCAGATAGAGACCCCAAGGGGCCACAGGATGAACCTCCCTAAGGGCCAGTGTGGCACAAGGGCACGGATCAAGGACAGACATCAGAGGCCAGGGAGAGACCAGATCGCTTGAATTGTATTCTAACCGTAGTGGGGAACCTTTGGATGTTTTCTAAGTATGACATGATAAATCTGATTTAGGCTTTGAACAGGTCTTTCTGGCATTTTGTGGAGAAGGGGCTGCGGGAAGACCAGCTGTGGTCCAGGCCAGAGGTGCAGGGCTGGCAGGGAAGAAGGTGGGAAGTGGTCTCATCAGGGGCACATTTTAGAGACGGTGGTGATGGGAGCAGCTGTGGCTTGCACGTGGGCTAGGAAGGAGAAATCCAGGGTGATGTGAGGTTTGGGCCTCAGCAACCAAGTGGATTGTGGTGGCTTTTCCTGAGACTGGGAAGCTGGTGGGGGAGGGGCAAATCTGGGGAGTGAAAAGTCAAGCGCTGGCGGAGATGCCTGTTGGACGCCCACGTGGCCAGCACGGAGAAAGGGCTCAGCACGTGCTTGCTAAAGGAGTGGGGATGGGGTGGTGGTCATTTTATTTTTATTTTTATTTCTAACTTCTCTGACCTCATAGAAGGGGGAGACATAGTCAACACAGAAACCAATAAGTCATTTGAGACGGATAAGTGCTGTGAAGAAAATAAAATCCTGGAAAGGCCCCTCGGGATGTTGGGAGAGTCTGTAAATCGAAGTGGAATGCTGAGCAGGAAGCGGGTGAGCCGCCCCACCCGAGGGCTGGACCACCCTGTGCTGCCCGCCCTTCCCTCCGTCCCCAGGAGCTAGAGGCAGTGGCCTGGGTGTTCCGTCTGCCAGCACCCACGGCCCCGCCGCCTCCTCTGAACCAGGCACCTGCTGACTTCGGGGTCTTCACTCATTCGATCGCTGCTTACTGAGCACCACTATGTGCTGGGACAGGGGTGGGTGCCAAAGGACAAAGGGCATGCCAGACACTGTCCCATGGGGAGGAGACATTAAATAACATAGCAATCATGACAGTTTTGATAAGTGCTTGAAGGAGGAGGACAGGGAGCCCTGAAGGGGTGGAACAGGGCCTCAGAAGCTATAAACAAGGTATGGCCCTGCCCACTAGAGCCCTTGTTTCCTTGGGGGAGACTTACGCAAGGTGGAGAAGGTGGTGGCAGAGAGGACAGAGAGGAAGGGGCATGAAACGTGCTTGGGGAATTGGGAAGTACCCCTGAGCTGGTGACTCTTGAGCTGGAATCTTGAGGGAGGGAGAAAGATTTCACCAGCTAAAGCAGGGAGGGGAGACAGGTGCAGGCCAAAGACGCCAGGAGACAGAGGGCAGCAGCTGGAGTGTGGGAGGCAGCTGGAGTGCAGCCAGGAATGCCAGGGCCCTGGAGTGCCCGAGGGGGCGTGGCAGGACCTGGGGCTGGATCAGAAAAGGGCTCTAGCTTTGCCAGAGCAGAGGGTGTGACATCGGCTGAGCTGAGCTCACAATTCCCAACGCTTTAAGTGCAGGGGAGAAGAGGGCAGAGCCCCCGCCTGGAAGTCAGAGGCCTGGATTCTGGCCCCGGCTCTGCCACTACGGCGTGCCATCTCTCCTGGCTCAGTTTCCTGCCCTGTAAAATGGGAATGAATACTAGTAATAATTCTAGCTACCGTTAACTGAGCTGTCACTCCGTGCCCGGCACTCTTCTAAATGTCTTACAAATATTGTTGCAGTAAATCACAACAGCACCTCTTAGAGGTCGACTTGCTATTGTTCCCATTTTCAGGTGAGAAAACAGAGGCCAGGTAAGGTTAAGCAACTTGCCCCAGGCCATACGCACATCTGGTAGCATCAGAAGTAGGATCTGGACCCCGACAGCCTGGCTGCAGAGTCCACACCGTCCACCATGGCGTGGTCTTAGCCACGGCCGTCCTGTATGTCAGGGCTGCTTGCCCACTCGGCCAGTGTCCACTGTGTGCCCGGCACTGTGCTGGGCTCTGGGGACACAGAAATGAATGGGACAGATAGGGTCCCTGCTGTCTTAAAGGTGACATTCTGATGGAGAAGACAGACAATGGACAAATAAACACATTATAAAGTGAGGTCCGTTCAGACTGTGTAAGTGTCGTGCGTTAATACAGCTATGACAGAGAGTGACTTTACTCATAGTAAACAAGGGACTCACTGTGTGCCAAGAAGTTTTCTAAGTTCTTTATTTTTCTTTTAACTCATTGCATCTTTATATCAACGTTGTGGGGTGTGTACTATTATTTAGCCCATTTTATGATGAAGAAAGTGGCTGACACCATGCTTTCTTGAGTCTCCTGCTTTTGAGGTATAAATGAGTGTGGCTGTCCTAGGGGCAATGGTCAGGCACAGAGAAGTTGAATAACGTGCCCAGGGTCACACAGCAGGAGGAGAGTTGCTGGCAGAGGGAACAGCAAGTGCAAAGACAGGGTATGGTCAGAGGACACGGTGGGTATGGGGTAGTTTGAGGCTGTTGAGTTATCCAGATGTGAGGGCTGCTTTGGTACTTGGTCCCCAGCAGAGGGGGCAGCAGAGACGGGGAAGGCGTGACAGGCTGTGTATGTGTCCTGTCTGTTTGTGTCCTAGGAGGCTAACGGTCCTGCCGATGGCTATGCCGCGATTGCCCAGGCTGACAGGCTGACTCAGGAGCCCGAGAGCATCCGCAAGTGGAGAGAGGAGCAGAGGAAACGGCTGCAAGAGCTGGGTGAGGGCAGGGCTGAGGCAGGAGCTGGGCTGGCTGTGTGGGACGTGGCGGATGGAGTGGGGAGGCTTTAGGGTGCGTGGCCCCCACGCTGCCTCACTGTGGGACTGGCTGAGGGTGGCCCTGGGCTGCCTGGCAGGTGCCAGGGGAAGAGCAGCCAGGGCAGCTGGGCCTGTGCCACCCAACTGATAAGCTGCCTCTCCTTTTCCTGGTGGGGTCACAGATGCTGCCTCTAAGGTGACAGAACAGGAGTGGCGAGAGAAGGCCAAGAAGGACCTAGAGGAGTGGAACCAGCGCCAGAGTGAGCAAGTTGAGAAGAACAAGATCAACAACCGGTGAGAGGAGCTATGGGGACATGAGGATGCTGTGGGGACAGGAGGATGCTGTGGGGACAGGAGGGGGCTGTGGGGACAGGAGGAGGCTGTGGGGACAGGAGGAGGCTGTGGGGACAGGAGGGGGCTGTGGGGACAGGAGGGGGCTGTGGGAACATGAGGATGCTGTGGGGACAGGAGGAGGCTGTGGGGACAGGAGGGGGCTGTGGGGACAGAAGGGGTCTGTGGGGACAGGAGGGGTCTGTGGGGACAGGAGGGGGCTGTGGGGACAGGAGGAGGCTGTGGGGACAGGAGGAGGCTGTGGGAACATGAGGATGCTGTGGGGACAGGAGGATGCTGTGGGGAAAGAAGGGGGCTGTGGGGACAGGAGGAGGCTGTGGGGACAGGAGGGGTCTGTGGGGACAAGAGGGGGCTATGGGGACAAGAGGGGGCTGTGGGGACATGAGAGGAGCTGTGGGGTCGTGAGGGGGCTAAGCAGTCATGAGAAGAGCTATGGGGACTTGAGGCAATCCCTGGGGACAGTGAGAGGAGCTATGGTAGGGAGGACTTTCTTGAGGACAGGGCAGTTGGTGGCAGGAGCAGGAGAGGAGAAACCATACCCCAGGGCTGCGTCCTCAGGTGCCCATGGAGTCCCGTGCCTTTGGCGCTGCTCCACCACTGAGGCTCGGCTCCTCTGCACCAGGGAGAGGAAGCTGGCATCGCCGCAGCTGACAAGGTCCAGGGTCCCGTCACGCAAGCCTGCTTTCTGGGGGCCCAGCTGCCACAGAACCACATAACCCGGGGCCATGGCCAGGGTTAGGGCGGAGAGAGCACTGGCCTGGCTCCGCGAGGAATCCACCTGTGCACAGAATCTTCCTGCTTGTACAAATGCCATTGCGGCTGCCCATAGTGGCTAAAGGTTAAACGGAAATAGTGGCTCGTGGACCTGAAAAGGCTGCGGCTGGGACTGTAGGCACAGGGGCAGTATGGCTGAAACAAAGCCCATCAGCACTCACTTTTGCTGCCGCTCAGCTCTGCTTTCCATGTTGGCGTCACTCTTGGGCACATGCCCCTGGTATGAGGGACAAGGATGGCCATCAGCAGCTCCATAGTTTTGCCCTATTCTCTTGGCAGCTCAGGTGAAATTAGGTCTAGCCAAAGTCCTTGGCCTGGCCCTCACTGGTCTGGCTCGGGTCATGTGCCCGTGCCAGGCCATGACCGGAGCCAGGGCAGGCATGCTCTGATCGACCCATCGTGGGCAATAGTCCCGTTCCTTGGGCTGTGCACGGGGGTCAGTCCCACCCAAACGTCAGGGACTGAAGTGAGGGCGCCTCATCCAGCAGAGAACAATCCGGAGAAAGGGGTCGGATGGCGGGTGGACAAGGACAGCAGATGCCCACCAGAGAACACCTTTGTGGAAATGGTCTCAGACTGGACACTGCCCAGGGCCCCCTACCTCTGAGGCTGTGCCCTTCAAGGTACAAGCTTCCAGGAAGGGACAATCTTCCAGGAAGGGACGGACAGGCCCCCTCTGGGAAACCGCCACTCTTCTGTTCAAGAAACTGCTGCGTGCCAGGCTCTGGGCTGGGCACCGAGGAGGTAGAGATAAGGAAGACCCAGTTTTATGTCCTCCAGGAGCTGGAAGGAGAGTCACAGGTACTGCTGAGCTGGAACACAGGAGGCCGTGGAAGCAAAGGAAGCTAGGAAGCCGGTGGGGAAGGCACCTCCGTGTCTGGGGACTTGGGCTTTGGAGGATGACTAGGAGTTCATCAGGGAAAAAAGGACAGGGGGTGGAGGAGGGCATTCTAGACCTAGGAACAACATGTTACGAAGGAAAGGATGTAGTGTATCGGGCCACAGGGGTCAGGGAGTGGTAGCAGAGAGGGGAGGAAGGGGGGTCACAAGGTGAGGGCCTTGGATAATAGGGTTGGGTAGAGACACAGGCAGTGGGGAGCCACTGAAGGTTTTTGATCAGGAGCAGGAATATGGTCAGGGCTGTTTTAGAAAGGCACTGGGGCCGGGATGGAGGATCCCCACTCTCCCCTCTGGGGCAGGGATAGCTGCTGAGCCTCCAGAACTGTGCTTCCTAACACCTCTCCCACTGGAGGTATTAATGCCGTCTCTCTTTCTTTTTAACCCTCTGCCTGCCTGTCTGTCTTGCTGTCTGTCTTCCCCACCTAACCCCTTCCCCTGACCTGTCCCTCAAGGATCGCTGACAAAGCATTCTACCAGCAGCCAGATGCTGATATCATCGGCTACGTGTATGTGTCCCTTTTGCTCCTCTGTTGGGGGGAGCTGGAGCCGTGCAGCCCGTGTGTGGCCGGCACACAGTTTCTTGAGTCTCCTGCTTGTGCAGTATAACCAAGTGTGGCTGGGCTCGGGACAATGGTCAGAGCAGGAGGCAAACCTCTGGGCGGGTGCAGGCACCAACCCTCGGCTCCATCCCCCCAGCAAATTGGAGGCAGCCTGGTGACATCAGAGCCCTGCAGGGTGGAGACACGGAGAATGGGTGGCCATTCCCGCGTGGGAGGGGAAAATGGCAAAGCAGCCCCAGCGCCCTCCCTCTGAGGTGCCTGTTGCGGGTGGGTGGGTGGGTGGGGTGAAGGGGTCTTTTATTGAGCAAAACAAACACGGAGCACAGGATGCTGGAGGCAGATGGAGAGGAATGAGACGCCCTTATGTGCACATCTGTTCCTGTCCACCCCTGCCTCCAAGTGCACTGACGTTGGCCACGAGCCCCTGCCCAGGCCTGGACCATGTTCCAGGCTTGGGGTCTAGTTGGTACTATGACTAATCTAGACCTGGGATGGCAAACAGGTTTCATCTCATGCCACTTACAGTTGATGGGTAGTGACAGCCTGGAGGGTGGTGTTGGGAACCCGGAAACTGCAGGGAAAATGCAGTGAGTGGCATCCACCATGTGTGTGCCAAGTGCTTGCTGTTCCTCACTTGGGTTGTGCCCTCTCGACCTCTGATGCAGCCGGGGCTTAGCCTTCCCTCATGGAGGGCAGGGCACACCAGGGTCCTCCTCTCCCCGCTCCCATCCACTCTGCCATCCATCCAGCGCCCGCTGGCGCTTGCCCTATGCCAGGCTCTGGCCAAACAGGAGTGAGATACACACAGACTGTCCCCCAAGGTGGTCATGGTCTGGAGCATGTTGTGATAAGAGCCTTGTGGAAGGACACAGCAAGCTCTGGAAGGATCCCTGGTGTAGACTCTCCCTCCCTCCTGGGGGGGGCCAGGGCAGGCTTTGGAGATGTGGGACCTTCTGCTGGACCTTAAAGTGTGAGGAGTTTTTCAGGCTGGGGGGTGGAGAGGGAAGGAGGGGGAAGCAGCTGGGGCAAAGGCATGGAGCCAGGAACGACCCCACTGCCTGCAGTGGCCAGGGCTGAGGGGATGGGTGGGAGCTGAGGCTGGGAGGTGGTCAGCTTGGGGCCGGTTGCAAAGCTCCAGTTGTGCCAGGCTAAGAAGTTGATCCAAGCAGTGGGGAGCCACGGGAGGTTTCCAGCAGGGGATGAGGATACCAGATGGGCATGGGTGCTGTGGAATACCACAGGGGGATTGGTGCTCCTATTCAGCCTGAAGAAATGGCCCAGGAGGCACCCAAGACGACCCTGAAGAGAGGGAGAGTCTACACCAGGGCTTCTCAGACTTCCATGTGCCTGTAAATTACCAGGCGAGCTTGCGAAACCAGATACAGATTCTGATTCGGTGAGACCCAAGATTCTGCATTTCTCATGAGCTCCATGGTGATGCTGATGCCACTGGACCACGGACCACACCTTGAGCTACATGGACGGAAGGGAGCCTCTTGACCCTGAAGAGCCAGCTCCCAGGATAGCTCCTCTCACTCCCTCACCGTCCAGCTCCACATACACACTTTGCATTTTCCCGAGCCTGCACCCACTTGCCACCTCAGTGGATTCTTCGGCAGGGTGGAGGCTGTGGTCCTCATATTACAGGTTAGGGAGTGAGCACACAGCCCGTAAGCAACATCTTCCTTGGCGCAGTCTGTAGTGATCACATGGGGAGGTACCTGCCATCAGCCTGGCATGTGGCACAACTGGTCCTGCTTGAGCTGCAGAAGGGGCTTCCAAGAAAAAGGGACTTTCTAGAGTCCCTTGCTGACCAAACAGGACACAGAGCCAGCCCTCCCCACCTAAGAATCCTTTATTATCTTTCTCTTACTTCCATGTTTAGCTTTTGCCCACTATACTGTATTTACTATACTTTGTTGCCCCATTGTCCCTTAATCAGTGGCATCTATAACTGTCAACCAGAACTTCTGATGATAAGGCCACCAGTTTTCATCCTAACTTGATTCTAACCAAAAGCAAAGTCTCCAGTGGAGCATTCCCCAGGCCGTGGCTCCATGGAGACAACAGTCATTTCAGGCTAAAGAGGGCTCTGTAGTCACATACACTCGGGACGTGGTGGGTTCTCTACCCACACGCTCCGCCTTGGAGGTTCAGGATGCACATTAGCACGTTAAAGGCTTAGAAAGTCTTGGTACAAAGATCCTCTTTAACTGATTTTTCCATATATATTTGACCACAATCATTTTCTGGAGACTACTTACACAGAACATTTAGGCAATGCTGAACTAGGTGCTTCAGGTAGTTAGGTGGTGAGTCAATGTCGTATCTGCCACATTTTTGGAAATGTTGAAAATAGCTACAGTTCTGCATTAGTTCCTCCAAGAGCCTTTAGGTGTCAGGAGCCCCAGGTTGGGAACTCCTGATAGGGAAGTAACCTGGGCCGGGAAGACCCTTCTGAAGAGGTGAATGAGACCTGCACTGAGACCCGAATGACAAGAAGAGGCAAGCCACGGGCAGGTGTGGGGGAAGAGCATTCCAGAAAGAGGTGATAGCAAGTGCAAAGGTTCTGAGGCAGGACCAAGCTAGACTTCCTTTTATGCCAAGGAAGTTTTTATGTTCCCAGGTAGCCGAGGTCGGAGGGCACAGGGCTGGGGAGGAGACCTCTGGACAAAGTGCCCCAGGTAGGCTGGGCAGAGCAGCACTGACCCAGGGGGAAGGTGAACAGCTGTGAAATCTCTGTCCTACTTCCACCTGCAGGGCATCGGAGGAGGCTTTTGTGAAGGAATCCAAGGAGGAGACTCCAGGCACAGAGTGGGAAAAGGTGGCTCAGCTATGTGACTTCAACCCCAAGAGCAGCAAGCAGTGCAAAGACGTGTCCCGCCTGCGCTCGGTGCTCATGTCCCTGAAGCAGACGCCGCTGTCCCGTTAGTTAGTTGCCTGTCATGAGCATGGCCACAAAGCATGGGACAGGCCTGGGCAGAGGAGGGGCAGCTGCTTTGGCCGGGGTGGAAACCATCTCCAGCAGCTGCTGCACACGGCCCATTCCGTTCCTCTCCATCTCCCGGGGCTGGAAAGGGGGACCTCACCCCTCTGGCCCCTTACTCCCACCTGGCCCTGTGGTTCAGCCCCTCATGCTTCCTCTCAGTCCACTCAATTGTGACTGTCCCTCCTGATGTATTTTTTTTCTTGGCTTAAAGGATGTGTTGTTAACTCTTTTTACACTTACTTATTATCATTCTCATTTCTCTGGAAGCCACAGTTGGTGTCAGGGCTCAGTTTGTACTTAGAAGTTTCCCAGCTTCATGGCCTTCAGAGAAGGTGAGGATGTTTGCCTGGAAACCCAGGGGCCCCCAGCCAGAAGTGGGTGCCCCAACCTGCCTGTGTCGGCTGCCTCCACCCCCAGGAGGAAAGACAACCTCTCACAGGATACTTTTGCTAACTCGATCATTTCTGGTCCTTTCACAAGCCTATGAGGTACAGATTCTGTTATTCTCATTATAGAGCCAAGGACACCAGGCTCCCAGGGGGGAAGTGGCATATAGTGGGGAGGGAAGAGGCAAGACCAGAGGCTCCTGGTGGTGGCTTCCTCTAAGCCCGGGTGAGAGGCTGGTGAAGGTAGTCTCTGCCAGACTCCCTTCCTCAGGGTTGGCCGGGACCGTCTGGATGTGGAGGGCCAACTGTTCTGCATATTTCACCCCCTCCTTCAGCTGTGCCCTTCTGTGGATTTGGGACAAATAACCAGTGACCACACCTTCTTTTCCTTCAGCAGAGGCTACAAATAGGACATTCATGACCTGCACGGTGTTTAAAAAGATTTTAGTAATTGCCAATAAATATTAGTTTCCTAGGGCTGCTGTAACAAAGTATACAAACTAGCTGGCTTAGAACAACAGAAATTTATTGTCTCACAGTTCTGGAGGCCAGAAGTCCAAAATCAAGGTGCCAACAGGGCCGTGCTCCCTCTGAAGAAGCTGGGGAAGGAACTGTTCCAGGCCTCTCTCCTGGCTTCTGGTAGCCTGAGGTGTTCCCTGGTTTGCAAATGCATAGCTCCAATCTTTCTTCCATCCTCATGTAACTGTCTTCACATTGTCTGCCCTCTATGCATGTCTTTGTGTTCAAAGTTTCCCTTTTTCTAAGGACACCAGTCATTGGATTAGGGCCCACACTAAACCTCCTTTTAACTTTAACTCTGCAAAATCCCCATTTCCAAATAAGGGCACATTCTAAGGAACCAGAAGTTAGGACTTCAACATACCTTTTTTGGGGACCACCACAACACCAACACTTACAAAAAGTGCCACAGTCCTCACCACACCATATCCTTTCCTTGTACCGTGAGGCCAAGGGTCATCGCAGTGCACTGCTCTGCATTTGTAATCTCTGCCTCACAGCTGAGAGGCCACGGGGAAGACGAGAAACTTAGCTCGCTTTGGTCATACACATCCTCCACTACAAAATCTAGACTTTGTCATAGGGCTCAACGGGTGTGTCTTCTTCATTCTCCCTTTTCCCTTTTGCCAACCTGAAGCTGGTATTGAAAATGGTGGAATCACACATGGGAGGAGAATGGTCCCTGAATCAACACTTGAGGAGAGCTGACCACAGATCAGGAAGACTTTACATGAATGAGGAACTCACAGGCCACCTCTCTTCTAGAGTTTGCTCAGGTCCCCAGGCTCCTCTTCCCAAACCCTAAAACCCTAAGGACACAAATTGCTAGGGAGCTTCAGGACTGTGCACACCATGAGCTGGGAGCAATGACTGTGGCCCTGGTGGAAGTGAGGCCATAGGTGAGGGTGGCTGCCATGCCCAGACAACCTGAGTAGGAGACAAAGCAGCTGGGGAGGTTTCTTCCCTCTTTGGACCTCCCTTCCCCAAGGCCAACAGCAGAGGGAGGGTGAAGGAGTTGGTTGAGGCGGGGTCCCCCTAGTTCCCTAGTCTGCCCCATTCCAGCCCCCCAATCCCACCTCCAAACCCTGCCACTGTTCCTGCTCCAATCAGTTCTTCCCAGGACACCAGGCAGCTTCCCTGAGCCTGTTTCCTATTCTGTAATGTGTCAAGAGTCAGGATGGTCTAGAACAGTGGAGCCCTAGGGGTTCTTAGTAGGTGGAAGTGAGGTAAAGAGCAGGTGCAGAGTGGAGAGCAGAGCCCCCTGCCTCTGACAAAACCATGGCAGGTCTCATCTGAAGGAAAGTTTTTCTACTAAGTCTGAAAAACTGCTGGCTAGATCAGTTTTTTCAAACAGCATCACTCTAGGCCCACTGTCTAGAATCTCAAGGAGTGGCACCTGGGAATCTCTATTTTTAACACCTGCTCCAGGTGACTGTTACCAGGAAAGTTTGAGAATCACTAGACTACCTGATTCCTAAGGGCCACTCCAGTCTAAGCCTATTTCCTCCTAAAAACAAAGACCAAAACTAGGGGAGGGGGTGAGCCTGAGAATGAATTCACCAAACTACAAGTGGATTAGAGTTTATTAAGTAGGGAGTGGAGAAGGTGTGGCACAAATAGAAGTATGCAACATCCAAACTGAACAGAATCTGGGATTTCTGAAAAAACCTGTCGGTTAAAGGTTACATACACAATCAGCCACTTCCTCCCCCAGTGACACAGGGGCGTGTCAGGGGGAGAGGAAGACTGGTGGTTGCTCCTGGGTCTTGGAATCATCTCTGCGGAGCTTTCAAGGCCAGGACAAAGGCTCAGGGTCGAGACTTCATAGCTGATGCAGCTAGACCCAGCAAGATGGCTGTGACCGTGAAGCCCTGGGCGGCGATCCGAGTGCGCATCATGAGCTGAGAGCGCTGGCTGTGGCCCCGGTGGAAACTGTAGAGGCCGTAGGTGAGGGCGGCCGCCGTGCCCAGACAACCTGAGTAGGGGACAAAGCAGCTGGGGAGGTTTCTTCCCTCTTTGGACCTCCCTTCCCCAAGGCCAACACCTCCGGGCCACAGCGGAGGGAGGGCGGATGGGTTGGCTGAGGCCAGGTCCTCCCAGTTCCACAGTCCGCCCCATTCCAGCCCCTCCAATCCTGCCTCCAAACCCGGCCGCTACTTCCGCTCCCATCAGTTTCACCCTTCACCGCCCGTCCTTCGTCACATCTCTGGTCCATTCTCATCCAGCCCCCATTGGAGTCCCTGGTCCTCCCGTATTTCATTCCCTCCGACATCACAGTCCTCTCCGTCTACAGTTCCTAGAGCACCCACTTACCTATGGGTACCATTGGGTTCTCGCGGGTCTTGCGAAGGAACTTTTCCTTGAAGCCTTCTGGATTTCTGTACATGGTGGGGCTAAAGCCCTCAATGACTGGGGGCTGCGATGATTCAAAGGGTGCCTCCGGAGTCACAGGGCCAGGAGCCGCCATGTCTGGGCAACAGCTGTAGTTGATAACAGAGACGCTGAGCTCCACCTCCTGACGGAGGTCATGAAATGGGCGGGGAAATGACTATGTTGGCGTTGTACGCAGGCGCACGCGCTCATTGCATTTTGGGAGTCGTAGTAATTAGCACTGTAAGGCTACGGAAGGGACTACGTTTCCCAGAAAGCCTGAAAAAGCCTTGCGCACAGCCTCCGCCAGGAGTTTGTGGCACGAGGTTCTGAGAGTGAGAGGCGCCAAGTGCGAGCGCAGCTGCTGTGGTCAGCGCGATGCCCAAGGCCAAAGGCAAGACCCGGAGACAGAAATTCGGTTACAATGTCAACCGAAAGCGTCTGAACCGGAATGCTCGACGGAAGGCGGCGCCGCGGATCGAGTGGTGAGGAGGCGGGGGTTCGGGAGGCAGCGGGCCTCGGCCCGCACGGCCCGCGAGGTACTGATCCGCGATCTCTCTCTTTGCCGGTAGCTCACACATCCGACATGCCTGGGACCACGCCAAATCGGTGCGGCAGAACCTGGCCGAGATGGGGTTGGCTATGGATCCCAACAGGGCGGTGCCCCTCCGTAAGAGAAAGGTACTGACATGAGGGCCCCTGCCCTTGTCCTCTTCTCTCGTCACGCTTACCTGGCTTTCAGGACTTGATGCTGCCCATTACCTTCCTCACGCTCTTCCTGGGTTTTGGCCTCCCCTCAGTCAGCCTGCACTGACTGTGGTCAAGCGTCCGTTTACAACCTTCCTCATCCTCCCCAGCACACATTTGGACGTGGGTTGAGCTTCCCCTACTTTCCTCCACTCGGTCTTTTTCCTCTGAAATTAACCTGTTTGGGTCCTTTGGCATGTCAATGGTATTTTCCAGAATTTATCTTTTTCTGTCTTAACTTTCCTAATAAATACTCCCTGGAGTTTGGGATCTTTACTTACTGTTTCTTACACCTTTCCCTGGTCATTCAGTCATTCTTGGTCTGAGGCGTCCCTGGGACTAGTTTCTCTTGAATAAGTTTTTGTCTGGACGACCCTTTCAAATTTTCAAAAATTAGGGCGCTTTGGGGGGCCGAGGTGGGAGGATTGCTTGAGCCCAGGAGTTGGAGACCCCGTGTGCACAAAAAATAGAAAAATTAGCTGGGCATAGTGGCGTGTGCCTGTAGTCCCAGCTACTCGGGAGGCTGAGGCAGGAGGATTGCTTGAGCCCAGGAGTTCCAGGCTGCAGTGAGCTATGATGAGGCCACTACCCTCCAGCCTGGGCAACAGAGCGAGACCCTGTTGCAAAAAAAAAAAAACCCAAAAAACAAACAAAACTTTAAAAAATTGCATCTTTCACTCAGTAACCTCTTACCTGCTTTAATTTGTAGCGTTTGTAAGTACGTGATAGTATGTATTTATTTGCTTATCCATTTTCTGTGCTTCTTACCCCCACTCGTTTTGTTCTCTACTAAATCCCCAGGGTGCTTAGGATGTGACATGTGCTCAATAAATTATTAACCTCATAAATGGGCTCGCTGAATGAATTTGTCCCATTGCCTAAGTTTCTTTTTATCCCTTCTTGCGGAGGAAAATGGTACTGCTGTTTCTTGAATAAATGTGAAGCTACAGCCAAGTGTTGTCAGGTAACTCCTCCCCTAGAGAAGATATCTGACATCTCCCCCTCATTGTAAATTAAAAAGTGCTTTCATGTGTACTGTTTCTCTCAATTATCACACAACTAAGTGAGGAAGGCAAGGAGTGTTTTACCCATTTTATAGATAGGCAAAGAAAGAGAAATTGCTTGTGTTTCTTTTGGGAACCATGGGTTCTAGTTGTTGAAGCCTCCAGGCCATTAGTTCTCCTTGTTACCTATTCTGCCTGACCTTGGGTGGGATTCTTATGGGTAATGTAGTTGTATTAGGATGAGCAGGAGTCTAGAACTTTCCCTCATCAAAGATCCTTCCTTTGTCTACTGGTCTCATGGGCTCTTTTCTTTGCAGGTGAAGGCCATGGAGGTGGATGTAGAGGAGAGGCCTAAGGAGCTTGTGCGGAAGCCCTATGTGCTGAATGGTGGGTACAGGCCATATTCCTTTAGGTCACCATCCTGCACTGTCAGAGCTGGAAAGGGCCCTCAGATGTCCTCACCTTGCAGATGGGGAAACCAACGTTCAGAGGGGAGAAGGGAGCTGGTCCAGGGTTCACAAAGTTAGGACTGTGTCCCTAGCTGGGACATTTTCAGTCTACTGACTAAACTCAAGTATGTGAACTAAGGTCAGAGATGTTCAGGGAGGGTACAGCCAGGTGCCTGAGAGAACAGAAAAGAAACCATCAAGTCTCAAGCCTATGTTTGACTTGTCATGAATTTAAGGATGAACTGATTTTTAGAGATTCTGTCATCTCATTAAATGTTTCTAATGACAAATCAATTTCATGTATATTAAGGCTATAGATGCTGAATATTAAAACAGAGGAGAGTAAACACTGAAGGAAAGCAGGAATACTCTAGAATTCTTTACCTATCCTTCCCTTTAGCTGTCAGGGAGTTTTAACAGCTCTCCTGAAGGTAAAAGGATTTGAATGGCCAGACATCAGATACAGAATTCCTTGAGTTCCTCTCTTTAATTTATCTCATTGGTTCTTATAAGAACTGCATAGGACAGAATTGTATGTACAAAGCCATGTGTACTTATTGTAGTCAAAGACAAACATCTTTTCAGTTTTCAAAATTTTAAATTGTGGTTTAAAAATATATAAAATTTAACATCTTGGCTGGGTGCGGTGGCTCACGCCTGCAATCCTAGCACTCTGGGAGGCTGGGGCGGGAGGATCGCTTGAGCTCAGGAGTTTGAGACAAACCTAAGCAAGAACAAGACATGTCTCTACTAAAAATAGAAAAAAAAAACATTAGCTGGGCATTGTGGCATGCACCTGTAGTCCCAGCTACTTGGGAGGCTGAGGCAGGAGGATTGCTTGAGCCCAGGAGTTAGAGACTGCAATGTGTAGTGAGCCATGATGAGGCCACTGCACTCTAGCCTGCCTGGGCAACAGAGCAAGACTCAGTTCAGTATTATTACGTTTATTCACATACTTGTGTAACAGATCCCCCAAGCTTTTCCATTTTGCAAAACTGAAACTATCCCCATTAAACAACAACTCTCCATTTCCCCCTATATCTAGCCCCTGGCAGCCATGTCAAAAATAATTTTGATTATAAGCAACATTAGGACTTAACCCCTGGATAAGATCTGATAACTTCATTTCTATGAGGTAGGTATTTTTCTCTGTCTGGATGAGAAATGGTAGAGTATTTGCCTAGCTATTTTAAAAGTGAAGCCATTATTGACTCCTGGATTTTTCCTTTACCTGGAGCAGTGAGGTGCCTGGGCCCAGCTTCAGTCCCTGGTCTCTGCGCTTTAGAGTTCACTTATTCAGACCTTTCCATTTCATGTATTGGCATAATAGTTCAAGAAAAGAGGTTCTCTGGGAGTCTGATAGCTGGAAGGGAGCCCTGCCCCGTGGACAGGCAATCTCTTTTCATCTCTCTGTCCCACTACCGGACACTTCTTAGAAGTTTTTAGTTTCGTGCATTCCTTTGAAACCCACTTGAGGCCCAGAGAGAAATTACTTGCCTTTCAGGCAGTTGCTGTGTTGGAAGATGATTGAGTCATAGGAGGCAGAGCCTGGGATCTACGGGCTGAAGAATAAGGTTCTAGCAATGCACTTGGGGATGGGGAGGCAAAGACTATCAAATGGTTGGTGTAGCAAGTCTTATGGCTTGGGAGTGGGTTGGGGGGTAATTGGACAGCTCATATAGTGCAGAGAGCAAAGCCTTATTCCTCGTCTTCCGGCTTCTCTTACCCCAGACCTGGAGGCAGAAGCCAGCCTTCCAGAAAAGAAAGGAAATACTCTGTCTCGGGACCTTATTGACTATGTATGCTACATGGTGGAGAACCACGGGGAGGACTACAAGGTGAGCGGCTCAGGCCTGGCAGGAAGAACCACTGGGTGGTTGGGAAGGCGCCCTGGACCATGTGTGGTGATCTTGCCTAGCACCTGCTTCCTGAAACTGAGTGGAAAGAAAGGGAAGAAAAAGACTAGGAAATGGATCCTATTAACAGGGATCTAATGTGAACAGAATGCTTGCAGCAGGGAGAGACTAAATGGTCTGGTTCATATCCCACTCACAGATAAGTGCTTGCATGGTATTTTTTAAAGAACTTGGACTAATTGCCATGTTAATTATGGGAAGGTTCAGATAAAATTCTGTATTTTTGGCTGCTTTTAAAAATTGAAAGCTCTGGCCACACTGTGTCCAGGTGATATTAGTTGGCTGTGGATGGGGCATGGGCTCCTCATCTAGCCCCAGCTCCTGCCTGGTCCCTAAATGCTGAAGGGCTCCACGTACACCATGACTGTTGAGTGAGGAATCTAGACCTCAGGGATAGGAGGTGGTTTGCCCAGTTCAGCCACAGGTAGGATTTGAACCTTTGCCTGTGTAGCCCTCTTCAAGTAGCCTTTCTCCCTTCTTAGGCCATGGCCCGAGATGAGAAGAATTACTATCAAGATACCCCGAAACAGATTCGGAATAAGATCAACGTCTATAAACGTTTTTACCCGGCAGAGTGGCAAGCCTTCGTGGATTCTTTGCAGAAGAATAAGATGGAGGTTGAATGACTGGTCTGCATTGCACCTGCCCCAGGCAGAGCCTCCTGCTGGACCAGTGAAGCCAGAGCCAGGGTTTAAAGCAAGGCGGGCTGTGTACCTTCAGAGGGCTGGCCAAACCCCATGGAACCAGAAGGTTACACATACACTCTCGCACTTACACACATTCCCCTCTGGAAGGGACTGTCTCTGGGGTTCCAATTTACATTCTTCTGGAGGCTCATGGAAAAGCCAGAACCTGCTGTTTTCAGAGTGTGTAGTTTATTTGAATATAGTCTGTACATAATAAATCAAAGATATTTTACTCCTCTGATGGTTTTATATTTTCCCCTCCCAGCCAAGTCCTGGGGCTGCCCCAGCGAAAACCACCTCTCCCAAAGCTGAGAGGCCATCCAGCCTAACAGCATATGGTTCATTCACAAGCCCTTGTAGCCACAGCCTCCCTCTTCTCGATTGTTCTCTGCCTTTGCTTCCTGCAACAGCAGTTCCATCAGCCCTTCTACAGAAGCTCCCTGGGAACCCTGGGCTGCTTGGGAGGGGGCCTGCCTTGCCTGTGCTAGTCCCAGCCCTGGGCTGAGGGCTGGTCGGGCCCTAGCCTGAGGCCAGCGGGGGCTTAAGGCAGAGAGTAAGGAGCTGAACTCCTGGTCTTCCCTCCGTGTGAGCTGCCCTTTGCTTTTCTTTGGGTTGCTTGTGTTGGCCTTGGCCTGAAGTGAATCCGAGGCCCCCAAACCTGCCTTCTGGGACTATGGTGGGCTACTAAATATCACTCTATTGTGTGCCAAATACTGGCTACACACAGCATGGCCAGCCTCTGGGACCAGGCCTGCCTGATTTGATGGCATGTGAGGTAGTGATACTTGTGACATAGCAGTATCACAGGCAGGGTATGAAGTGGGCACTGGGCATTTTCTTAAGTCCTGATACTTTATCCCCAACTATTAGTAAAACAAAAACCCTCTCACTCCCAAGGTCTCTCCTAGAAGCACCTATAATCTTTCACCTCACTGCTCTTTTTTTTTTTCCTTAAAGACACCATCTTGCTCTGGCCCACAGGATCCTCCCACCTCAGCCTCCTGGGTAGTTAGGACTATAGGTGCATGCTGCCATGCCCAGCTAATGTAAAAAATTTTTTTATGGAGATGGGGTCTCACTATGTTATCCAGGCTGGTCTCCAATTCCTGGCTTCAAGTAACCGCCTCAGCCTCCCAAAATGCTGGGATTACAGGCGTGAACCACTGTACCCAGTCCTCACTGCTCTTGAAAAGGAGAAGAGCTTGGTATTTTTACACTGATCATTTCATGTGAAAGCCTGTAAGGTGCATGGTTTCATCCTCATCTTAACAGGTAAGGAAATAAGCTGGAGAGGTGTCAAAGTGGGGTTTGAAGTCAAGTCTGTCCAACTAAACCTCGGCTTTCTGTTTGCTATCTTCCCCTTTGACCCCTGAAGACAGCCCCTCCACCCCACACTATCAAGGCAGGCTGGGAGGGTCCCAGAACACACCCCTTATCAGACCCAGCCTTAGACTGCAACAGAGTGGCCGCTGCAAGCACTGAGAGCACAGTCTGTAGGGTCTGGTCTGTGGCAGAGCTCGAGGGGGCCTGTGAATTGGCCTCATAACTTAGGGGAAGCCTTCCCTTCCACAGTCCCCTGCCCCCAGGCTAAGTGCCCTATAGTCTCTACCCCCCAGAGTGCTGTAGCAATACTGACCACTGCCCTATCTGCCTTTTAATTCCCGTGACATCCCCTGCCAGCCAGCCTGAGTGCAGGCACCTTGCCTGGAGGTGCTGAGGGTGCTGTGGCGCGGCTGACTGCTGGCTCTGCGGCCTCCCTCCTGCCTGGCGTGGAGGCAGTCAGAGGCTGCCCTGCTCCCGTTTCACCCCGAGCTCTGGCCCCCTGTCAGCTAGAACTCCTCTCAAGGAGGGTGGCAGAAGGCTTTAGCTATCCCCAGAAGGTACTGAGTCAGGCCAAAGCTGATGTTCCTGCCGACCCGATTCTCGACCCACACGGGCTGAAAGGCTGGGGGACTGGGACTTGCTGATTGACAAGTTACCGTGTCACTAGGAACTGTTGTGGGACCACCCTCCACAGCTGCCCCAGCTTGTGACAGCAAGCACTCAGCTCACACTGCTCAAAATAAGAATTCAAATGAAACAGTATCAGAGTTTTGGCATTTATTGGGTGCCTCAAACAGCCATTGACACTCCGTTTTATGCAGTTTGTCCTTGGCAGCCCTATGGGTTGGGTCACGGGCTGAGACAGCAAGGCCCCTCCACTTCAGACCTTTGATTGGAATCCTCCCCTGTCCCTTAATGGGCCCCCTTTCCAGGGGCAGCAGACAGAAAAAGTTGGAAGTCCCCCTTTTCACAGCTACTAGAAAGGACTTAGTGTTCCAAACCCCAACGCCTGAGTATGTGTGAGCAGACGAACGTGAGGGGCAGTCTGCTCCGATCACCTCAGGACAGGTCTGGGGCAGCTGCAGGACGGCCACCTCAGGGGAGTTTCAGCAGCCCATGCAGAAGGCTGGCAATTCCTCCTAAACTAGCAGAACAACAAAATGTTTTGGAAATGGTTTTTGGAGAATCTGGTGTTTCATTTGGGCAGACAGGCAAGTGGTGTCAGATTTTCATCAGCTCGTCTCCATGAAACACCGTGAGGCTGTGAGGGACTGACTTCCCCTGCCAGGCCAACACCACAGCATCAGCACAAGCTTAAAACCTGCAGTTCTGGGCACCAAGGGTAACCACAGGTGGCTTCCTGGGAGGGGCAGCCAGTCCAAGGTGGTGGTTTCAGCAGCCTCAAGAGCCCTCTTTCCTGCCCATCGGAATGTCCAAGCTCCGGGCCAGGGTGGCCTTTCCTCAAAGGGATGGCAATAGGTCAGAGGATGGGAAACTAGAAGCCACAGTTTCATTTAAGTTACCTAAGAACAAAAACCCCCAGTACCAGGGGAAGGATCCAGGCAAGAACACATAAGTATAGTGGAGACGTCCATGTGAAGAGTGGACACTGTACGGTCCACTCCCTCAGATCCAGAGCCTGCCCTCCAGCCGTCTTTGTAAGAACATGAGAGCTGCCCAGACATTAACCCTCTGTTCACAAGCTCAGTTAGCTCAGCAGCTGTTGGCCTGGGGCAGTTGGGGGAATACAGTGCCACCCACGCTAGATCACTTTGAGATGAGTAGCTCCAGGTAACTGGGCTGGTTCCCAAGAGCAGGTGATCTGGGCTCCTGAATCACGAAGTCACATTCGGGAGCAGATGGGTACGAGCACCACAAGGCCAGGCAATTAGCTGAGGTTGGTAAGAAGGCCTGATCACCCACCGTGCCCAGGCTAGTCATGGTAGAAACCAGAGCAAATGAGCACTGTCTGGCACTTTACCTGAAGGACAGGCCAGCAGCCCCACAAGGGGAGCACAGCTGTTGACCCACAGGCTGCTAGGATGCTTATATTCTGTACAAATATCACAGGAGGGTGGCACTCGAGGCCTTCAGTGCCCTCCGTATGCCACTGGGACCTGGGATTCTAAGTGTTCTTGATGAAAGCAGCTCAAGTAGATACAGTGAAACTCTTACTCTTCAAGTTCCCCCCATCAGGGACTTTAAAAAAATGTACTACATAATGATAGTCATTAGACAAAGACAGATTTTAATTAGGAAAACAGGGTCCCTCCCTTTCAACAACTAATGTTGGTTCCAAAGGTAACCTTTGTTAAATTGAATTAAGTTTGGCCTAAAGCTGCCTCTGTACATAATGGACTATAACCTAACAATCTGCAACCTAACTGAAAGGACAGCATTGCTAATAAACTAACAGAGAAATAAAAAAGAGAAAACTCACAGCACATAATTGCCCCTTTGAAGGGAAAGATCACAGCACAACTTCCCCCTTTTAATTAGCCACCTGGGGCTTAACTTGGTGTCTATAAGATTAACCACCTGTGGCATTTGTTTTAAGAGCCTTGAAGAGCCCTGAACAGACAGCAGGGGTACAAGCTTACCCCAACCGCTGTTCTCACCAGACTAATTCCAAGGAGCTTGATAAAGTCAGCCTCACAGAGAAGAGGGGAAAAAGCGGGGGCGGGAAACAGACACAGCTGCTTTACAGCTGCCTTTTGCTATCAGCTGACAGCAATCACTTTTTTCCCCCCTTCACCCATCACAAAAACCCTGAGCTCCTTATCCTCGGGGACTTCTTTCTTTCTCTTATGCTGCACCCTTCCCTCCCTTTGGAAAGTAAAATAAACTTTCTTTGAAAGTGTTCTAATCTTTGTGTTGAGAATTCTTTCTCATTCTGCCCTACAAGTCCTCACCCTAACATTTGGTGGCCCATACAGGGAGTCATTTCTCTACCTCCATACGTACAGGGAACTCACTTTTCTGCCTCTGTCTCAAGACTGCTCCCTCCTCTGCCACACATCTCTCAGGACATCCTTCTCAGCGCCCTCAATACCATTTGGAATTCAGTAACTCCCTAGGGCTTTGGAAATGGTCATATACTCAAGAAAGAGTTAGCAGCTTCATGGTTATGGAAAACCTGGCACCAGGGCTGCCTCTCTCAGAGAGGTGCCTTGGAGGGACGCCTCCTAACCACCTCCTCCCAGCTTTGCCTAGAACCAGGGATGCCTGGCTTTGGGGGATGCTCCACCCTAGGTTTCAATTGGTATGGATCAGAACGCAAGGATGCCCACTTTCTGGCCAACACTCTAAGTTTCGTTTTGGTCTGACTCAGAACTCAGGGATGCTCGATGTCTAATCAGCACCCCAAAGGTCGTTTGGGAGGGCACCCCCTCAGATTCTCAGTGTTTTGATGTATGACTGTTCCTAAAGTCCTTCCCTTTTTCTTTCTCCTGGTTATCACCATGGGCAACGCTCAGTTGGCCCCACCTAAAGACTCCCCATTGGGATGTCTCCTTAAGAATTTAAAAACTTTGGGACTTACTGACCTCCATCCCAAACATTTAGTCTTCTATTACAATACAGCCTGGCCACAATATAAGTTAGATGCCCAGGAGATTTGGCCTCTTAATCATAACATCAGCTGCACTTTCCCCTGCTTCTTCCCCTTCTTCTTCTTCTTCCTCTTCTTCCCCACCACTCTCACTCAGCCGCCTTCAAGGTCTTTAATAACTGAGATGAGGAAAGGATAGAGGAAAAGAGGAGGCAGGACTGGCACCAGGTCCCGAGAGCAGAAGGAAGTTTTCCAAATGGTGGCTACTGCTATATAACAAGCTTTTCAGAGACAGAGTTAGCCTGGAGGCTCAGGCAAGAAGACACAAGGACCATACTCTTCTCCGGGAACTAAGCCCTACTTCCACTGCAACCAGGTGGGTCACTGGAGTGAGATATGCCCCAGGAGGCCTCTGCCAGGATCGCGCCCTCTACAAAAGGAAGGGGCACTGGAAGTGAGACTGCTTCCTCCTTGAGACAGGGGACCACACTCAACTTCTGGAACTGGTGGGCCCCCCTGAGCCAACATCCTCCAAACCCATGGATCTTCTGGGACTGTTTCAGTCTGACGGATGGACCCTGGCTTCAAAACTGACTCACTTCACACTGAGATGGCCGAACCTTAGGTAACTCTCTGTCACAGGCAAGCAGGTCGACTTTCTAATTAACACCCGAGCCACTTATCTGGCCCTTCCTGAATTTTCGGGACCTCTGCTTCCCTCTCCTATCTCCATCGTTGGAGTTAAAGGTAAAATACAAAACCCCGTGTATACTCCACAGCCTTTCTGCTCACTGGGAGATCATCTTTGCTCATTCTTTTCTAGTACTACCCGATTGCCCTACCCATTACTGGGAAAAGGTCTTTTGGTTAAGTCAGGCACCCAACTCCTTTAACACCACAGGCTTCCTTTCTCAAACTCTTGGGAAAGGCTTAACTCGGACTTTACATACAACCTTTTTCTCTTGGTATGAGCAAATGATGGTGCAATATTTAAGCCTAAAGTCCTAAGTTTGTGCTTTCAAAATATAAATTTTCCACCTTGTTTCACCTAAAAATATCTACTTCTGTCTGTATGTCTATATGTTTGTGTGTCTACATATGTCATGTCTATGTGATATTTTACTCCAAAATATGTAAAAGAGCTTTAATTAATTGGCTTAAAGAAAAAAGTAAGCACTTAAATAAAATGTTTTATCAAGAACATAAGAAAACTCAAATGCCTTTTAGTTCACGTGACTTTGGTAAACTTTGGTAAATAAAACTAATTTTAAAATTGTTATTAAAGTTTAGGTGTTTTAAGATCGTAATTAGTACATCAATAAAAGTAGCTACATCTGAGCTGCCACCACAAAGCAGGATATGCTATTGTCCCAACTACTCGTATAATTGAGAGTGCTCCTTTGCCACCTGGCACCTCCAACTCAAAAGGCAGAGAGCTAATCGCCCTTATTACGGCCTTACAACTAGGTAAAGAGCAAAGACAACATTTTCACTGACTCTGAGTGTGCCTACCATATCCTACACTCTCACACAGCTATTTGGAGAGGGTGGGGACTTCTCACTGCTCAAGGTACTTCTGTCAAACGTGCCAACCTCATCATACAGCTCAACTACCCAAATATCTGTTATCCACTGCAAGGCATGCCAATCCTGTCAGTCCCTAGAGGCCCTAGGAAATAACAAAACAGATAC
This sequence comes from Eulemur rufifrons, assembly GCF_041146395.1. Classification (NCBI taxonomy): domain Eukaryota; kingdom Metazoa; phylum Chordata; class Mammalia; order Primates; family Lemuridae; genus Eulemur; species Eulemur rufifrons. The sequence continues at coordinate 189,944,304 of NC_090989.1, read as the reverse complement.
AGAGGCCAAATGGACAGCGATGCTTCCTTTTCCTAGCTGTTTGCCTCCAATGAAATCCCTATCCTGCCTCTACGCTGGCTTTTAAAACTATCTGATTTCAGCCACTTCCCCTTAATGACTCTGAACTGGATTCTCAGATAAAGACAAGGCTGTGACCCTAAGTCAACAAGAAACAGTTACAAAAGAACAGACCATCATCCAAACACCCCAGTTTCTGAGTACATTGGTAATATCAATTCTAACCAAAGACGGGAGGAATGAAAGTATGGCATTGCTAATAAACTATCTAACAGAGAAGGAAAAACAAGAAAACTCACAGCACATAATTGCCCCTTTGAAGGGCAAGATCAGAGCACAACTGCCCCTTTGTTTAATTAACCACCTTTGGCTTAACTTGTCTTTATATTAACCACCTGTGACCTCTAGGCGTGTGTTTTAACAGCCCTTAAGACCCCTGAACAGACAGCAGGGGTGCAAGCTCCCCCACCCCCCAGGTCTTGCCACACCACATTCCAAGGACCATGAAAAGCCAGCCTCACAGAGAAAAGAGAGAGGAAAAAAAGGAAAAACAGACACAGTCGCTTCACAGCTGCCTTCTGCTATCCACTGACAGCAATCACTTTTTCCCCCTTTACCCCAAGTTTTAACCCCAAGTCCCTTACCCTCAGGCCGACACTTCCGCTTTCCTTCTCTTGTGCCACACCCTGCCCTCTCTTTGGAAAGTAAAATAAACTTTCTTTCTTTAAAACTATTCTAATCTTTGTGTCAAAAATTCTTTCTCAGCCTGAGTCCCCACTCTAACACTAATCTAAGAGTACATTCTTGTAACAAGTAGCCAACTCTCAGCCAATCACAGCAGTCAAACCTTCAGCCAATCATAGGCTGAAGGCTGCCAAAACACGTTCAAATAAGGAAAATGCCAGACTACAGTCAAGCGGGTTATCTCTGTATGTCATATCTGTTTCTCTGGCTATAACTATAGCCTACAGACATTGTGGGATGGAACATTCTAAACCACTTTTGTTTCTGAGTGCTACCCAGTTTGTGAACTATTTTCTACTCAAACTGTGCTAAAGTTCACTTGTTCAGGATTTTTCTTTTAAAAGACTTGTGTCAGAAGTGGGATCCAAAGTAAAACTTCCAGCGAACCCCAGGAGCACTGAGTGACCAAGCAGAGATGCTCACCAGCACTCAGGATGCCCACTGGCCCCTCACAGTCACTGGAGGCCATGGTGAGTTCTCTCAAATTTCAGGGTCCATGAATGTGTGTTTTGAGCTTTTTGGCAAAAAAGCTTATTTGGGCAATTTTACTGTATTGGGTCCAGGATTGGATTGGACTCAATAATTAACTGGATTGGATCCAGTGAGAGGCATTGGGTAGGTGCCTTTTTGATAATACGTTTGTCTCAATCCAAGGAGTCTGAGATTCTATTCTTTGGGACTCCAGTTAATTTTATGCATAAGAATTATGGACCCAGAACTTGTGTATTTTTAGAAAAAGGGGTTAACCTTACTAGAAACAACTCAGAATTAAGATGGCCACAATGGGGAAGTTTTAATTGAGACAGAACTATTTATTTGTAGGGCATAGGAAATGGATCAAATCCCACAAAAATAATGAGATGCATTGCAGAGGCATCTAAAAGTTTAAAGGAATCAAAAATTGCCTCCCTAAAAAATTCCTTACAAAAAGCAAATGAAAGGCTTAAGCAGCTAACAAAGGACACGAGGAAAGAGGACTACCTGGACTGAATTAACCCCACTGCTCCTTTGCTCTGTCTGTCTTCACGTCAACGCTCTGGGTCCACTAACCCTATTGCACAGTTACCTTTTCACCTTGAGGGTAATGGAAAAAGGGAAAGCTGGATAAATGCCTTACAGAGTGAGACCCTCTGATCAGCCTCATGCCTGCCTAACCCCTTTTACTCCACGGTCTAAAGCTGAGCTTAAAGCCATCATAAAAGATTTAGTAATCCAAGAGAAAATCCTCAAAAACTTACTTAGAAATTTAGAGTCCTCATAGGAGCTTATGATCCAGGACTCCCTAATCTTTGCCAGTTTATTCATGTGATACTGGGACCTGGTAAAGCTCGAAAATGGAAGCAGCAGCAGAATGGAAAAAACCTGAGGAGGATGTTAAAGACCCTTCCAAAATCTCAAGAGAAGGGCCAAAGGAGCTAGAAGAATTGCTGGAAACCTTTTAATTCAATCCATAAGGTTTTTCCACAAAAAAATTGGTTGTTCCACAAAATCATGCAGGCAAAAGAAGGATGAATCACTTTCAGATTATAAAGCTCATTTCGAAACACTACTTGTGAAACCTGCATGGACTGAAATGGCATTAACTGCTCTATTTATAAATGGACTTTGTTTCAAACTTAGCAGTCTAATTGAGAAACATACACTGGGATTGAAAATTACAGATATGGTCACTCTAGGACTTCCAAATTATACTGAATGTTTCTATCTTGTTTGTTCATAAACATAACAATCAGGCATTATGGGTTCTTACCCAAGAACATGGAGGAAAACATAGGCCCATCACATATAATAGCAGGCAGGTAGACCCACTAGGCAAGGCATATCCTAATTGTTTAAAGGCAATGGCAGCAGCCAGACTGGTAGAGGGTTCATCTGAGCTGGTTTTAGGGAATGAACTTTTTTTTACAAGTTCCACATGGTGCGGAAAATCTATTAAATTCCAGTCAAACTCAGCATTTTTCAGCAAGTAGACTAACATCATTTGAAATTATTCTTTGGCAGGATATGCCATTACAACCCATAGTAAGTTAATAGAAAGGAGGACTCTCCCACAATTTAAGTCAGCTCAAACTGCAGAGCTTTTGCCCTCACCTGAGCTTGCCATATAGTTAAAGCAAATCAGTAGACATTTATATACATAGCAGACATGGTTTTGGAGTAGTTCATGATTTTGGCATGCTACAGAAACAAAGGTTTCTCACTTCTGGTGGACCTCCCATCAAAAACAGACTCTATGATCTTGTGTGATTTCATAAGCTAAGCAGGGTCAGGCCTGATTAGTACTTGGATGGAAGACCACATGGGAATACTGGGTGTTGTAGGCTTAAAAACAAACAAAACAAAACAGACTCAAAGTGCTTGAACTCCTTTCTACTATCCTGTTGCCATCCCAAACTGCTAATATTAAGACTGAAGCCCATACCTGTAAAACTGAATCTGAGTATCAAGGGAATGCCCTGGCAGATTTTCCAGCTAAACCAGTTAGTCCTGAAATGGTTAGAATATGCAATTTCAATGAACTCTGTAAGACTGATCCACATCAACTCCCTTATGATGACCTACCTAACAAATGGTGAAATGCACCTGATTTAGAAAAACAAAATTGGTATCTGGAAGGATATAAATTTAATGTTAAATATGGACACACAGAGGGCCCAGATGGCCACCTGGTACTTTCTGAGTCCTTAAAGCTTCTACTGTTAAAAGCTGTGTGCTCCATAATTTATCATGGAACAAACAAAATAATCCAAATTATAAAGAATATCGGTGGGTGACTGTTCTAAAATTGCTAAAATGGGTTATAACCAATATTTGGTTTGTCAAAACCCTAATCCTGGGAAGATGATAAAAACTCCACGTGGTGTATTTCCACCTAATGGACCATTTGAACATTTACAGATGGACTTCATTCAACTGGCACCTTCAATGTGGTGTCAGTATGTTCTTGTAATATAAAGAACAAAGCTTTCTGGTTGCATAGAAGCTTTCCCATGTAGGAAAGCTGATGCTATGACAGTAGCTAAGAAGTTATAGGAAAATGTGTTTCCTTTAAGGGGCATCTCTGGAAAAATCTCCAGTGATAGAGGAACCCATTTTACTGGACCAATTATAAAGCAGCTGAATAAACTGTTACAAACACAATGGCATGACCATTGTCCCTATCACCCTCAGTCTTCTGAAAAGGTCTAAAGGAAAAATGACATTTTAAAACTGAAATTGGCAAAATTAACCGAATCGATTGGATTGCCTTGGTATTAGCTTTGATGACAATCAGCTCCACTCCCACTGGGGAACACAGACAGATCCCTTATGAAATAGTCACTGGAAGGCTTATGATCCAAGTAACAGAACTTCGTGTAACTCCCACTCTCCTAAACTCTGATATGACTAAATACTGCAAGGCTTTAATGCATTATGTCAACATATATTTTCCCACGATGAAAGCTTTCCGTAACCCACCATCTGAGTACAATAAAACCGTTCATCATCTGGAACCCAAGACTGGGCCTTCTGGAGGTGACATCAGAGAAAAACTGCCCTTAGGGACCATATACTAAGTTCTTATTACTCACATTGCAATAAATTAAGGGCCTTGAACCTTGGGTCCATATCTCACAACTCAAGGGGTACCTCCAGACTCCTGGAACTGTAAACCTGTTGGAGAGTTTAAGGAAAAGCTGACCAGGGATGTTTTCCCCAGAAGCAGACAGCATCCCCGATGTGGACGGCTTACGGAAGGTCATGGGTCAAGACTTCTCTGCCAACATGAAAACCTTATCTTTTTTCCTACTTCCTGCCTCCCTAATCCTTTTCCTTTCCTTACAGGAACCATAATCTGGGGGTGGGTTTAGGAAAGGTTTATGCTCTAGTAAGCAACCAGAATAGCTGTTGAGTCTGTGAGCTAATGTCAAAAATATCAGGAAACAATTTCATTAATGCCAGTGCCTCTCCACATTCCCAGTGAGGATCATCCTGAAACCCCAAAGGAAGAGTGGAATGTTATTCTTGATATTCTAAACATCACTACTACTTGTTTTCCTATGCTTGCTGGAAGCAATACCCTGACCTCTCCAATTAATAACCGCCAAATATGGAAAACCTGTCCAGGTGTTGTCTACACAAGGTCTGCTGTGCTTCCTGGCATTGCACTTTCAGGACCTGGGAACTACCTGAGTGGCGCAAGCAGTTGCTTATATAACGTCACTGGATTAAATCCAGTAGGGTCTCTTCCCACTGGATGTGGCCACACATTCTTACAGCATGCTATAAAGGGACCACATAAGAGCAGGTTTCCCACTGCTCTTTGTTCAGGAGCTCGACAGACTTATCAGTGAGCATAACTGATCCCTGCTCCAACACCACTCGACAGCCCTTTTCCAGCTGCAGAGGGTACCTATTAGGTCTGAGGAGAATTTTCTCACTCTGTTCTGCTTCCTCCCTGATTCAGATCTTGCTATTTGGCCTGGCTCAACTCCTGCCTTCCGGATAGCTTTTCCTGACTGTTTCCATATTTCCCATAATCAGAGGTCAAAGTGGCCAATAACTGAGATTAGTACCAACCTTGAAATAAATGAAGATAATTTAATTTCCACTGAGGAAAAGTTCCAATGGGGCAGTTGGGGCTTCATTCTTGGTGGCAGTAGGGTGACTGCTGGTTGTATGAAATTTAAAGCTAATGTGTAAATTGGAAAAAGTTTTGGGTTTTGTAGCCAATTAGGCCTCCCAGGGACTCACACAGGTAGAGGCCACCCTCTGACAGATGGATGAGAACATCAGTATTCAATAAAAACACTTAGTTGAACCTCATGCAGCTTTCGTGCTCTCTGCTCAAGCTGGGGGCTTGGGTATGGTGCTGAACAAAACTGAATGCCGTGCTTATCTTCCCCCTGATTCACTACTACAGGAATCTTAATTTTAAAAATGGCGGGCCAGGCACGGTGGCTCACTCCTGTAATCCTAGCACTCTGGGAGGCAGAGGCAGGTGGACTGTTTGAGCTCAGGAGTTCGAGACCAGCCTGAGCAAGAGCGAGACCCTGTCTCTACTAAAAATAGAAAGAAATTATCTGGACAGCTAAAAATATATATAGAAAAATTAGCTGGGCATGGTGGCGCATGCCTGTAGTCCCAGCTATTTGGGAGGCTGAGGCAGGAGGATTGCTTGAGCCCAGGAGTTTGAGGTTGCTGTGAACTAGGCTGATGCCATGACACTCTAGCCCGGGCAACAGAGTGAGACTCTGTCTCAAAAAAAAAAAAAAAAAAAAAGGCTGATAACTGCTCTTTCTCTTGATACTGCCACGGAATATATTAAGGAAATATTAAGGGAAAAGGAATAAACAACATGTTTGCAGAACAGCTAGCAGTTGGCCTGTGGGCATCCTGAATGCTAGATAGCAAGCCTGACTATTCAGTTTTCCAATCTTTACGTTTCTTTTAGTGAGTCTCCAGATCTATGGCCTGTCTTACTAGGCTGACCACAAAAATGAAAACCTCTTTAAATCAAGCCACTTTACAGCAAACTATGGTCCTTAAACACCATTATACCCCAAAGAAAGACTATGACCAATAGAGCTTGAATACTGTTGAACTATTTTTATCGTCTGAATTTGAGTTGTTTGATTCTGATCAGTTTGGTTTGTGCAGACTCCTGTTAAGGAATGTACTTCAGCTTCTTGGTGTTATCCTCCTGAGAGCCATCATCATGGCCTCACTGATGTGTTGCAGTCTTAAATACTCATCTGCAGCCATCCTTTGTATCTCAAATGGTCTCATTTCAGTTAGAATTACAAAAACACAAAGACACAAAGAATCATCTAATTTAACATTGTAAACTTTGAATTCCATACTGAGATCAAATAAGTCCATGACGATGGTGACAGGAGGTGGTGTCAGTCAATCAAAATTGAGAGGCTAACCAAAAGAGGGGGAAATCATTAAACTGAATTAAGTTTGGTTTAAAGCTGCCTCTGTACATAGTGAGCTATCAACTCCTCTAAAAGCATGCTCTTATAGCAAGTAGCCGAGTTTCAGCCAATCATAGCAGTGAACCTTTGGACAATTGCAGGCCAGGCTGCCAAACATATCCAAGTAAGGCAAACTGCAGGCAATGAGGCTGTCTCTGTATGTCGTTTCCCTTTCTCTGGCTATAAATACATCCTGCACACATTGTGGAACGGAGCATTCTGAACTGCTTTGGGTCCTGCGTGCTACCCAGTTCATGAAATTTCTGCTCAATAAAGCTCCATTAAAGTTAAATTGTCTAAGGTTTTTCTTTTACGGTTTTTCTTCAAGCAATGGAGGAAAAGGAGGAGTTCACAGAACAAGGGTGTATAGTTTCTTACCCTTCCAATGACAAAGTGAAAAGTTGCCAGCAAAGTTTCAAAGGTTACTCTAAAACCCAAGTCATTCCCTAAATTTTTAACATAAAAGCAGATGAGTCATTTCTTACTGCAGAAAGTGAATCGGCATTTCAAAGAACAGCGACTCTACTCTGATGTACCTGCAGCCCAAGGAAGGGCGCAGCTGGCCACTCTTGCAATGATCACACTCTGGACTTTGGAGCTTCCCACCCACCTGCCTGCTCAGTGCCTCTTCCTCCACTGGCAGCGGTATGGAACTGAAGCATTCCAGGTAAACGTCGAAGGAAACGAAGGCACGCAATCTCTATTCTCAACTAGAAAGCAAATTGAGCTGGATAGCTCCTCTTAAAAAAAAATCCATTCGTGGCTGTTGATTATTTGGTGGCCCCTGACAGACAACAGGCTCTTTCTTTTGCCTGTACCAACACTGAGGGTCGATACAGAGACAGTCCTTAAACTGGCTTATCACCAAGCACAGGAGAACCATGGAATGTGCACTGACAAGAACCCCAGAAATTCAGTCCATCTTTGCTTTTGCTGGGGAATAAATGGGTCCAGAAAAGCTGAGTGATGTGCCCAAGGCCACCTTGTTGGCTGGTCTGCTATTCTTGTCCTTTGGAGTCACATGAAAAAACACTTTTTTTCATCTTTTTACCTGGATTCACGTGATGGAAAATTCCTCTTCCAGAGTCATTTGTTATCTATGCAAAAGAGGTCTGCGTCCCTTCAGCATACTGCACCAGCGGCAGAGTTTAAGCTCCCGTGAAGCAACATGAACTGTTAGGATATCAATTATAGCCTCAAAGGCTAGGGCTGGTCGGGGGAAGCCTACAGTTTTGTCCCCATTGACAACTGTAGGTTATCTCACTGTCATTCATGATTCCAGCTATTTTCCTCAAAGTTCCAAATTTTCTATGACAATCATCTGGGGTTTTGATAACAGCACCTAGAAACAAAGCCCAGAACTTTGGCCTGTTCTTTTTATAAATAAATAAATAAAATGCAGTTCTGAGGCTAACGCCAAGGTCCAGTTGACAGTCTTCTTCCCAGGGACACAAGCTCCTTTCTTTCCCAGACTTATGTAAACACGGGCATTGGCACGGTTAGTACAAGAGCAGCAGCTTGTCTCCAGGTTAAGGAAAAAAGAACCGGCCTTCGCCTGTTCTGTTTGGTGGATGAATACCACTCACTTACTCTGTAGTCAAGTGCAGCTGGCAGGCCAGGCCTCGGCTCAGGGGGAAGCAGGGAGGTCTTCAGAGAGCTCCTTGCTAGGATCTCCGGGTTCATCCTAGCACTGCATATCTCCATGGCTGGGAAATACATCTCCAAACTAGAAAAAAACGTGGCAATCACCTCCCTTTAAAAATGATGGCCCCAGGGCCAGAGAGGCAGAGATTGCACAAGGCCACAAGCCAGTTAGGCCGAGCTGGGGCTGTACAATGCAGGACTGGGTGCAAGGGCTCACTGTGTACCACCCAGAAGCTGCCCACGTGAGAAGGGCAGAAAGCCACCAGGAGGGAACAGTCTAGACTGGGAGACCTTGGGGCTCGAGGAGTATTTCTGATACCTACACTGGTTCTTCAACCACAAGGACCGGCAGGGAGGTGAGGCTTGAACCCATGGAGCATCCCGCTGTACAGACAAGGGAAGGGATCCACCCTCCAGCCTGGAACGAGCCAGACACCATCCTCTCCCACTCTCTGTCTCACCCGCCTCCCTGCTTCAGCCTCACAGCCACCTCCTCAGGAAGGCATCTGCACGGTTCTTGGCCTTGCCCAGGCCCTGCTCTTGAGAGGGCAAGAAGGGGAGGAGGGAAGTGCTGCCACCTGGCTTTTGCCCCAGGCCCAGGCTGGCAACGAAGCAGCAGAAGCAGCAGTGGATCTGCGGTCCCCAGGGCTGGGTGTGAGGAAGTAGACTCCGGCCTAGGAGAGAAGCTCCAAGAGCAGTTTCCAGATGTGTACAGTGCCGGGTGCTTCTGCAGGTCCTGCAGGGGCAATGCTGGCTCCTAGGAGGAAAACCTCCCGCTGGCTGGCGACAGCCTGCAGGCCCAGCTCCTGCTGCAGCTCCACCACACTCATGGCCTCGCTCAGGTCCTGGCGTGACACACAGAAGGCAGTCAGAACACAGCTGACAGTGTTTCCCAGCACAGTCCCAGCTGTCATCCACGAATAAACTGTTCTTAGGCCACCCCAGGAAACAGCAGGGCCCAAATTCCCAGAAGCAGCCTCTGGACCCCTTGGGCTGAACTCAGTGTTCTCTCCCTCATCTCTGACTCTCCTTGTACCAGCCTCTCCACTGCATCATCGGCCACTGCGGTAAGAAACAGAGCACTTCCTATGTGTCAGGTGTTGCGACAGGCACTTTTATACCTAGTCTGATTTAATTCTCACAGTCCACACTGAACTGGTGAGGAAATGAGGTCAGGGAGGTCAAGTTGTTAAGCCAAGGTAACAGTGGTAAGTGGCAGAGTCAGGTTCCCACCCAGGTCGGTCTGAGAACCAAGCTTTTGGTCCTTATAGGAATCCGAGCTCGGTTTCCTAAATGCAACAGTGGAGAGATCGCACAGCAGCGTCACTTCCAGACAAGAAGCTAGCTGGAGGAAAAAGAGGCCACTACACAGCATGGCTGGCGATGGTGCATTTTGATTTCAACCCTGGCCCAAGATTAAAATGATTCTTCTTGGAGCAATTCACAGAATACTAGACCTTCGGTGTTATCTCCTATAGGTTCAAAACTGCTATAGTTTATAAATAGGGATTTATTGTCCAAACCAGGGTACTTGAGGCTCAAAGTGGGCACTATTAAGAGTGATACCAGAACAACAGGCATACATGGGGAGTGTCCTGGGCAGACCAGGACATACGGTCACCCTATTTATAAATGACAGGCATGGGGAATCTGAAGTCGAAGATATACAGTTTCTCCCCAAGCCAGGCCAGGAACATGTCCCACAGCTCTCAGAGCCACACGGGCATCGGCCACAGGAGGTATGGCAGGGCTCTGTGGCTGCAGCAGTTTCACCTGGTATTGGGAGTGGGACCCAGGGCCTGTGACACTGAGGGCTGCTGGGCCCCAGGCAGCTCTCTGGCACTCAGGAGAGGCAGAGTGTGGTGGCTAAGAGCAGGAAGTCTGAGGAAGATCTGAGTTTAAGTCCTGGCTTTGCCTCACACTAGCTGTAACTTCAGGCATTTCAGGATAACAGCAGGGCCTCCCCTGGGGTTTCTGTAGGACTGCAGTGGGGTCACGACTGTCAGGTGCTCAGCACTGTGTCTGGCACACTGGAGCACACAACAAACGTTAGTTATTGTTATTAGTTAACCTGTTCTACTTCCCATCACTTCCCAGTTTTAGTCTTCTGGTATAGAGCCAAAAGTTGCAAAGGCACAGCAGAGTGGAAAAGGTGCAGGTTTGGAGTCAGACAACCCAATTCCACTACTCTCGAGGTGTACAACCTTGGCGAGGTCACAAAACCTCTCTGAGCTTCAGATTCTCAATTTGTGAAATGGGAATAGCATCTCATACCTTGTAGGGTCAACAGAAGCATCATAAGAAATGTCATTCAAACCACTCCTGGCATATAATAGGTACTTAATAATTATTTTTCTTATCTTTCCAGGGTGACAAGTAATAGGGAGGCAAAGAGGAAGGAAGACAGAGGCAGGGATAAGGAAACAGCACAGGTAGGAGAGGTGGGGACAATATCTCAGCCAACCTCCCCGGGCCACAGCAAAGACCCAAATCCCTCTACAGTGTTCCCCACCCCTGCCTAGGCAGCTCTGAGTTGAAGTCCAACTGGCCTGAGCTTCCCTCTCATGGCTGTCACCTGCTTGTTGGCCACCACGACGACAGGCAGGTCAGGATCCTTGTCCAGCAGTTTGTGTAGCTCCTGCCGGGCCCAAGGCAGTCGCAGCCGGTCCGCTGAGTCCACCACAAACACCAGTACGTCCACCTCATTCACAAACTCCTTCCAATAGAAGCGCAGGTTCTGGCTGCCACCAACTGAGAAGAGGCCAGGGGCCAGTTCAGAGCTTCCCTGGACCCTGGCTCTCTACCGACAGTCCCCCAACTCCACCCTACTTCCAGCTTCCCAAGGTTCTGCCAGCCAGGACATGGAAAAGACCACAGGTTCCAGAGCCAATCAGACCTGGGTTTAGCTCCAGCTCTGACAGCTGGGTCTCCTAGGGCAAGTCCCTATCTTTGAGCACCAGTCTCTTCCCCATTGAACTTACTTAACAGGTTGCAGTAACCCAAAGGTACAACATGCAATGTACCTTTCACAGGGCTGACATATACCAGGGCTGTCCGAAAGGCATCCAGCCATTGTATCCATGTATACATTATATGCATGGCTGGATACTTTTCGGACAGCCCTTGTAGGTGCTCAATAAATGGTACTTTTCAGTTCTTTCTCCTAGGCTGCTTGCCTCTTGCCAATTCCTAGCTTCCACCTAGATCAGTGGTGGCTGTGATCAGTAGCCAGGAGTCCTAAAGTCTAGAAAAGTCGGACCCTCTGCCCTGCCTAGGCACAGCCATCCTCCATTTGGTTTCCCCATTCAATCTTGTCATCCCGTTCTCTTCCTTTGGAAATGCCATACTCAATCCATGGTTGCCCATGCAGCACCCCCAACCTGGGTTGCCTTCCTGTTCCCCCTGCCCTTCTGCACAGTCCCCTTGGTCACCCTGCATCCTAGTGTTTCTGGTTATGCTTCTGACACTTGTGGACTCTAAGCTCTGAGAGTCAGAGGCACTTACCTCTGGATCCCCCCAAAGCCCTCAGCACAGTGCCTGGCACATAGCGGGCACTCAACAAGTATTTACTGAGTGCTTACTACATGCCAAGCACTGCTCTGGGTGCTGGGGATGCAGAGGTGAGAGAGGCAGGCAGGGCCCTGCTCCCAAGGGGCTCCCTCCCTAACTACCATGGACATGGCAATAACAAACACATTTCAGAGAGGAAGGAAGTAAAACAGAAAAAGGGAAAGTGGCTGGGGTGGGATTGGGTAATCTGGGAAGGTCTCCTCAAGGAGGTGGCATGTGAGCTGAGTCTGGCACGATGAGAAGGAGCTAGCCAACGAGAGTGGCAGGGGAAAGCACTACAGACCGAGGGAAGCGTAAGCTCGAAGTGTGTGAGAAACAGAAAGGAGGCCAGGGCAACTGAGGCACTGCTGGAGGGAGAGGGAGGATGGTGCGACCGAGGCTGGCCAGGGTGGGCCACACAGTGCCAAAGGCCACAGTGAGGCTGTGGGGAGCCCCTAGGGTGACATGATCTGACACAGGTTTCTAAAAGATACCTCTGGCTGACACTGGGGACAGAAGAACCAGGAGGACCAGTGAGACAGTACTGAGAGTGAAGTGGCTTGGACCAGGCAGGCAACAGTGGAGGTGGGGAGTGGACAGACACAGAACATATCAGAGGACACAACTGACAGAAAAAGCTGATAAGCTGGATATAGATGTTGTGGGAAGGGGAGAGTCATCAAAGCGTTGTACTCATTCATTCAGCCATCAATCACCTACAAAGAACCCATTCTCTGTTGGGCCCCACAATAGACACTGTCGAGGAACACAGTGAAGGGATTGTCATGGGAGAGGAAAGCACGAGGACTTGATTGGGAGATCTGGGTTTGAATCCAGGCCGAGTGACCATGTTGAGCCTGGGCTGTTACCAATCAGTCAGACCCTCAGGTAACATGACAACACCCATCCCCTTCTCCCAGGGTTGGGGGAAGAGGGTAGTTGTCTCTGCCAGGCCTCAAGCACAGACCTCCCACTTGACCTGTGTCCCTGGCACAAGAGAAGGAGCCAGAGAAAGCCTGCTGAAAGAAGAGAAGGCTAGGTGCATGTCAGCGTTTGCTACAGTCAGGGAGGAAAGACATGATCAGGCCAGAGAAGGCAGCAAGTGCCTGAGACCAGAGGAACTGAGCTCATTTAGGCCAACAGTGAACCTCGAGTCTGAACCCACCACCTAACACTTAACTAAACCCACCCAGTCTTTATGGTCTAAGTCCTCGGGCCAGTAGGAAGTCCACCTGTCCCTCTCCACCAAGCCTGTAGCTAGACATCAGTGACTAAGTTCTGCTGCCCTCTCAATACCCTCTCTGTCACCCTCTTCCAAAATAAGAAGCCTAGGACTGAGAGCAGGGAGTTACTCAGACCCTCTCAGATCACATACTCAGCAAGCTCTCCCAGTACCTATTTGGGGCTGGGCCCTTGGGGTCACAGATGGATCAGCCCTCTCTGTGCCCAAGGAGCCCATGGCCTAGTCAGGGACACAGGCTGGTATATGGCAAATACTGCAGCAGAAGGGAAGCCCAGAGGAGGAGTCCTTAACCTCACAGGGAAGCCAGGAAGGCTTCACAGGTATGTCATGTTTGAACTGAATCCTGAAGGATGAGTAGGAGTTTATCAAGGGAAGAAGGGCTTCCAGACTGAGGGAACAGTGCATGCAAAGGACAGGAGATAAGAAAGAGATCAGCAGGTAGCCTTCAAAAACAAGCAAAGGAGCATGGTGCTTAACAGTCAGGGCCTAGAGCCACTTAGCCTGCATTAGAAGACTAGAAAAATGCGTGACCTTGGATAAATGATTCTACTCGCTTGGCCTCAGTTTCCTTATATATATAATGAGGGCAGTGACCAATTCTAGTTATATAGAGTTGCTGGGAGGGTTGTATTAAGTTTGTCAAGTGCTTGGCATATGAAACTAGCTGTTGGCATGTAAAGACATGTGGGCTTCAGCAGGGGCGAAGGGCAGGGAACCAAGTTGGAGATGCCCATCATGAAGGGCCCCAAACGCCAGAATACAGAGCTTGGACTGTATCCTGTGTCCCAGGGAGGGATGAGAAGGATTTCGTACGTGAGAGCGTCCTGCTTAGACATGCATTTTGGAATCGCCCTCCCTTGCAAAGAATCCAGGCCTGGGTCCAGTAGAGGTAATGGGGAGAGGGGTGGGGTGTCTGCTCACTCTCTAGCAGGTCCACCTCGAAGTCCTTGGTGGACAGCCGCACAGAGTTGAAGCCCCAGGTGGGTATGTGGCCTTCCAGCAGCGGCTTTCCCGACAGCACGCGCAGGAACGTGCTCTTCCCAGAGCCATCCAGCCCCAGCACCAGCACCTCACGCTGCTCCAGCTCCTCCAGCGCCGGCTCCTCGTCCTCCTCGTCCTCGGGCTGCGGGGCAGAGGTCAGGCTGCGGCCGGGAACCTCCCGCCTGACCCTTACCAAGGGAAGACCAAAGGCACCAAACCGCTCACGCCCGCCCTCCACCCGTCCCGGGGACAGGCAGGCATGAGCCGAAGGAATGGGACAAGCACTGCCTTTGGAGTCCTGAATTCCAAGCCCTAATCTTCGGGTTTTCCCTAAGTGACCTCGGACAAATTCCTTACCCTCGTGGAGCCTCAGCTTCCTCAGACTACCCCACGTCCCGGGGGAAACTGGGGAAACGCGCACCTAGCCGGGCCCGATCCCGGCCTCCCCGGCCGCGCACTGCGCAGGCGCCGGGCGGGCGCGGGCACAGCCGGCGGGGCGCGGAGGTTGCTACCCCGCGCGCCCTGCAGGCTGCGGCGCCCGGGGCTCGCGGTGGCGGGGCGGCGCCACGCCCGCCCGCCGGCTCCGCTGTTCCCCGGCTCCGCGACCGCACGGCCGCCCGCGCGGGGCCTGCGGGCTGCGGCGACCAAGCCCCGACTCCGGCGCTTCTGGCGCTCGCAGGGTCGTGGTCACACCCCTCGGCCACACGCGGAGGCGCAGCCCCGGGCCGGCCCCCAGCCCCGCGGCCCCAGCCGGACACTCACGTCCCACTCGTCCCACTCGGGGAGACGGGCAGGCTCCGCGCCCCACCAGGCCTCGCCCTGGTCCCAGCGCCGCTCCCGGCCGCGGCCAAAGTAGGTCTTCCAGAGGATGAAGAGCACCGAGCCGAGCACGGCCGCAGCGCCGCCCAGCGCCAGGGCCAAGGGGCCCAGTGGCCGCGGCGCCATCGGGCAGGCGGGGGGCACAGGTGCGCAAGGCACTGGCCAAGCCCGCCGAAGATGGCCCCGCTGCGACTGCTGCGGCCGCGCCCACCCACCCAAGCCACCCCGCACTACAAGCCCCACAATGCACCGCCGCTGTCGTGGCAGGCCGCCCGGGGCCCGGCGGCGCGGGTGGGGGCGCTGGCCGGCGTGCAGGACCTCCCGCTCTCTCTGGCAGGTGCGGTGTGGCGGGACAGGCTGTGCTGGCAGGACGGGAGACGGCATCTACCGAGCACTTGCTGGGTGGGTGCCAAGGGGTTAGCTCGTGGCTTTTCTCGGTTACCCCTTACCATACTTCCCAGAAGGGGAAACTGAGGACCAAGGTCGCACCGTAGTTCATTGGTGCAGCCTGCTTTCAAACCCAGGAGTTCTATCTCCTGGGAATCCCTCAAGTCCTAGGGGAGGAAATTGAAGCAATACGTCCGGATCACATGGCTATGGGGTGACAGAGGCAGGACTAGAATCTGAGTCCCCGACTCCCAGTGGCCTCTACCCTCCTTTGGCTGCCTTCCCGACCCCAGGGATTTTGTTGTCTTCGGGTCCTGGGCAGGCTGATGAAGTAGGCAGGGCCACGAATCAGATGTTCAGACCCGACCACCTTGTCCTAGGTCACCACCCAGCGAGCGACAAGACTTCCACGTGTAGCACAAGGGAGAGGAACGGGAGAAATGGCCTGAGGGACAGCAGTCGGGTTCCTTTCACTCTTAAGAGGGGGACACGTGGAACGAACGCTGTGGGGTAAATGGGTGAAGACCCGGCCTCAGGCACTCGGGGCTCAGGAGGGCCTACCTCTTCACCTGCTCGTAGTTCCCAGTTCCTCGGAGCCCTTGGATCTGCGCCCTGTCCTCTGTTCTGATTCTGCTCCTCTGGCCCTTTGGCTACACATCTGTAATCCTCTCCTCCCACCTTGACTTTTTAGCCATATTTTACTTTTTCTAGCGCCGATTCTTTTGAAAAATTTATTTTTGTATTAACACTTCGGGGGCAGTGCATGTAGCTTGTTTGGGGGGTGATGTATGGAGGCAGGAGAAGGATGTGGGGAGGGCAGGACAGGAAGAAAAAAAGGCCAGTGTAAAAGGTGCAGCATCAAGGACCCTGCTGTAGACCCTCTGGGCTGAATCCCACTGGGACCTCTGAGGAGGACGCTGAATGTCTCTGGAGAATATATTATCACTTGTTTCATAATATATTTTTATTGTGAGCTGCTGCGAGCCATCTTGTAGACCGGGGATTAACTTAGAAATAAGTGAATAAAATCGCTCTCCCTCTCCCCAGTGAGCTCTTTTCTAGCAGCCTGCACATATACTAAGATCTCTCTCATTTCAGAAAACCAGCTTCTCTCTATGGTTGCTGCCTTTCTCTCCTGTCCATTTCAGCCCCACTTCTGGATAATTTGCACTTCTTATTCCTTGCCCCAGCCACCCAGTGAAACTACTTTCGCTTGTGTCTCCAACAAACCCCTTGTTGATCATCCATTGGAATGCCTTAGCCCTTATCTTGCTTAATCTCCTGGTACCATTTAACACTGCTAAATGCTGGGATCTTAGCAGGTTATAAATAACACTTGCAAGTTTAGAATTAATTGAGAAGATGCAGTAGGTAGCCACATGAAGAGAAAAATGTCACCTGCTGACTGTACAGAGCCAGACCCCTCTCCAGGAAGCAAGGAGCATCCTGACCTACCCTCTGTAGGTGGACAGGGCCCGGAGGGGTGCTCAGAAGTAGCTGGGTTGAGTGTGCCTCCTACCTTCTCCTAAAATCCCTGTTCAAACAAATCACTCCTCTAGGGAGGAGTGACTGAGGCTTGGGAAGAGCACCTAAGATGGGTTTCAAACTGTGGTTCAAGACCATTAGTGAGTTGTGAAATCAGTTTACTGGGTACCAACTATGACTTTTATTTTTTTTTTATTTTTTTTTTTTGAGACAGAGTGTCGCTTTGTTGCCCAGGCTAGAGTGAGTGCCGTGGCGTCAGCCTAGCTCACAGCAACCTCAAACTCCTGGGCTCAAGCGATCCTACTGCCTCAGCCTCCCGAGTAGCTGGGACTACAGGCATGCGCCACCATGCCCGGCTAATTTTTTCTATATATACATATTTTAGTTGGCCAGATAATTTCTTTCTATTTTTAGTAGAGACGGGGTCTCGCTCATTGCTCAGGCTGGTCTCGAACTCCTGACCTTGAGCGATCCACCCGCCTCGGCCTCCCAGAGTGCTAGGATTACAGGCGTGAGCCACCGCGCCCGGCCCAACTATGACTTTTAAAATTAGAAAATGAAATAGAATAGAAAAGAATAGAGTGGGAAAATACCAGCATTTCATGAAACTTGTGTGTGTGTGTGTGTGTGTGTGTGTGTACTGGGGCACCAGGTAAAAAATATTTCTTACTTTTGGGATGTGGTAATAAAAAAAATAGCTTGAAAGTCCCTGTTCTAGTGTGAGTACCTCCACGAGCAAACTGGAGTCAGGGAAGGTGTGCAGACCCCTCTGCCCACTACACACATTGGCCAGTCCTTTTGCTTGAAATTTCCTTCCACCACCTGCATACCTGGGAAGCTTCTATTAATAGGTGGCTTCCAAAACCTGGCAGGGCCCCAGCTCAGGCCTCGAGGGATCAACTCACTGACAAGACAGGAGCACGAGGCCTCCAAAGAGAAAAGTTTAGTGCTAGTGAATTTATCCAGAACTTTGCAGTCTGAAAATTAAAAAGCAAACAAAAAACCCCTAAGAACCTAGGGATTTTATCTTGGCAGTCATCTAAGTTTTATGTCATTTCAAAGGAAAGTGCCTTAATCCCGTAAGAGCTGAGGGCTCCTCAAAGTCTAGTTTGGCCTTGCCTCACCTTTCCTGCCTCCTGACACAGAGTGGGTAACCATTCTCTTGTGTCTTCTTGGCTGGAAATCCCATCACCCTGCCTCTCTGTCCCCCTGTCTTGAGGACGGTGACCAGGCTTTTTTCATCTTGGGGTCCGATGTGCTTCATACAGGACTGAGGGCCCAGAGTTCATGCTTAACAAGTTTGCCGAATTGAATCAGGTGCTAGAGTTCAGTGGCGTCATCATAGCTCACTATAACCTCAAACTCTTGGGCCTGAACAACCTCCTGCCTCACCCTTTGGAGCAGCTGGGAGTACAGGCACATACTACTACACCAGCTAATTTTTCTATTTTTTTTATTTATTTATTTATTTTTTTTTATTTTTTTTTTCAATTTAATTTTACAGAATCAAAGAGTCTAACAGTATATCTTGTAGATACAGTATGTCCTCATAATGTATACATTATTTCTTGTACAATGATATGAAATAATATGGGAAATATTCATGATAAATTATTAAGTGAACAGTGCAAGTTAAAAACAATAGTTTCATTTTTTTTCCCCACCCCCCCTCTATTTTTATATAGACTGAAACTTGCTCTCGCTAAGGCTGGTCTCAAACTCCTGGCCTCGAGCAATCCTCCCACCTTGGCCTCCCAAAGTGCTAGGATTATAGGCATGAGCCACCGCGCCTGGCCAGCAACCTTATTTTTAACATTTTATTTTGAAATGATTTTAAACTTAGAGAAAAGACAGTACAGAGAGTTGCTCCATTGGGCACGGTGCTGCGTCTGTAATCCCAGCTACGCAGGAGGCTGAGACAGAAGGATGGCCTCAGGAGTTCAAGACTAGCCTGAGCAACATAGCGAGATCCTGGAGACCCTTCTCTTTTTTTTTTTTTTGAGACAGAGTCTCACTCTGTTGCCCGGGCTAGAGTAAGTGCCGTGGCATCAGCCTAGCTCACAGCAACCTCAAACTCCTGGGCTTAAGCGATCCTACTGCCTCAGCCTCCCGAGTAGCTGGGACTACAGGCATGTGCCACCATGCCCGGCTAATTTTTTGTATATATATATTTTAGTTGTCCATATAATTTTTTTCTATTTTTAGTAGAGACGGGGTCTCACTCTTGCTCAGGCTGGTCTCGAACTCCTGACCTCGAGCGATCCACCCGCCTCGGCCTCCCAGAGTGCTAGGATTACAGGCGTGAGCCACCGCGCCCGGCCAGAGACCCTTCTCTTAAAGAAAGAGAGAGAGAGAGAGGAGTCCCTGCATATCTTTCACCTTGTTTCTCTTAATGTAAACATCTTACATGACCGTGGTACAATTACTAAAACTAAGAAATTAACATGGTAATAATGCTATTAACTAAACAACAGACTTTTTCAGACTTCCAGTTTTCCTGTCTTTTTCCTGTAGGATCTAATCCAGAACACTGCCATAGCATTTGGTTGTTCGTCTCCTCACGCTCCTCCAGTCTGTGACAGTTTTTCAGTCTTTCTTTGTCTTTGATGACTTTGACTGACGCTTTTGAAGAGTACATTTTGTAGAATGTCCCTCAGTTTGGGTTTGTCTCATGTTCTCCCATGACTAGCCTGGGGTTATGGATTTTTGGAGGAGCACTACAGAGGTGGTGTGCCCTTATGGTCATCATAGCATTATAGCAATATGTCTTACTCGTGGTGACGTTAACTTTGAGCACTTGGGTAAGGTTGCGTCTGCCAGCTTCTTTACCATTTTTCCCTTCCCATATTCTATTCGTTAGAAGAGAATCATGAAGTCCAGCCCACACTCAAGGGGAAGAGTTTTAATCTCTGCCTTCTGGAGGAAGAAGTAACAAAGCATTTGTGGACATCTGCTCAAACCACTATAGTACTTAATAAATACCTTGGGGGTGATACTTTGAGGCAGTGCAAATATCCTGTTTCTCCTTAAACTTTCACCTACTACTGTTGCTGGGTCTTGCTTGAGGCAGTTATTACTGTGGTGTTCTACTGCAGATATTCTACTTCTCTCATTACTAATACATTTATTAATTAGAATCTGTCCCTTCTCCCCCATTTGTTATTTATTAATCATTTATTTCTTTTTAAAATTTGTTAGAATATTATGGGTGTGCAAACGTTTTGGTTACATAAATTGCTTTTGTACCGTTTGAGTCAAAGTGTGCCCATCCCCAGATAGTGTGCATTGTACCGTTAGGTGTGAATTTACCCATTCCTAAATCATTTGTTTCTATCAGTATGGACTCAGGCATATTTATTTTAACTTGGGTTATAATCCAATACTGTAATTATTTACTTTGCTGCTCAAATTGTTCCAGCTTTGGCTATTGGAGCTCATTCACGTTGGCTCCTATGTCTTTTTGACATGGCCTCTCCCCATTTTTTAGCACTCTCTGCTTTCTGATATTGCAAAATGCTCCAGGTTCATGTTGTATTTTTTCTGCCTTAGCACTGGAATCAAACAGTTATCCAAAGGGCTCTGGTTCCTTTTATTGGAGAATGGTATTTAGAGACCAAGATCTGGGGCTAAATATGCTCATTGCTACTAGGATGTCACTACTTGTAGGACTTCTCAGTGGACAGAGCTAGGAAATGAACATATGCCTACTGGCTCATGTATATACACGTCTCTTTTTCTTATCTATCTGTGTATATATTAGGATAAACTTGAGCTCATACTGATACCTCTGATTCAATTTCAGTACCACAGGATTCATTCTAGCCTTCCCCCTTTCCTTATCTGTAACTTCTTTCTCTGACAGTAAGAAGCCTGGTTCTCAGTATATACAATATATTTACTTATTTATTCTATCCTAGTATACATGTAATTTCAGAATTGTTAACCATACCCTTGTCAGAGTATATAGTCAAAACACTGAAAATAGTGTTTTCTGGGGGGGAAAAAGTGTCAAGGTTCTTTTTTTTTTGCATATGGATGTCCAGTTGCTCCAGCACCATTTGTGGAAAAGACCATCCTTTTCTTCATTGAATTGCCTTTGTACTTCTGTATTGATTATTAAACTTTTATAGTAGGTCTTGGAAATGGGTAGTGTGAGTTTCCCGACTTTTTTTTTTTTTTTCAGAATTATTCTGACTAGTTTAGTTCTTTTATCTTTTCACATAAATATCAGTTTTAAAAAAATTTTTTTCCGCCAGGCGCGGTGGCTCACGCCTGTAATCCTAGCACTCTGGGAGGCCGAGGTGGGTGGATTGTTTGAGCTCAGGAGTTCGAGACCAGTCTGAGCAAGAGCGAGACCCCGTCTCTACTAAAAATAGAAAGAAATTATCTGGACAGCTAAAAACATATATAGAAAAATTAGCCGGGCATGGTGGCACATGCCTGTAGTCCCAGCTACTCGGAAGGCTGAGGCAGGAGGATTGCTTGAACCCAGGAGTTTGAGGTTGCTGTGAGCTAGGCTGACGCCATGGCACTCTAGCCCGGGCAACAGAGTGAGACTCTGTCTCAAAAAAAAAAAAAGAAAAGAAAAAAAATTTTTTTTAGGGGTCTTGCTCTGTCACCCAGGCTGGAGTACAGTGATGCAATCACAGCTCACTGCAGCCTCGAATTCCTGGGCTCAAGAGATCCTCCCATCTCAGCCTGCTGAATAGCTGGGACTACAGGTGTGAGCCACTGTGCCCAGCTCTTTTCACATAAATTTCAGAATAAGCTTATTGATAATACATAAACTCTTTCTGGGATTTTGCTTGGAATTGTGTTGATCTATAGATCAAATTGGGGGGCATTGACATCTTAACAATTCATGAACATGGTACGTCTCCATTTATTTAGGTCTTTGATTTCTTTCATGAATGTTTTGTGTTTTCAGCATACAAATCCTGCATATATTTTGTTATTTTTATACCTAAGTATTTAATTTCTTTGGCTCTATTGTAAATTATATATATTTTTTAAAATTTCAAATTCCAATTGTTCAATGCTGATATATAGGAGTATGATTGACTTGTGTATATTGGCCTTCTATCCGGTGGCCTTGCTAAACTAATTTATTAGTTTTAGGAACTTTTTTGTAGATTCTTTGAGATTTTCTATGCAAACAATTGTGTTGTCTGTGAACAGATAGTTTTATGTCTTCCTTTCTATTCTATATGCCTTTTATTTATTTTTCTCCATTTATTTTACTGGCTAGAACATCCAGGACTACGTTGAGTAAGAGCTGTAAGCAGTGCACCTAATCGTCCACTTTGCGAAAGGAAGTTGCCTGAGATGAAAATATATACAGATTCTGGCCAGTGGCCAATGGCCTGGCTATATGGTTGGGAGCCTGGGGAAAAGGACTGAAATACTCACACAAAGAGGTCTGGGCTAGAAGTACAGAAGATGGACATATGGAAGCGGGGACAAAGAGTGAAGATCTGTGTATCACATATTAACACCCGCCAGAAAGCACCCACCATGAAAGAGATACGGAATGACCAAGTGGCCAAAATGACGTCAGCTGACATTAGCCAGCCTTCATCATCAGTGAACCTGCCATGTTGAACTGGCATGATGGGCACATGAGCAGAGGGGCCACAGTGACAGAGGTGAAGGCTATGTATTGGCCCCAACAACATGGGCATCCACTACCAAGGCAGCTCTAGCGACTGCTGTCTCTAAGTGTTCCATTTGTCAGCAGCAGAGGCCAACACTGAGTCCCTGATATGGCATTATACCACTCCTTGAGTAGACCAGTTAGCCACTTAGTGACATCAGGCTCCTTCCATTCTGGGTTATCCTCACAGGGGTAGATGCTCATTCCAGGTGGGCCTGCAGAGCCTCAGCCAGCGCCTCTCTGTGGGGCTTACAGAATGCCTATCTACAGGATGTAGTCACAAAAAACACAGCCTCTGATGAGAGGACCCCTTTATAGTGAGGAGGTGTGGGAGTGGGTCCCCGACCAAGGGGTCTACTGGCTATATCATGTATCACACCATCCAGACGTAGATGGCTTTATACAACACTGGCTCAGTCTTCTGCTTTTTAGTTATTTATACCTTTTTCCTGCCTTTTAGGAAATTTCTTCAACCTGATTTTCATACTTGCTTATTTGGTCTTTGGCTATATCCACTCTGCTATTCAAACCAGCCTCTGAGCGCCTTATTGTTTTTTTTGTTTTGTTTTTTTTCTTTTGTGAAACAGAGTCTCACTCTGTTGCCCGGGCTAGAGTGCCGTGGCGTCAGCCTAGCTCACAGCAACCTCAAACTCCTGGGCTCAAGCGATCCTCCTGCCTCAGCCTCCTAAGTAGCTGGGACTACAGGCATGCGCCACCATGCCCAGCTAACTTTATATATATATATGTGTATATATATATATATATATATTTAGCTGTCCATATGATTTCTTTCTATTTTTAGTAGAGACGGGGTCTTGCTCTTGCTCAGGCCGATCTCGAACTCCTGAGCTGAAACAATCCGCCTGCCTCGGCCTCTCAGAGTGCTAGGATTACAGGCATGAGCCACCGCGCCTGTGAGCGCCTTATTTCCTCTCCCATATTTTTCATATCTGATTCTATACAGTTTGTTCTTCTTTACGATTTTTTGTTTTTCCTTCTTATTTCCAAAATCCTCACTTTTTTTTTTTTTTTAGAATAATATGTGGATTGCTTACTTTAAATTTCTGGTCTACCTGGTCCATTAACTCTACTTTGCCTGGATAAGGTAGTCTTATATGTTGTCTTTCTCTTGTAGAGTGTGTGTCCCTCAGTGTGAGCTCCTAGTTCTTTGGGGACCAGCTTCCAGGGCCAGTAGTGAGGGCCTGGGGGAGGGAGAAGGGCCCAGGTTGGAGCTTAAACCCTCCCTGGTGAGTTGGGAATGGGAGTGTCTGGTGTAACAGCTTAGGCTCTACCACCTGCTATCCTGAGCAGACAACTGCATCCTTGGAGAACCTCCCTATACCTCTCTCTTCCCAGGTAAGACTAGAAGGTGCCACCTACGGTTGCTAAACCTAGTGCCTAGGGTATAGGGAGGAGGGAGGGGGAGTGGAGGCAGAGAGGCTGCCCCAGTGCATGCCAGTTCACTCGCCTATTGTTTGTTACTGACTCCCCCACTCAGCCTGGAGTAATGGTGTGGTGATAGCAGCGGGGCTGCCGAGGAGGAGCTGGGGAAGAAGACAGGGCACAACTATTTGAAAACTCCTAGGGGCTTGACTTCCTTCCACAGAGCTATGTCCTCTTCTGCTCTGGGCTGCCACCGCCACCCCCAGACCAAGCCCTCTTCTGGTAGCCACAGGCAGGTCTCACAGCTTTTATGCCAGTTTCTTGGATGTGTCAACTTCCCTTTCACTCTCAGGTATCCCCTGAGATACCTGGGACTGGCTCTTGCTAGTTCTGTCATCTTGTCAGCTTATCTCCATCTCAAGAAAGAGGAAACTGAGGCCTGGAGAGAGGCAGTGACTTACCCAAGCTCATATAGTGAATAAATGATGCAGCTAGGGTTTGAACCAGGTCCACGTGACAGCACCATGGTTTTAATATCCTGAGTTCTCCTTTACAAGTGCTAAAATCTATTACTAGGTCCAGCCGTTATGTCACACTTTTTTCTGATAGCATGAAACTCAGGAGATTGGCTCTGAAGTTTCTCACACCCTCCTCAGTTGGATTCTAGGATGTTTTAATTTCACGGTCGTAGACAAGCTCCTGAGTTTTTCATCATTTTAATAATTGGCTCTTAATGTTTTTAAATTTTAAAATTATGAAATGTTTTATTTTAATTTTTATTTATGTATTTGTTTTTTAGAGACAGGGTCTTGCTACATTGCCCAGGCTGGTCTCAAACTCTTGGCCTCAAGTAATCCTCCTGCCTTGGTCTCCCAAAGTGCTGGGATTACAAGCATGAGCCACCACATCTGGTCCAAAATTATAAAATATTTTGAACAAACATGTTCAGATACCCATGTATTGACCTCCAAGATTAATAGTTAACATTTTGCTATTTTTCTTTCTCTCTTTAATTAAAACAATTGCAGACACACCTAAAATGCTACACCTACCTCCAGAGATAACTATTATCCTAAAGTTGATGTGTATCATTCCCATTAATATTTTATGCTTTTCTTACATGTGTATTAAAACTTTTTTGTATTTTAGCAATTTATATAGATGGTAATATACTGTTATCTTTTAAAAAAAATCCAACATAATATATTTGAGATTTACCCATGTTGATACACAGAGATCTAGTTCATTCATTCCTACTATTGTATAGTATTTCTTTGCATGAATAGATCACAGTTTACTACTCTTCTGCTGTTGAAATGGTTGGACTGACTGCACGTTTTTGCTGTTATAAAAAATGATGCAATGAAGTTTTTTATACGTGTCTTTCTTGAGCACATTTGCAAGAACTTTTCTAGGGTATATCCCAAGGAATGGAATTGCTGGGTCATTCCTTTCATATATCTTTGCCTGATATTGTGCCAAATTGCTCAAAGTGGTTGTCCTCATTTATGGTTCATTCTAGAAACATTCAGAGTTCCTATTTCTCAGTATCCTTGCCAACATATGATATTATCACACATAAATTTTTTTACAAATTTGATGGAAATGAACTTATATCTCTTTATTTTCATTTGTATTTTTCCTCTTTTGGGTGAGGCCGAACACCTTATAATATGCTTATTCACCATTCAGCTTTCCTCTTCTGTGAATTGTCTGTTCACATCCTTTGTCCGCTTGTTTCATTAGCAATTTTGATGAGTATGAGTTTATTGCCTCTCTCTGTCAGAAGCCAGGTTCCATGAGGGCAGGGACCGTGTCACTGCTATATCCCCAGCACGTAGCACAATCTCTGTCCCTTAAATACTGATCAATCTGTTGAGCAGGTGTTGACTGCATCTGTTTGCTGGCACCTACTGTCCTTTCCAGACCCTCCCTGCTTTCCTAGAGAAAATGCTTCTCCTGTCCCAATCACCAGATTCCTGGGGAAGCTGACATTTTCTAATGTTATCATGTCTTCCTGGACACAGGCGATTGGCCGAGGTGTGCAGAGCATTGTCCCAAGCCAGGACAGGCCTTCCTTGGGGTTTTTAAACTGGTGGGGCCAGTCTGCTCTTGGTGGAAGTAAAGCTCGAGAGCGATCAGCAGTCGTGTCCCTGCAGACACCGAGAGAGAATGATGATAACACGAATAGATGAGAAAGAAAATTTGAGTCTCTGGTTTCAGGTATTCATGAGGGACTCCGTGAGCTAGGCTGATGGAGTTGGGTTTCTCTCCTTTCAACTAAAGGAGTCCTGACTAAGTCACCTTACGTTTGAATCTTTCCCAATATTTTTTCTTTTAAACCTTTATTGTCATAAAGGTATCCTCATCTTTCATATCTTTTCTATTTAATAAAAATCAAAAATTATGTGAGAGTAGTAAACCCTTATTGTCGTCAAATCCTAGCTGGGAGCAATTTTAATGTGCAAAGAAAACTAGTCTTGGAGTCAGAAGACCTGAGCAGGGCACACAGCATGGTGGTATCAGCAAGATCTGGGCTCAGATTCTAGACCCACCACTTATTAGGTCTGTGACCTTAATCATGTCACATGACCTTCCTGAACCTCAGTTTCTTCAACTGTAAAATGAGGATAATGGTTGTGGCAGACACAGTTGGTAGCCTACCCAACAGTTATTCTTCTCTTTTCTTGCTAACAAAACCCCAATTTTTTTTTTTAGTTTTTTATTTTTTTGAGACAGAGTCTCGCTCTGTCACTCGGGCTAGAGTGCTGTGTCATCAGCCAAGCTCACAGCAACCTCAAACTCCTGGGCTCAAGCAATTCTTCTACCTCAGCCTCCTGAGTAGCTGGGACTACAGGCGTGCACCACCACACCCAGCTAATTTTTTCTGTTTTTAGTAGAGACGGGAGTCTCACTC
The DNA here is from genome assembly GCF_041146395.1 of Eulemur rufifrons. Lineage (NCBI taxonomy): Eukaryota > Metazoa > Chordata > Mammalia > Primates > Lemuridae > Eulemur > Eulemur rufifrons. The sequence goes on along the minus strand of NC_090989.1, from coordinate 189,917,521 downwards.
TTGCTCAGGCTGGTCTCGAACTCCTGACCTCGAGTGATCCTCCTACCTCGGTCTCCCAGAGTGCTAGGATTATAGGCGTGAGCCACTGCGCCCGGCCCAAAACCCCAATTTTATTTATTTGGCATTTTCTCAGCCCCTGAAGAGGGGACTGATTTAAACTAAACTCATTGGAGCCTTTTAGTGTCCTTGGTCAGTGTTGGTTTAGGGGTGGGCATCTGGCTCAGTTCTAGCCCAAGAGATGTTAGTAGAAGACTACTACGGCCTTCCGGGAAATATTTTCTTCCCTACCTGCACAAAGTGCTGTCTGGTGAGGAAGCTATGCTTTGTGAGCTGGAACGGCCACAGTGCAAACACAAGGTGAAAGCCTGAAAATGAAATCCAACTTGCTGAGGAAAAGCAGAGTGGAGGAAGGAAAGAACATTCGTCCTTGAGGTCATGGAGCTTCTAGACTAATTTCAAAGAAAGATCCACTTTCCTCTAGACTCTTTGGTAAGCAAACAACAAATATTCTTAGGCCTCTGCTAGTTGGATTTTTCTCTTACTTGCAGCCAAATGCGTCCTAACTGATATAATGATCCCTGTGAGTGAGGAGTGTATGTAAGAGCATTTATCCTCACGCACGGTGAGGCATTCACGAAATGTTGCCTTCCTCTCTTCTTGACCCTTCATCACACCCACTCTACTAGACCCAGCCCTGGGTGAATCCAACAAGGCTGGGCCTGCATCCAGATTGTTAGGCTACGCTCTGGAACATCACACAAATAGGCAGATCGGCACAACCGTTTATTCATGGTTACGAACCTCAGTGGGTCCTCCACACTTTTAAGTCAGTCTTTCTTCCTTGCTCTGAAATGGCAAATTCAAATCACCTTCATGGGTCCTCCTTCTTTGCCCTCAACCCAGACCATACCACCTCATCTCCTCCTACTTCAAAGACAAGAAAAAGCCACCAGAGGAGGTCTTGTCAACCTACTTCCACCAAATTCCCTGAAACCTTCCTCCTCTCCAAAGCCAGCATTGGGCCTACCCCAAGGGTAAATTTTAGATCTCCTCTGGCTCTAGTCTCCTTCTTTAGAGGGTCCTACTCAAGTATTCTACTCAAAATATTCAAATGTACTCACTTCCCATGTTAAGTATATTACTATATCATTGCTGTAAAAAATTTTAAATAATTAAAAAAACTTAAAAAAATTATTTAGCTACAAATAACTTGTCTAATTTACAACTTTCTGTGTTTTTTGAGGACCACTAAGGTGCTCACTTATTTATTTAAAAAATTGTATTATTATTATTATTTTGAGACAGGGTCTTACTTTGCCCCCCAGACTAGAGTGCAGTGGTAGGTATCATCATAGCTCACTGCAGCCTCAAACTCCTGGGCTCAAGTGATCCTCCTGCCTCAGTCTCCCGAGTAGCTGGGACTACAGGCATGGGCCACTATACCTCATTAATTTTTCTCCTTTTTGTAAAGATGAGGTCTTGCTCTTGCTCAGGCTGTTCTCGAACTCCTGGCCTCAAGCGATTCTCCCACCATGGCCTCCCAAAGTGCTAGGATTACAGGCGTGAGCCACTGCCCCCAGGCGGATTTATTTGAAGATGAGAAAAATTCTAACTCCCAAGCTGTTTTCAAATGTAAGGTCATTTTTATAAAAATTAAATGTCATAAGTAAAATTGATGTAATAATATGTTGTGTATACATTTAATTAAACATATTAATTTTGATCTGCAGTTTTCTTTTTTTACAAAATTTAGAGCTAATAATTTTACTTTTAGCATGCAAAAGATTTTCCTGGGTCTCTGAAAAGCCCTAGGCCCTAGATAATTGACCCAATGCTGGGTGCCCCCTCCTGCCTCTCAGGGGTTGAGTAACCCTTCCCTCCTCTGCATCTTCCACACCTCCTTCTGCTTCTTCCCAGCTGCATTTAAATATGCTTATTTATGCCATCCAGAGAGACTCCACCGTAGCCTAACAAAATCCCTACCTCTATATGCAGGCCAATTCCCACTACTTTTCTATCTGTCTCCTTCCTACCCCACCAAAGCCCAACCGCAGACTTTGTCTACACTATGCCTGTTTCCAGATGGCCCCTCCCCACCATGGCTCTCAGGGGAAGGACCCAGCTCCATATCTTGGTTTATCAAGCCTTACCCAGTGTGGGCTCTGCCAACCTCAAAGACCCTGCTAACTGTCCTACCCTCCAGCTCCTCTTTCTCTCAGTTCCTGAGACACAAGCTTTCTCCCACCCTGGGGCTTTTGCCTTTGCCCTGGTGCTCCATGTGGAGCACACTCTCCCATTCACTTCTTTGCCTTCATAACTCCTAATTTCCCTGGCAGTCTCTCCTGATGTTCCAGAGTGAGTCAGGCCCCCATTACATGGCACCTGGTGCTATCACTTCATGACATGTGACTCACTGTGGTTATTCACTGTCTTCTTTTGGGGAAGAGACTTCAGGAGCTCTGAGTCACTGTATGAGTGTGCTAGGGCTGCCATAACAAAATGATATAGACTGGGAGGCTTAAACAACAGAAATTTATTATCTCACAGTTCTGGAGGCTGGAAGTCCAAGACAAAGGTGTTGGCAGGTTTCTGAGGCTCCTGTCTCTGACTTACAGATGGCTGCCTTCTTCCCGTGCCCTTGCATGACCTTTCCTCTATGTGCGTGCATTCCTGGACTCTCTTCCTCTTGTTGTGAGGACACCAGTCATATTGGATTTGGGCACACTCAAATGACCTCATTTTAATTTAATCACTCTTTAACGACCTCATCGCTAAATAGTGCTACATTCTGATGAACTGGGGGACTGGGCTTTCAACATAGGAACTTTGGGAGACACAATTTAGCCCATAACAGTCAGGGACTATGTCTTCTTTCCAGTATCCCAAGCACCAAGTGCAGTGCCTAACACAAAGTAAGACACAGAACATTTCTTCTCTAACCAATTGCCCCAGACTAGCTGCATGACATTGGCCTGGTTCCTGCTGTTCTTGCACTTTAGTTGCATGATCTGTAATATTAAGCTGGAAAAGCTGAGCTCTATGGCCAGTCTGATAGTTAAGTTCTATCAGCTCTAGCTCAGCATTCTTAAGTTAATTTCTTTAGTGAAGTCTTTCTCCCTCACCACTACAGGGAAGTGTTAGTTCCAGTTGTTTCTTCGCTGGGAATGTGCCTTCAACTCTCTTGCCCCAGGAAAGTTAAAGTGGAGAAGCTGAAACCAAGAACAGCCAGCTGCCTAGAGTCAGCTCATAGCTAGTCACTTGGTCACAGTGTCCAGCAGTGAAACTATCAGCTGGGCACTCAGCCTTGGGTTTGAATTTCAGTTCTTCCATTTCCGGGCTGAGGTACCTTTGCCAAGGTCCCCTTGAGAGTGTTACTTTTTCCTGCTACCGAATGGGCAATGGACATGGATAATTCCGGAGCATTGCTAGGTTGAGTGCCTCATCTATAATGATACAGGAGGCAGGCTACCAGGCAGAGCTCCCAGAAATGCAAATGCCACACTTAACAACCAGCTGAGTGGCTAAGCTCTTGTCTGCTGATGGATGGGTCATGAGAGCACAACAGACCTGTCTAGGGAGTGGACCTTTCTGAGGGCTTGGGCTACTAGAGAGGGCAGATGTCTAGAGGAAGGCAGGTGGGCAGGATTCTGTCCCACTCCTTGGCCCCTCCCCGATGAAGCAGACATGTAGGATTATGGCTTGCAGAATGCAGGACTGCTAGCTAAGCATGTAACTGGACCCTGGGCAATTCCAGTTCTCCAGGCTCCAAGTTCATTAAAGTATGAAATGCCCAAGGAGATGGGAAAAGATGATTCAGAGACAAAAAGTTTTAGAAAATTAGTTTCCTTGTAACTGTACGTTGTAAAGGCAACCAGGTTTACTACTGGTCAACCATACACAGGGACCCTTGATTGCTGTCTGCCAGAAGATAAGAACCATACAGTCAGACCTCAAAGCCCACCTTTCCCACGATGCTGCCACTCTTGGGGAAATAAAGCAGCTGTGCTCAGAACCAGAACCAGGCTTGGCTGAGAAGCAAACCAGAGTCAGGAAAAGAAGCACAGAACAGGGGGTAGGGGGAAGACCTAGTGCCACAAGATATCTCCCACAGGAGCTGGGAAAGATGGCCTGACCTCAGGCAGCTCAGGAAATACCCTTCTCAGGCCTTGCAGTTCTGTCGTGACTGACTGAATCCCCCTAGCTAGAACAGGAAGCCTATGAAAACAAGCCATTTAGCAAAGCAGTTTACTTCCAAAGAAGGCCGGTAAGGAAGTCTAGGCTTTAGGAGAATTAACTCTCCAAATAAAAAAAAAAAATAACACTCATTTAAAGGGGAAACCCCCACAAGAAAGCCAAGATTAAAAGTTTACAGTTAGTCTATTCTTTGTGGAAAACAGCAATTTTCTCACGCGGCTACTCTTCGCCAAGGTCATGACATTGGTACCACAAAAATCAGGGATAAAGTTATTTTAATCAGACAGTAACTTCCAGGAAAGGCTTCAGTTTTCAAGTATTTGTGGATAAGAACTAAATGAGATGATCCTGCCTTATGATTTATATAAGGGTGCAAAGTGCTATTTTCCGCCTTCTGAGTATGAGATGTGATATGCAGCCCTTCCTCATGGTGAAGGCATAAGGGGTCACTTTGCTTCCACAGAGGTTAAAAATATAGCCTATTTTTAAAAGCTCTAAATAAACAAAGTAACACTTTTAACACACGGATCACACTGCAGTGTAACTGTGCTATTCATAAACTAATTGTAGAACTTATAAAAGACTTTAATTCGTGCTGCACTCAGGCACCCGGCTCTGGAAAAGGCACTTGTGTTTAAAGTTGCATGAGCAAAGCCTCTCAGTCCTGCCAGTATACCTGGCAGAACTCACATGCTGAAATCTAAACGTGAGCTCCACCCTCAGCACCCACAGTCCTCCTGAGATGAGCCCTGATGGCAAGCTTGGGACTGGGGTGGAAAAGCGGATGGGCCTTTGCAATTTCTTCCTCTGCTTCAACTTTTTTCCTTTGTTCTATTTGTAAATCCTTCAGGGAAAAGAGAAGTCTTCCTTCAGGATGTGACATCTGCGTTGGCACCTCTCCAAGCCTCACTTTCCTTAGCGTAAAAGGGAAATGATACTAGAACTTCCTTACCTAGGGGAGGCAGGCGCGGTGTGCTCCCCCTTCTGGTTCAGCTACTGGTATAAACCCTGCCTAACTCAGCTGTTCTTGGAAGATAGTGCCCGCTCACTGCACCGCTTATTAATCAAAGAGAATTCTCAGCTCTCCCAGCCTCAGCTTCACCTCCGTGAATTGGGAAAAACAGGGTGACAAGCGCCGACATTCGGCAGCCCTTTTTGAGCCTTGTGGACTTGGGTTTGTGGGTGTCACTTTACTATGCCATCTCCACCTTCTCTCAACCAGTCACGGCCACAGGCACAGAACAGGCGCTGAGGAAGTGGTGGTAAGGGTAGCTTTTCTTTTCGGAGCTGGCGGATTCCACCCACACTCGCAGCCCTCGCAGCCAGCTGAGGTTGTGGGGCCTCCCGATCGCGAACTACAACTCCCGGCGCACCCCGAGCGCCTCCTGGGCCGAGTCTCGCGAGAAGTGCCGCGCTCTCGGGAGGCTTTACCACCGAGGCTGCCCGCCGGCCTCCAGTGTGCCCTGGCGGGTACGGGGGCCTCCACTGTGGCCGCCGCTCTCACGATGGCTTGGGTCCAAACTGCGCCACAACCTTTCGGGAGACGTGGGTCCTCGGAGCCACTTTAGTGTCGGACTTTGGGCTGCAGGCAGCTCCGCGGCGGCAGCACGAGAACAGGTGAACCCCAGATGGCGGGCCTGGGCCCTTCCCGGGGCTGCGTCTTCTGCCCATCTGGGGGGCGGGGGGCGGTGCGCTTCCGGGCCCTCCGCTGCGGCCGAGCCGGGGCCCCTCCATGCCTCTCCTCTCACCCTTACCCTGGCTCAGAGCTCGGCCGGGCCGTCCCTTGGCTCACTTGCCCCGCTTGCTTGGGTCCACCTAGTGGGGCTTTCTCTCTGCTGCTGATGCTCTGTAGCCCCGGTACGGGGCTTCTCCTTCCCTTCGTCGGACCAGCGCAGCCCAGCACCTCCCACTCCTTGTCCTCACCCTCCTCTCTCGAGCCCCCGCCTTGCCCTACCCTATGGCTTGTGCCAGGCCCTGGCCCTAATCTTCTTAGTCTTTCTTAGCCTCCAGGGGTGGGAGGGACTGTCGGATCAGACCTAGCCTTTCAAATCCTGGTGGCTTTGACTGGTGTCTTGCGAAGGAGAGGTGTGAGGGACGGTGAGGGCTGCGGGAAAAGGGGAAGGGGATGTATCAGGGCGGAGAATGCTCCCTGGCCCGAAAGGGTTTGGTTTTTGCGATGCTCTTTAGTGAAGAACTAAGTGGGTTGCTCTCTGAGCTGTATCAGAATAGAGGGACAGTGTAGCAAGCTGAAAAGTAAGCACAGTAACTTGGCTTGCTCAGGGCCTTGTTTTAACTCCTCTGTGAAGTGGGGATGAAACTACCTGCCTTGCAGATGGGCCACTTATCTGTGACCTGGGACAAATCACTTAACGCCTCTGATTTTTAGTTTCCTTCTCTTGAAATTTGGGATAAATAATGCCTGCTCTGCTGTGTTGCTGCAAGAGTTAAAAGACAAGCTAAAACGCTATAAATATTAGTTAGTTTTCGCAATAAAGAATGAATTTACCTACTCTAGTATCTAGGCCCTTGCTGTGAGTTAAGGAAATGAGTATAATACCCCTTGCGAGGTTGTTACGGGGAATAAAAGAGCGTACGGGAATGTGTTCGGCACATTCTGAATGGTTGTACCAATGCTGGTTGTTTATTGTTACTAGAACCTCTGGATGGACTCTTCCCGGGAAGGTTTGCTAATTTGCAGCAGCTGGACAATGTTCCTCATTAACATCTGTCTGTCAGCATAGTCGTCACATAATTTCACTGTGGTAAGGTGACTTTTTCACCATGTATAGTGTCTTAGCTTTGTTTTCTCACAGGGGTTAAGATCAGCCATGGGTGTGGCAAGACCTTGACTTTATCCTATTTTCATTGGCATGTTTGTCACTCACTGGCTCCTGTGTGTATGTTTTAACTTTGTAAACAAGCCATAAAATTCTGTGTGCCTTCTCCTAGGGGAAGCCTTGTGGGGAAAAAACTTGTGTTCCTGTCAAAAGAACAGCTTTGGAGCTATTCTTTGGTGTTTACCATAAGAAAATGCCCTTTGTTATTTTTACTAGGTGGCAGGGACTCAGCTCCGAATTCTATATACAAAAAGCATCTGGATCCCAGTCTTTCAATGGCTTCAAGACAACCAGAAGTACCTGGTAAACTTAATTCTTTTTGGTCAAGTCATTTAAGCTAAATAGAAACCATTTTATCTGAATTATATATTAATGGTTACTCTCTGCCACCTGGTGGCTATTTAGACTTAATAGATTGTCATCTGTTAAATAATCTTCTTAACCACCCAGCTATGGTATGAATCCTTAAAAGGAACAATCATTTCATTTAAGGCTATGACAAATTTGTTACTTTTCTACTGGGTAACAAATAAGAATTTAGAATAAGTTGTATAGTTCTTGTTGTATGTTCCAAAGTGATTAAACTCACCTTTTTTGGGGGAGTGAAGGTGGGGTGGGATGGAGGTCTGGGCAAAAAGGAACCAGCCTTTAATGGCAGATTGAATTTAATCATGAAAATGCTCACAGCAACATTTTAGGGAGTCAGTTTCTGAGTTACTGAAGTCATTAATTCCTCCTTGAATTGTTTTATGGGAAGAGAAAGTGATTTTTGAATAATATCTGAATCATTCAATTTCTAATTGTCAGTAAAGTGTGATGATGAAGAAAGGTGATGGTACCTATTTCTCAGAGTTGTTGTAAATATTAAACATAAAATATGTGAAAATGTGAGTTAAGAGTTAGTGATGAATATGCATTTGCTGCCCAGAAAAATTTCTGGTCTCTCTTTATAGGAATATATTTCCTAGTGAATATTAGTTGACTTTGTTATTTTTAGCATGACTACTGGGGGTGTCTTTATGTTTTAGAAACTGCTCCCAAAATAGGTGGGTTAATAGAAGTCTCCCTGTTCCCCCCAGTGTAGATCAGATCCGTCTATAGTCTCTAACATCATCAGCTTGTGTTGTAGTTTGTCTTTCATTGTTGCTGTGATTACCACAAACTCTCTGTAACCATCCTGAGTCACAGGGTTGTACTCATTAGGTTAATGTTTTGGAATGTTGGGAGCATGGAGTGTTGCATGCAGAGTGTGAGCGCTGGCTTAGCTATGTATCTCAGTCCCCAGCCCATACTTGCTAGCTGGGTGATATTGGGCAAGTCGCTTAAGATCTATGCCTCAGTTTCCTGAGCTGGAAAATGGGAAGAATATGTGCTTAATGAAGACTAGATAAGATGAAGGACATGAGTGCTTAGCAAGGAGGAGTATTCAGTGATTATTTTTGCTTGTGTGTTTTGAGATACAATGCACATACCATAAAATCTACCCATTTAAAATGAACAACTCAGTGGTTTTTGGTATATTCACAAGGTTCTCCAGACGTCACCACTATCTAACTACAGAACAATTTCATCACCCCCGAAAGAAAACCTCATACCATTAGCAGTCACATCTCATTGCCCCTGTCTCCAGCCCCTGGCAACCAGTAATCCTCCTTCTATTTCTATGGATTTGTTAGTAATTATTATTAATAGTAATAGTAATGGTAGCTTCTTTGTCCCTTGCTGTTTAAATGAAGTCTTTTGTGGTTTTGGACTTAATTGCCAGGCAAGTTGATGTCTTAGTGCAGTTACATAATTTTAGCAACAGGAAAATGTCACCTTGAAGGCAGGCTCTGGACGTGAGTTCTAATATGAAAGGATTAGCAAACCAAACAAAATGAACTTGGCTCCCTGATCTGGCACAGCTAAGAGTGCCCTTGAAGGGAGGTGCCTGCGTCATAGTGGGACAACGGGCAGTCAGTTCCAGTGGACAGGAACAGCAGGGTCAGCTAAAAGTGCTTTGTGAGAGTGGTTGTCAACACTTTCTGTGATGGAAATTGGCTCTGCCAGATGATGCATTTCTTGTAGTGCTGTTGTTTTCTTTGGTGAGGTAGGGAAGGCAGAGGGTTTGCCGTCAGGCAATGGGCAAGCCCCAGCTAACCATTTTCTTTATGAACTTGGGCAAATCATTTTACCTCTAGGCCTTAGTTTCTTCATCTATAAAATGGGAACAAGAACTTCATATTCTCATTCTTTTTTTTTTTTTTTTTTTTGAGACAGAGTCTCACTCTGTTGCCCTGGCTAGAGTGCCGTGGCGTCAGCCTAGCTCACAGCAACCTCAAACTCCTGGGCTCGAGCAATCCTTCTGCCTCAGCCTCCCCGGTAGCTGGGACTACAGGCATGCGCCACCATGCCTGGCTAATTTTTCTGTATATATTTTTAGCTGTCCATATGATTTCTTTCTATTTTTAGTAGAGACGGGGTCTCGCTCTTGCTCAGGCTGGTCTCGAACTCCTGAGCTCAAACAATCCGCCCGCCTCGGCCTCCCAGAGTGCTAGGATTATAGGCGTGAGCCACTGTGCCTGGCCTCTCATTGATTTTGTATCCTCAGTCTTGCATGGATTGAGTCTTGGTATTCCAGTAGGGTGTGGCTTTTTTGAAATTATATAGGTTTGGGTTTTGATTCCAAACTGTACTTTGAAGTTGTGTGACCATGCTCAGGTAAATTTAAATTGAACTACAGGTTTCCTAAATGGCAAATAGTTTGGGGCTGCTGAGTGGGTTAAGTGGAGAATCCAAAGTGGTCAAGCATAGGGGAAGGGATGAGTACTATTATCTTTCCTTGACTGGCTTAGCTATTCCAGAACAAGCTATTTTTTTTTTTTTTTGCTCTGTCCAGAATAAGTGTTTCAGGGTTTTCCCTCCTACAGAAAAGCTGCTAGTATGTTTAGTTGCTGAACCCATCTTGACAGGTGTCTCTGTTCTTAGCACTTGAGCCTGGTGGGCCTCTAGGCAAGATGTCCCTGCCCATCGGGATATGTCGCCGGGCATTCAGCTATGATGATGCCCTCGAGGACCCTGCGCCCATGACTCCTCCTCCATCGGACATGGGCAGCATCCCCTGGAAGCCAGTGATTCCAGAGCGCAAGTATCAGCACCTCGCCAAGGTACCTGACTCTGCTGGCTGCTTCTGGCAAGCTTGATCCCTTTGTTCCCCTTCCTCTGCTCCGGAAGCCTTCAGTGGATCCCGTACCCTTAGAATTGGGCAGCAGCCACTCCCTGTGTATGTTTTCTGTGCCTCAGCTACAGTTGGTGTGTCTTTTTTTATTTTTAATTAAAAACTAGAATGGCCATGTCTTTTACCTGAGACTCTTCTGTACCCCCACCCCCTATTCCCCACTTCGTTAAATCCAAGCTTGTTAGCACAATCTGGTTCTGCATGATCTAGGTCCTGTTTGCCTCTCCCCAGCCCCGCTACCCAGTGATCCAGCCATGCAAGTTACCTAAGAATTCTTGCACTTCATAGGCTATTTTCTGCCTCCAAGTCTCTGCCTCACACTGCTGGGACTGCTTAGGATGTTTACCATCCATCCTATACTCTGGCCCTCCGCCCTCCCATTTGCCTTTCAAATGGTATTCTTTACGTCTTAGCTCAAATCCCTTTTGTGAAGCTTTTCCTGACCTCTCCATCCTCCTGATGATACTATCACTTTGAGAGTGATAACTCCCTTAGTGTCACAATCCCTCCATTACTTTGTTACCTTCCTTAGTTCCCTGAGGGCAGGGGCCATATGTAAGTTTGTACTCCATCTGTAGTACCTAGCAGAGGGCCCAGCGTAAGGTAGATTCCAAAAAAAGTGTTCATTTTGTGACTGAGGGGAAAAAATCAGTTTTCTTTAACACATGCTGTGCTTTTCCTCATGCCGTTCCTCCTGCCTCGATGGCTTTTTTCCCATGGCTGTCCTCTGTAGGAGCTGCCTCCTTCCCAAGGCCGTTTCTCATACACATCGTGACCTGCCCTCACGGTCCTTTTGTGCAGTTTGGTGTCCAGGTTCCTGTGTGCTGGCTGTAGTTGTGTTGCTGAGGCCCATGCTTCCTGACTTCAGGACTCTCACCTCTGACTCTCCAACCACCAAGAATACAAGAAAGGTCATACTGTTGCCTGAATAAACTAGGCCTGCCAAGTTCAGATGAGGCCATTTAACCTGCAGCTATGGTTTCACTAGACTTTGAGCTGCATGATAGCTCAGGGCCGGACAGGAAGTCCACAGTGAGGGTCTGCTTAAACAGACCTGAGTGTGAATCCCAAATGACCTTGGGCACACGGCTTTCCGGCTGAGTCACAGTGGCTCTGCTCTGTCTGAGAGAGGACAATACATTATGTCGTAAAGGCGTTGTGGAATTAAATAAGATTTAAGGGCTTGGCACACGCTATGGTAGGTGTGTAACCAGCATTATGACTGCTGGCTCCCAGTTTAACTTTCTCTTAGTAGAGCTGTATTTGATTCCTTCTAATGAGTTTTTTCCCTCCAATATGCTTTCAGAACAGAGAGCTCCTTTCTAAGCAAGCATCCCCTACAGCTCTGGGGGAAGTTCCCTATATCAATTATCTACTGAACTATGACCCAGTCAGTTGTTGAGGAGAAAATGTTCTACGTAAAAAGTAGTGGAAGTGCTAGGAGAAAAGGCCCCCACAGCCTGCCTGTGATGTCAGAGCAGTGGGCCCGGGCGACTAGAGCAGGAAACAGGCAGGGCTCCTGGCGGTGCTTCCAGGGGCGGCACATGGTTTTCATGTATAAAAGCTGCTGGTCCCTTCACAAGGCAGTGAATGGGCCTCTGGTTTCCTGTTGTGCCTCAGCTGGAACAGCTGACGATTTGGAACAACTGCACTCTTTTTTTTTTTTTTTGGAGACAGAGTCTCACTTTTGCATGGCTAATTTTTCTATTTTTAGTACAGACAGGGTCTTGCTAAGGCTGGTCTCAAGCTCCTGAGCTTGCTCAAGCGATCCTCCCGCCTCAGCTTCCCAGAGTGCTAGGATTACAGGCGTGAGCCACCACATCCGGCCAGGAACAACTGCTCTCTTAAAGGAGAGCAAGTGAGTCAAACTGGACTGATTACGTTCTTTGGCCCTAACTATCCACGTGTTGGGAATCAACCATCTTCCAAGTAAGGAAACGTGGGTTCAGGTTTTACTTGAGTCAGGTCACAGCTGAGAAGTATAAATTCTATTTCGTAGTAAGGCTACAACATTTCAATATTCTGTCACCCTCTTTTCTGAGCATCTTTCTTAGTTGCTCTGGAGAAGCAGAGGATAAAGAATAAGGCTCATTCTGTCCTCCCTGCTAGGCCTGAGCGTGGTGTCAGGTGTTTAGAGTACAGAAGGTGGATGCTCCCAGCTCTTGCACGTTAAAGATCAGGAGCTAAGTAGATTGTTTGTTTTAAAAGACTGTTCCTTGGACCTTTAGAGCAGTGGTCCTCAAAGTGCGGTCTCTGGACCAGCAGCAGCAGTGTCACCTGGGAATTGGTTAGAAACATAAATTCTTGGGCCCTATCCCAGACCAGCCTGGACCTACTGAATCAGAACTCTTAGCGGTCTGTGTACTGAGCCCTCCAGGTGATTCTGATGCTTTGACAAAGTTTGAGAACTACTTAGTGAGTGCTCTGCTTAACTAAGTGAAGTCTAGTGTAGTGGTCAAGTCCTCACTAATAGGTGTTTCTCCTGCATTCTTTGTTTTGCTGAGAATGAGAATCTCGTACATTCTTATGAGCATAGTACTATGGTATATTGCATGGCCATAGGATGGGAAGGTAGACCTCAGACCTTCAAATTCTGACTTTCCACTTTTATAAATCTAAGCTATTCACATGTCTTTCATCACTGTTATCCATGGTGACAAAATCTAATGGGGTGGGGATGACCAACTAACTGCCCCCTTCAAATAATTCCTCACTTTTCAGATTAAAGGTATTTCAGTAACTTCTTCCCCACAGGAGTAAGTTTAGGTGTGTGACGCCCCTGCCCTGCTCAAGTGCTTCCTTGCCTCTCGAACAGGTGGAGGAAGGAGAAGCCAGTGTATCCTCCCCTGCCATGACCCTGCCATCGGCTACCGACAGTACGGACAAGGTCCCGGTGGTGAAGGCTAAAGCTACCCATGTCATCATGAATTCTCTGATCACAAGTAAGCGCTCTTCACCCTCAGAGCGGAGCGAAGGAGGGGCAGGAAGAGTTTAGGCGTCCTGCCTCCCGTCCGCGGATGATTCTGCAAACCTGCCTACTCAGCGCGTCCTAGCAAATGGCAGTTTGGCTGCTGACTCCACCTCAGTGTTGAAGCTCCATTTAGCTGGAAGATGTGACAAACATTAAGCACCTCAGCTGATTTAGGTGCCTTCTTGCTGCTTTGTTGATGTCTTCCCATATCTGTCACTGTGGTCTTGGGCAAGTTGTGTAACTGTAGAGACTGTTTCCTCCTTTATGAAATGGGGACTCCAGCTGGCAGGCTGAGGCTGAGGTGATGAGGATTAGGTGGCCCGGTGTTCAGCGGCTGGGAGCTGCTGCCATTGCTGTCTCAGCTCTGCTGGAGAAGGCAGCACACCGAGGCATCTCTCATTTGCCCTACATATGCATAGACTTTTAATTAAACCGCTCAAAATTGGTCCACCGGGAAGAGGACCAGGTTTTTGGTGCCTCAGATGTCGTTAAGAATATGATTGGTCCTAATGAGGCCTGACATAAGAGAGCCTGCATTTTTTTTTTTTTTTAAAACCTTACAACAAGTTAACCAAACCTCTTTGCTCTGGAGGGCCATTCTAACTGTGGTGGGAAGTTAATGATTATTAGATACATACTCTGCTTGTCAGCAGTATGCCCCTACTGGGTAAGGTACATCGAGGTTCTTCTTGGTTGGCTCATTGTTGAATCAGAAGCCCTTGACTTCAGGGCATCACTTTGTCTTGGGCAATTCCTAGAGAACCAAAAGTCCAGACTCTTACTTTGGTTTTTGCTTATTTACACATAAATGCACCTTTTGAATCAGCAACTCCTACTTGTATTTTGCAAGATTGAGAATGTGTTCTAGCAGTGTTAGAAAACTTAGTCATTGGTCTTTTAGCACAGTATAACTTCTTTATTGAAAATACAATTTACCGACGCCACGGCACTCTAGCCTGGGCAACAGAGTGAGACTCTGTCTCAAAAAAAAAAAAAAAAAAAAGAAGAAGAAAATACAGTTTACCAACAGTTCAGAATATTATAACACCTCAACATACCAGTGTTAGATACTTACTTGGCTTATTCACTTCCACATATATGCATATTTTAATATAATTCCAGGTATAGTAGACATACCATTCTGTTTTTCTCAACTAATATTAATACTTAACCATGTTGCTATCGTCTTAACTTTTAAGAAAAAGCTGCATTTAAGATCCTCGTATTGGTATACCGTAGTTCATTAAATCCTTTCTCACTTTGTAAATTTTCATGTGACCGACTACCTGGTAAGACTGGAAAAAAATCTTTATGCATTTAGGTTTTTTCTCTGTTTCTATTTCTGATAAAAATACTTCCTTAGAAGAGGAATGACTGGGTCATAAAATGCATCTGGCGTCTAGACTTCCGACCCACGGCTGCCCAGTCCTACATGTAGTTTGTATACAGATTAAGCAGGCGGCCAGCTGCCGTTCGTTCCGCGCTGGAACTGACCTGCTGACTGAGCTAACCGGTCAGAGAGGACGAATGTGGAGTGCAGCGTGTCAGCTGTGCCGGGCCCTGTGACGGGCCATTTACACAGCAGCAGTGGTGGATCAGAGGACTTTGGCTAGTTCAAGGCAGGCTCTCTGGTTTGAGTCTGGTTGGAACCTTGGTGCCATCTAGCCTGAATGTGCCCAATTTCTCTTTGGGAAAAGTTTTTGTGTGGGTGACGAGGGGGTGAGTCTCTTGGAAAACTTTGTATTTGGAGAATCTTTACTGTCTGAATGTCAGCTACCTTCTCTAGGCTGCATTTCTAAATACAAAGACAGTGTCACAGTGCACAGCTAAGAGGAGTGTTCACCTGGAGGTTCTTCAGCTATCCCTTTGGGCATAATCTGTTCTTTAGCTTGGTGTGAGGGAAGGCTTCCTTCTGGTTAGAGAACCATTGTGTGAGGTTAGGAATTACTGCTATAATGCCTCTCTGGGCAAACAAACCCTCCTTGGATGGTCGGTGTGGTCTCTTGCTTCTGGGGAGAACAGCAGCTATCTGTGTTCTCCTCAGTTTGTGGTGGGAGTAGGGATGGGCATGACTATCATTTCCTCTGTCCCTAGAACAGACCCAGGAGAGCATTCAGCGTTTTGAGCAACAGGCAGGGCTGAGAGATGCTGGCTACACACCTCACAAGGGCCTCACCACCGAGGAGACCAAGTACCTTCGAGTGGCAGAAGCACTCCACGTAAGCTGCTTTCTTAGGACCTTCCAAAAAACAAAACCGTCAGCATTCATGGCTTGAAATGTGGCTGTGGTTTAGAAGTTTCCAGCTCAGCTAGCTGGGAGTGGCAAAGAGTGATTGGAAGAAAGTTGGGCCAAGGAATTTAGAACTGGGTTAGTCCCACCGGTGGTGGCACTCCCAGGCTGCAGGCTCCTGAGCTCTTAGCCTTGTAGTTTTTGTTTCTTCATCTATAAAGTGGGGGTATCTGTTTTGCTTACTTCTGGTTAGAAGGATCAAATGAGATTGTCAGCTTATTTGTGAGTACTTTATGAACTATAAAGCAAATATGGATGGTTTCATGTACCACAGTGATTGACCTTGAGCGAGAGAGAAAATTGGGCAGTTTTAACAGAGGTAACAGTTTAACTGGAAAGGAACATTATATTTAATTTTTAACAAGTTAAAATCAAATGTGGAATTGGAATGTTTTTGCTATTTCATTTCTATAGTGAATGAATAATAATTTTGGTAAGGTTAATTTAACGGTAAGTAAATATTTGAGTGAATAGTTTCAAATAACTTTCAGAGAATACCACTTTATACTGAATAAGGTTTTATAATTTGTGAAGCACTTGCATTCACTTAATCTTCACATTGATCCTTTGAAGCAGATACTATTCTCCATAAGTGAAGAAAATGAGGTCCACGGTCATATATGTAGCCAGTCACAGTACCGGGACTCAACTGTCTCCTGATGCCCTACTTCCTGTTGGTTTTTTCCTCCTCCTTCCGAAGTAGTCTGAGAGTCTGGCTACTGAAGGGGCACCATACAGCTCGGAAATTTGGACTGCCTTCTGTAGGCAAGGATGGGTCATAACCCAGCCCTGTTACAAGCTTTATTGTAAGAGTTCTGCTGGGGTGTGAGGAGAGCACGGAAGGCAGGGAAGGGCATGATACACAGCGTATGGAAAGAGGGATGAGAACACAGATCTAGTGGCCTGGGGAAGGGATATAAGACATGAGCATTCCACATGATTCTTTTGCAGGCTAAGTTTAAAAACCACTGCTATAGGGGATCAGAGTTGGGCTGGTGGCCAGTTTAAACTCTCAGACAAGACATGCTTCCAGAGAGGGGTACTGTGTCAGCTTTTGACACTTAATTGAGAACTTTCTAGGATAGGTCAGTTAGAATCCCATTTGAGCAATTCACCTTATTGGATGGTAGGGCTGACTTTGGTTGGCCTGTTTTCTGCATCTTGCCCACAGGAGTACAACATGAGGACAGCTGAAATGCTAGGGGTACCTAGCCCCATTTTATAACAGATTGTCATCTTACATAAATTGGCATGGTGAGTGTTGAGAAAATTCAAACATGATCATGTGTTTGGAATGTAGCTTGGACTAGGCAGTGGCATACTAGACATGGAGGGTAGAGCCTTGCTCTAGAACTGAGACGTAGATTTGCCTCTCCCCTCCTCGACTGCTAGTCTGTTGAGGTATGTTTGCAATGCTGAGGGACCCCTGAGTAGCTGGTTAGGGGAGAGGAGGAGAGACTGCGGAAGTGTTCAGCTGAAGCGTAGCATGCCTGAGTCCTGGCTTTGAGAGACTAGGGATGGCCGGGTGTGTGCATGGTAGGAAAGGCAGTGAGAGAAGAGCTCAAGGCCCTGCTTAAAAGGCCAAGAAGGCCTGCAGCTTGCGTTCTGGCTCTTCCACTTCACTGGCTGAGTGCATGTGGGGAAATTACTTCACTTTCCTGAAACTAAAAGCTGCAGTGTAGAGCTTTTAATACAGAGATGTTTACCACATGTTGTAGGATGAATACCTCTTTTAAAAGATGGGACTCCATCTAGTATGGCAAAACAAAGGGAATATCTGTTATATCATCCAAAACCATTCCACCTATGGATGTTTTTTCTTGTGCCTAAAGTTAGAATGTGAACCAAATTGTTTGTGCCCAGACTCAGCTGTTTAGTAGCTATTTTAGATTTGCAGTCATTTTTAAAAAGTCTCTCTTTTTACCCATCTGAACAGAAACTAAAGCTACAGAGTGGAGAGATAACAAAAGAAGAGAAGCAGCCTGCGTCAGCCCAGTCCACCCCAAGCAGCACCCCTCATTCTTCCCCTAAGCATAG
This sequence comes from Eulemur rufifrons, assembly GCF_041146395.1. Classification (NCBI taxonomy): domain Eukaryota; kingdom Metazoa; phylum Chordata; class Mammalia; order Primates; family Lemuridae; genus Eulemur; species Eulemur rufifrons. Next base: position 189,899,975 of record NC_090989.1, on the reverse strand, counting down.
GCCCAGGTGAGCCCTTCCTGTGACCCCTGAGTGTCACTGTGCTTCAGGGGGAAGCTAGTGCTGAGGACAAAGTTGTACTTAGGCCTTTGGTTTCTGAGTGAGAAGGACTAGTTCACAGTTCCTACTTTTTGGTGTGCAACACTTCTAAGGGTGTGGGAAAAGAATATATTAGTATATGTTTTATTCTCTCTCTTCCAGAGGCTGGTTCACTTCTGGCTCTTCCACAGCCTTACCTGGCCCAAATCCTAGCACCATGGATTCTGGAACTGGGGATAAAGACAGAAACCCATCAGATAAATGGAGCTTCTTTGGAACAAGACCCCTCCAGAAATATGATTCAGGTAAGGGCAGTGCCTTCAAAAATGGAAGCAAAGTGGCAGGCATTGTGTCATGTCATAAATCAGGAGCTACCTATTAGTTTTGAAATCATTTGCTCTCTGGTTTACCTCTGTAGGAAGTTTTGCCACACAGGCCTACCAAGGTGCCCAGAAACCCTCTCCAATGGAACTGATCCGAGCCCAGGCCACCCGAATGGCTGAAGATCCAGCAACCTTCAAGCCACCCAAGATGGATATCCCAGTGATAGAAGGGAAGACACAACCCCCACGGACCCATAATCTCAAGCCCCGTGACTTGAATGTGCTCACACCCACTGGCTTCTAGAGCTCTTTCTGTTCCAGGGATTCTAGAGCCCCACTTCCCTTTTACCTTGGCTCTGACATAGGAAAAGTATATTTTTAAAAAACCTCTTAAACTAAGGCTAGACCTGAAGACATAATTGGTTTTTGAGAAACATTAGTGCAAACTTTGCCCTTGTTGTGTGGAAGAAGCCATTTTGTACTGCTTTAAAGTTAGATTAGGCCGGGCGCGGTGGCTCACGCCTGTAATCCTAGCACTCTGGGAGGCCGAGGCGGGTGGATCGCTCGAGGTCAGGAGTTCGAGACCAGCCTGAGCAAGAGCGAGACCCTGTCTCTACTAAAAATAGAAAGACATTATATGGACAACTAAAAATCTATATAGAAAAAATTAGCGGGCATAGTGGCGCATGCCTGTAGTCCCAGCTACTCGGGAGGCTGAGGCAGTAGGATCGCTTAAGCCGAGGAGTCTGAGGTTGCTGTGAGCTAAGCTGACGCCACGGCACTCACTCTAGCCTGGGCAACAAAGTGAGACTCTGTCTCAACAACAACAACAAAAAAATAAAGTTAGATTAAATCTCAGCAATGGTGTATGGGGGACTTGATGACCTATTTTTGTGTCATTTACCCTAGACAAGAATTTGATCATTGCTTACTAGGTAATTAATGTTTGTGCTGTTCTAAAAACCAGGCTTCTTGATTCTTTTACCACTATCAATGTGAACACTGACAAATCATGGCATAGAGGTGCTCACTGACCAGTTTAGACAACTTTGGGCCTCTTGACTATACTGGTGCTGTGTACCAGCCTTGTCAGGTAGGTGGGCCTAAGATCTGTTTTTGAGACCTGGGTACAGTTAAAAGCCAGACTTGGCAGGGACCTCTTTCCAGGCTGAAATAGGAATTGTCTTGCATTTTGGCATGCCCAGTAGATCACTTTGCCTTTAGCCAGTTCTTCGTGTGGTACCTCTTGGGCCAGTGTCATTGGAGGGATGTTTCTTTTTTATGTCATAGAACAAACACTAGTCTTGCATATCCTTTTTTGCACTTTAATGTGAGATTAATTTAACTCCAATTTGGTTGAAAACTTCCTAAGGGAGAAAATTCAGTCTACTGATTTGGTATAGATAAATGGATGTTAAGTAAAGATGGTAACTACAATTAGATTATAGTCTTGAGTTCATGTGAAAGTAGTGTCGCCTTATTTTAATTTCCTTGTTCATCATCAGGTCAGGGCCTGAATCTTTTTTGGGGGGAGGAGATGGAAGAATTCAAAATTGTCTATATGAAAGCATTTGTCACCAGAATGAGCCTCATTCCTTTATGCAACACATACCGTACTGAGGATAGGAAATAGGGAAACTGCCTTTTTATGCTCCTCACTCTGTACATGTTCAGTCATTGTCTTGAGCCCTGTCTCATACTTGTTTTTGTTTTGGATAGTCTTTTATCTGTCAGTACCTAAGGAGCTGACCTTTCCATAGAGATGCCCTGGAGTCTATAGTTATCAGAACAATTAATTTATTTGTGTCTTCTGTTATGATCTCCTGTTTGGACAATAAAAATCCTTACTACTTTCTCAAGTGTGGATATGTTTTTTTTTGTCCTTTTAAGAATACTCCATTCTGCCTATCGATACTCATGGAACCTAAGCATGGTAAACTTGGTATTTTGAAAAATCGTTGCCTTTTTATTTTATCCTTTTAACATCAAATGTTTTATAACACACTCAATCCTTTTATTTCTGCCCCCTTCATTACATTGGATATTAACAGACTGGCCACAAAATTCATAGGCATTATAACAGGTCTAGTACCGAATATTTGTGTTCCAGTAGGGAAAACTGAATGTCTTTCTCTTCAGAAACAGGTTGTTGGTACCTTGAATGACATAACATTGATGTATAGAGTTTGTTCAGCAGAGGGATTCTTTTCTCACATCTGGAAATGTTAAACATAGAGTGTGTATAGTATTACCTGTTTCAAAAAAGTATAGATAAATAATTTATTAAAAAATATATACACCTTGTATATTTAAGCCATATTTGAGAACAGGTTAGGCTAGGATTTAAAAAAAAAAAAAAAGATATTTACTAAAGAGAAAGTTATTACAACCTGTAGGTAAATAAGATAGGTTTGGTCCTGTAAGACTGACTACTTTTCATACTTTTAGAGCTTCTAAGTAGTTGCAGATAGAGTTCAGGAGGTATTCTTGGTGTGCAGTGCTTGGAAGGCCCTCAGGAGCTGCTCCAGTTCTTCTGAGAGGGCTCTGCATCAGGGTTCAAGTCCGCGGCATAGAAGAGGAGGAGCTTCAACAAGTGCACTTTGTCTTGGAGCTGGGGGACGAGAGGTTCCCCCAGCATCTGGATCAGGCGGCTGCGGAAGGCCTCGATTTGCTTCTCCACGTCCACCACTGTGATGTCATCTCCTTGCTGGGGCTTTGGCTTAATCCTTTTGATTATTAAGTCTTTTCGATCAATCACTGAACTCCGTAAGTGCTCTGAAAGAGGAAAAAGGTCAATTGCTCTTATCTGCTTTTTATTCCTTTATGACTTAAGAAGATGAAGTCCAATTTTAGTAGGTAGGGTCTTAGCAAAGACTTACTGACTAGCTACTGGGATACAAGTCAAAGACCATGTGAGTGCCCGTGGTGGTAACTCCATTTCTAATATGTCCCATGTTCTTGGTTCTCCCTGGTCCTCAAGAAGTTTTACATATTAAAAAAATTAAAAAAAAAATTGCATTTGGTTTTAGTTTTTTACCCTTTGCTGATTTAAACAATGAACCTGTATTAAACAAACTATATTTCAGATTAATACAACCACTCAGAAAAAAATTCAAGTGAATTTTGAATATCTTTAGGGAGATTTCTATGAAAAGAACTGGAAATATTGAACTTAAGTTTGTGGTACTGGTTTATTGTGACTCAGTCATTTTGTATGTATTGTAGGATAGATAAAATGAATATATTTCTGTCATTGGGAACAAGGGTTCTCACTGGGAGAAGAGGAAGAATCCTACAGTATGAGAATAGGCTGGGCATGGTGGCTCACGGCTGTAATCCTAGCACTCTGGGAGGCTGAGGTGGGTGGATTGTTTGAGCTCAGGAGTTCGAGACCAGCCTGAGCAAGAGCGAGACCCCGTCTCTACTAAAAACTAGAAAGAAATTAGCTGGACAACTAAAAATATATATACAAAAAATTAGCCAGGCATGGTGGCGCATGCCTGTCATCCCAGCTACTTGGGAGGCTGAGGCAGAAGGATTGCTCGAGCCCAGGAGTTTGAGGTTGCTGTGAGCTAGGCTGACCCCAAGCACTCTAGCTAGCCTGGGTGACAGAGCCGGACTCTGCCTCAAAAAAAAAAGAATAGAAATTGAGGTACCAGTATAAACTTGTTTTAAAAAAATTACATAATTTACTAGCTCTGTCATCATAAAAGGCCTAGAAGCAGAGACACCTCAATAGCAATCAGCATACCTGGCACCCAGACCTTGGTTTCTAACTACCATTTCCATTCAAATAAATCAGAATTTATCTGGACAAAAGGCTGATTTCTAAGACCAAGGCAAGAAAGTTACAAGGTGAACCTGAAACACCTTTCATAAGAAAGTAAGGGAATGCTTTAAAAACTGACGGAGACCTGTCAAAAGGACTTAGGAGCCAACTTGAAGGCGGCTCCTGTTGGTCACACTTTGGACAATGTGGTCATAAAATGACAAAAATGGATTATTTTAACACATTGAACTTTAAAAATTGATACACTGTGATAATACATTTAATTTTAAAAACTCCTAAGCACATAATAAAAAAGAGGGGGAAGAGGAGGGAAAGATCCTTTTTCCCAAAGGCCAGTTAAGAAACATAGAAGGTATAACTAGAAAGAAAGTCACCACTTTTCAACCTACTACTGTATTTGATTCAGGGAAGAACCATCAGTGGATGCTAAAACCATTGAGTGAATGGCTGAACAGGATATTCACGGTCTCAAAGTTTCACCTTCTGGATTACTTACTATTAACAAAGGGAAAACAAGGGAGAAGTCTGATAGACACTACTTTAGCCAAATGACCAAATGTAACATCACCACTAATGGAAACAAAATGACATTGCCTTTTGATGTCACGCACTGCGAAGGAAGGTGTATCTTTATTTAGTGTTTTTGACAAGAGTATTTAACATGAATGTGATCATGTGTAAACAATTAGACAATCCCAATTAATGGAATATTCTACAAAACAATCGGCCTAGATTCGTCAAAGATATCTGTGTTATGAAAAACAAATAAAGGCTGGGAACTGTGCTAGACTAAACGAGACCAAGAGTATGACTGCCAACTACAATGCTTCATATTTGACTAGATCCTGGCTCAAAACAAAATCAATAACCTACAAAGGATATTGGGACACTATCAGATGATATTCTATCAAGAATATCCTTCTTCTAGGGAGGTATATGCTGAAGTATTTAAACAGAAGAATTATGATGGTGCAACTTATACTTTCATCCGTTTCAGAAAAAAATGTACATAGATGGATCAATAGACAAACCAAATGTGGCAAAATGTTAACAGCTAGTCAATCAGGGTAATGGGTTTATGAATGTTCATTGTACTAAACTTTTGTAGGTCTAAAAACGAAGATACTGAGGAAAACAAAGTTATAAAGTTATCGAATCCCAAATCCACAGGCCAGCCCCAATAGGGTTCTAGAAGCATGTGGAACTGAGGCAAAGGAATACAAGGCCACACACAAGCCAAATGTACTGAGAGAGTTCTGAGGATTTCATGACTCCCAGCGCACTATACCATCATTTTCTCAGTCTCCTCATTTATGAAATGTGGATAATGGCATGTTCGCTAACAAGGTTATTAAAAGGATTGAACTACAGTGTGTCCAGAAATTTAGGAAGCAGAATAAACTTATTTTAAACAGTATATTAGGTTACATTTTCAAATAATATGCTCAGTGTTTTTCCTCAACCTTCAGATGAAATACTGAAAAGTAAAGTCCCTCTAAACTTACCCCAATGGGCCTAATCGTAATCTGAAAAGAAAGTAAAATAAATACACTACAGCATGTTCAAAAAGTCTGCAAACACAGGAAAGAAACCTGCCCTGACATGCAATTGCAGGGCTCTTTCAACATTCAATGAGCAAAAATTTACGGTGAGTACCTGTTATATATCTGGAACTGGACTGCACTCTAGGGACACAGTGAAATCAGAGATTTGGGCCCAGTCCTTGTAGACTGACATTCTAATTGCAGGAAGCCTGACAGTAAGTAAGCCAACAAAATTAATTATAGCTTGTTGTGAATGCAATCAAAGAAATAAACCAGATGCTGTGATAAACAGTAACGCTGGGGGAGATGAGAGAAGCAGCCCATTCTAGCCAGGGAGGGCCTCTGGACTGAGTCCTGAAGGATAAGAAGGAGGCAGCCATGTGAAGGTCCAGGGGAAAAGCAGTCCAGGTAGAGAGAAGAGCAAGCACAAATGCCCTGAGGCGGGAAAAACGTGCTTTGAGAATTAGAGGTAAAATCAGGGTAGCAAGCCTTCTGCCATGGGCTGATGCAATAAGAAGGCCCTTGTCAGATGCAGGCCTCTCAACCTTGGATTTTCCAGCCTCCAGAATTGTGTCAAAGCACTGGGGAGGTATATGCCAAATGTTAATGGCATCCATGGAAGCCAATGAAAATTACATTTGATACTTCACGTGTTTCAGCTAACCTAAAGTAATGACTTTATAAAATGAGAAACTTAAAAAGAAAACAGGGCAGCAAGAGGGAGAGTAGTACTGGATGGGACTGGAAAGTACGCTAGGTCACCTCACAATGAGCTCGGCCTCTGAGAGCAAATGGGGTATCTGGAGGGCTGTAAATAAGGAAATATGATTTATTTCACTTTGCTACTGATGGAGAATGGTCTTAGGAGGACAGGAGCATTTTGGTAGAATTTGATTTTCTTAAACAAGGTATGTGCTACTCTGAAAAATATAAAAATGATTTTGAAAAAAATGGAAAGAAAAGTTGACCGAATAGAGTAAAATAGGGAAGAACTGGGATGCAAGCAAGAGAAATCTAGAGTTTACTAACTAATGCAGGAGATTTAAAGAAGCAAATGCTAGCAGTGCCCATCTAAGCACTGCCCGTGGGGGAGGAAATCATGGCAGTGGACTTCAGCCATTCTGGTCCACGTGGCAAGGCCTTGGACTTTATGCTTCAGCAGAGATGAGAGTTCTTACATCAGAGATTGTTGATTACTATATGAGCAAATTTAACATTGAAAAGGGCTTAGCATAATGCCTGGCTCAAGATATTTTAGCTGATAGTATTATTATTGGTTCTGGATCAATATTGGAGTTAGTGACTATTCTATCATCATCATCATCACTATAGGAAACTCCTACCTAACACAGCAAACTGAGCTCTTTATCTTCCCTGCAGCTCTCTTCCTCCACTTCTCTCCATGTCAGTAAAGGCAGAACCCTGGGAGTCAGCCTTCAGACTCAGTCACTCCAGCCCCGTGAAGCTGAACTTCAAAGCGCCGCTGTCCCACCCCTGCCGTCTCTGCTGCACTCCCCACACGCACATCACCATTGCCCCTCCCCTGACCCCTCTGCCAAGCGACTCACAACAGGCAGAGCAACCTTTTACATTTGCAGATCTGACCATGGCACTCCCTTCACTTGAAACCACTTTGGTGGCTTCCCTCCAGTCTTGGCATCAGCTGAGTTTCCTAAACATGGCCGAGGAGGCCCTTCATGTCCTGTCCTGTCTACCAGTTCAGTCTCCTCTTGTGCTATTCTCCTCTCGCTCACTACATCCCAGCCCTACTAGCTTGTTCTGTGTTCCTCGGACTCACTAAACAACTTCTTGCCTCAGGGCCCTTGGACATGCTGTTCCTTCTTTCCGGAAAACTCTTCCTCCCTACTTGCCTGGCTACCACCATGACTTCCTATCTTAGGTGAAATATCACTTCTTTGGGGAGGTCCTTCCAAAAAAGAGATTAGGTTCTCTTGTTTTGTGTACTTGTACTTTCCTTCACAGCATTTATTTTAATTGTAATTATATGTTACTTGTATGATTGTTTAGGGTGAATCTCTCCACTAAACAATAAGCTATGTAAGGGCAGGGCCATACTGGTCTTATTCACTGAGGTATTCCCAAAGAGCCAGGCACAGAAAAGGCATCGGGTAGGTATGTGTTGCCTGGAGGAATGCATGGATTGAGCTGCTCCCACCTGTTCTGCCTTTCTGCCCTCCGTGGACTATGTATACGATTCTCCTTAGAATGACTTGTGCCTGACCTCTGTGGGCTGCCCTGCCTAAGCTGTCCAGCTGAGTGGGATTCAGGAAAAGCATGCACTTTGTTCATTTAAATATTATATGTTTAAGTTCCTAGGATTCATAGTTTCAAAATAAGAGGTTTTAACTATCCACAAGCACCAGGAAAACTCCCTGACAGATAGCAATTTGTAATTTTGCTGAGGCTCAAACTTGAACTACATGGCTATGAAACTGGGGTGTGGGGGTTGGTTCCCTTGGCCAGAGAGCATGAGCTCAACTGACTGTCTCAGTAGGGCTGCTCTGCCCTCCGTGGAAACGTTTGTAAAATGGGGGTTTAGGATGTTCTTCTCCCCGAGGTCTGTACAAAAGTGATTTAGCAGTGTACAGACTGTTTCGAAAATGGAGGGTGGGAAATTCCTTAGAATCTCACCTTCTAATCTCATCCAGGATTTCATGGAAAGTAATTCCGTCCAGTGTTTTTTCATTGCACACTGACTTTGGTGACAAACCTAAGTTTGAATCCTGGCTCTGCATTTACTTCTCTCTTGGTCCTTGTTTTCCCACCTGTAAAATGGGAGTGATACCTTCATAAGGTTGTTGGGGTATATAAGCCAGTGTATGTGAATTTATCTGGTCTTGTTTGCTGTCTTCCTCCCTGCTAAGAGGCTCCCCCTAAACAAAGGGCAAGCTTGGGCTCTTTAACTCCTTCCCTTCCTCTGTCCTCTTGGAGCTGGACAACTCAGGCCGGTCCCCAGACGCCCTCAGCAACACCCGCAGATTGCGCGCAGAGGGCAGAGACCACTAAGAGGCCCTCACAGTAAAATGCTTACTGACTGATGAGGACGCTGACCATTTCAGCATACCATTCAGCTGTGTTCTTTGTAGGACAATGTTTTCAAACTACTAGTTTTATATAGTTTTCTTTCTTCTTAATTCTTGGTCTCCAAAAAAGGTGGAGAGAACAGTAAAGATAAAACAACATTACAACGCCCCCCCATTTATTCTTGGTTCATATACACTGGTCTGAGGGCCTCCCTTGTCAGGGCATAAAATATTCTGTAATAAAAGCAGATCCCATGTCTATCTTAAGTCACTATTGCCCATAATAGGTGTATTCCCTGGGACTCAAAACAGAAACGAACAAGAAGTGTTAAAGGTGAACTTTAAACAAAAATACTTTAATATTAACCTTACTGTTAGATTTCCAAAAGAAACAATTACATAAACATCAATGAGGCTGAGAACACATGGAATTTGCCTTTGGGGCTTTGGTCTGAGAAGGACACTACCTTTCTTTGAGGGTGCTAAAAAATGTACAAACTGCACCACCCCAGGTGCTGGACTTGACAATGCACTCTTTTACGTGTGAGCCTACCCCTGGCCAGGCAAACAGGCACACTGAAATTCAACTAACATTTATTGAACACTTAGTACCTTTTTTCTCATACCCATTAATTATCAATCCTTGCAAATTCTATATTATTATCCTCATTCTGTAGAAGGAAGAAATTGAGGTATAGAGACATAGTTAGCTGCTCAACAGAGTAGGTGGTAAAGTTGGGATTTAAACCTAGACTGTCTGTCTTAAATCCAGTGCTATTCTTCTAAATATCTCTACAACAGCTTTCTCAGTTCCAGGGCTGAGAGATCTAAGGGCTAGCTTACCTTCCCACGTGCCATTACTGAGCTAAAACCAGGCCCGATGTGACAATGGGAGGTAGACTGTATACACACACTGTCCCCTCACTGTTGAGAGTCAGTCGCAGACACTGTGCCCTTCTACTCCTCAGTGGTTCCATATGGACCTCCTAAGACCAAAGACACTTACTATCATGATCCCGTATAATTATCAAAAATAGGGAATTTAATATTGATATACTATTATCTAATCTATTAAAATTTCACCAATTGTCCCAGTACTCTATGGTTTCTTTTTTCCTCATTTAGGATCCAGTCTAGGGTCATGTATTGCATTTAGTATTCATGTGCTTTTGCTTCTTTTTAACCTGGAACAGTATCTCAGCCTTTGTTTTTAAGACATTGGCACTTTAAAAAAGTATAGGTCAGTTATTTTGTAAAAGTTCACTCAATCTAGGTTCGTCTGATGCTTCTTTGTGATTAGATTCAGGTCATAAATTTTCAGCAAGAACAATACATACTTGATGGGGTGTCCTTCTCGGTCCATTACATCCGGGAGGAATGCCAGGTTTGTCCCCTATCAAGTTACTATTAATATTTTTCCCTTTGTAGTTAATAATTGATTAGGTATTCCGTTTTCCCAAGGGGCTCATTAATCCTTGGCTAATAAAATCATTCTCATTTGAAGCAGCTATTTCATCATTATCTTTGTCAACATTTGCCACCTGAGTGTTACTTGGTGTACTTCTCCCAGATCCTCATAGGTTATTGGCTTTGCCTGTGATTTGAGCAGCTCTGAAGAGCCATTTTCATACACTTAAGGGTACCTAACATCTTTTGCAAGTACATGTTCACCTTGCCACTGGTTTGCTCTGTATTTGCATTGTGTTGACAGACATTTACAATGTCCATAGTCAGTGGTCAATCAACCCAACAAAGATGCTGCAGCGATAGGCCAGGGCCAATCAGGTCATCACTGAATACTTTTCATGTTATGGTAATGACTTTTGCTTACCTACACAGCCTTATGACTGTGAGGACCACTGTATTACTAGCCATAACAAAAATATGTGAATTCTTCTTCTTCATAGTAGTGCCTCCAGCTATGCCATTTCTAGTTAAAACCAAGGAACAAAGCTTTTCTTTTTTTTTTTTTGAGACAGAGTCTCACTCTGTTGTCTGGCTAGCATGTGTCAGCCTAGCTCACAGCAACCTCAAACTCCTGGGCTCAAGCGATCCTTCTGCTTCAGCCTCCCAAGTAGCTGGGATGACAGGCATGCACCACCATGCCCAGCTAATTTTTCTATATATTTTTTTAGTTGTCCAGCTAATTTCTTTCAATTTTTTTAGTAGAGACGTGGTCTCACTCTTGCTCAGGCTGGTCTCGAACTCCTGAACTCAAATGATCCACCTGCCTCGGCCTCCCAGAGTGTTAGGATTACAGGCGTGAGCCACCGCACCCGGCCAGTGCTTTTCTTAAGTGAACAAATTAGAATTCCCTTGCATAACTATTATTCATAAAGATGTCCTTTGTGAGACCTCCTACAATACCTATTTGTGAACAAATGCTCCTTACCTCTTAAAACATGTTGATAACTGGACAACAGAAACTGCAGATGCTCAACCAGTTCATCCCAAGTCTGCCACTGTGTTTTATCCGACTGCAGAGATAGTAAAAGCAGTTGATGATAAATGTCTTCCCCAGTTAAAATTTTTGCACAGTTTTTAATTCATGTTTACATAATGCTCAAACAGTTGTGTTTCAAGCTAAAATTCCATGGGTAGAGAGTCAGGGGAAGGAAAGGTGGTCTAGGCCTGGAATTGAGGTAGGAAAAAATGTACCTGACACTTGAGTAGTGACGTGGAATTGTTCAGAAAGTAGAGGGCCTGGGCCAGAGACAAGGGCAGGCGAGTGGGCGTCTCACAGCTGTGGAGGAATATGATTTCTAACACTTTGCAGCGCAGAAGGTGGCTTTCCATGGTAGTAAAGAACATCTCTCTGCATGAAGAAGAGGAAGAAGGAGTTAATCATCACAACTATATTTCAAAGAACATATACCACAACTCACCCTGAATGTTCTAACATTTGCCCTAAAAAAAGACAGCTAAGAAGGAACTCAGTGGAGTCCTACAGAATCACAAAGCTTGTAGACAGGGCACAGATGAATTTGTTCATGAATTAACAACTGCCAGAATGAGGAAAAAGTCTTTGACATTTGAAAAAGATAATTTTAGGATACATTAAAAAGACAACATTACTTCATACTATGAGAATTAATCATGAGAATAAATATTTTTGAATGCCTATAATGTACCAGATACTATTTGGCACAATAAGGAATACTAAGATAAATAAAAGAGGGTGCTGCTCTCAAGAAGCTGATAGTTGAACAGGGGCAAGAGGTATGCAATGGGAACTTAAATATTAAGTGCAGGGCAATGCACATGTATGCGAGGTGCTGGTGGTGCTCCCAAGATACACAGAAGCGAGTGTGCATTTGGTCAGGAGATTGGAAGCGGCCTTCCTGTGGAGCAGGCAGTGCTGGTGACAGGGTCTAGGCAGGAGCAAAGAAGGCTTGAAGCAGGAGGCATTTCAACAAAGGGAAAAACATGAGTAGATGTACAGACGTAAAAAATATACAACTGTGGCATTCTGGCTTCTTAAATTTCAGAGTCTGGGCCTTCAGAGTCCCAGAGGGACTCTTGCCCTTGACTTTGCCCCTCTGGCCAGTTTCGTCAGCAAAAGGGGGCTGAAGCACCTTCAAAAGCTTCTGAGCAGGGGAATGACAAAACTGGAGCGGTGCTTTAGGAAGGTGAGTCAAACGCGTTGTTCTAAAAGCAATGTTAGCATCCAATAAAAGGCTATGAATCTCACACACAGGGTGCATCTCTGGACTGTCTGGAGGTTTTGGTTTTCTCGGCAGTCCTGGACAGCTTTGTGAGTCGTTGCACTTCTGGGAGGCAGACTAGCTTGGGAGCAGGTAAGGAGACGGCAGAGAGCAGGAGCAGCATGACTTGCCTAGTCAACAAGCAACAGAGCTGCCCCCAAATCAAAGAGTGCTTTCTTCTACAACATCCTGCCTGTTTGCAGTTTTGCAACATCTGGAAAAATAGGAGACTCCCTTTGCCACTGTCACTTACAAAATTGATAAATAAGCAAAGTATTTTTTTCTTTTTTACCCTTACTTTTGTTTTTCCACCAGACACATAAATTATTTGTGTAAAACAAAGTTTAAAAAGAAAAATGAATATTTAAAACTGTTGTTTCTTACTATTCAAAAGTTTTAAAATATCTAAAATATTCTTAAAAATCCATTTCATCTCTTTAATGTGTTTTAAAAATCCTTTTCTACATTGTCTCTGAAAAATTTTCTTCTTTCATGCAAAGAACTCCATATTCTTACATTTACAAGATATTCCTCAAGTTATTTTAAAGTGTGATTTCTACTCTGCATTTGGCCTATTACTCTGACATGACAATTTTCCTATTCAATAATCTTTTATTTGAAATTATATTTTCTCTTCCAATTTTTATGCGTGGGCCTACACTTGTCCTGGGTTTATAACCTACAGATGGTAAATTCATAAATCTACAAAGGACAAGAAGGTGGTTTCTTTTTTTTTTTTTTTTTTTTTTGAGACAGAGTCTCACTTTGTTGCCCAGGCTAGAGTGAGTGCCGTGGCGTTAGCCTAGCTCACAGCAACCTCAAACTCCTGAGCTCAAGCGATCCTCCTGTCTCAGCCTCCCGAGTAGCTGGGACTACAGGCATGCACCACCATGCCCGGCTAATTTTTTCTATATATATTTTTAGCTGTCCATATAATTTCTTTCTATTTTTAGTAGAGATGGGGTCTCGCTCTTGCTCAGGCTGGTCTCGAACTCCTGAGCTCAAACGATCCGCCCACCTCGGCCTCCCAGAGTGCTAGGATTACAGGCGTGAGCCACCGCGCCCGGCCCAGAAGGTGGTTTCAATGTATTGAACACAGTAGGAACTGGAGGTAGAATTATCTATAGTAATTCAAATTAAAATTTTAAAAACAAGGTACGAAGGAAGGCCAACATCTAGATCCAGCCTTACAGAGTAGCTGGCATTGGACTTTCCCTCCCATCATAATCACTGATAAAACATGAAACAACTATTTTCAGGCATTGGACAATTTACTACAAAGGACTTGATTCTTGAGAGAAGGGAAACAAAGGTGGTGAACTTCACTTGACACCAGCTTTCTTGCTGGGGACACTTTCTAATAAGGCAGAGGTAAGTGTGGGTCAGAACAAAACAGTGGGTTTGTTGGGCCGAGCAAACAGAGACTGGAGTCAGGACAGCTGAGGTGGCTGGAATTTGTATCAGAGAAAAGGGAGCTCAGCAAGTGTGTATAAGGGGCCCACTGGTACATGTGCAGGGAGGAGCGCCAACAGCCTGGTAGAGAACAGCTGCTGGGGGTCTGTGAGCTGAGTGGGAATTCTGGAGATCTCAGAGTGCTAAGAGACATTGAGTTGCAACGAGACAGTGGAGAGATCTCACTGAGTATCTCATTGAATTCAGTTGAAGCCCCAGAAAGACAAAGCTTCAAGACTCTGGCTCCTTAATAAGGGCTGCTTTAGAACCAACCCTTACAAATCCTAGAAACAAACCTCAAAAGGAAAAGCTATTCTGCCAGCAAATTAGCTGCACACCAGAATAAAAGTCAGTACTCTTTAAAGAAAGATAGCAAAATTCAGACTCTCAACAATGTAGTGCACACACTGTCCAGAACACACACAAAAAAATTACTAGAAAAAGGAAAAAGTAGGAAAATGTGATTCATATAGGAGCAAAATGTCCACAGAAACAGACCAAGAGGTGACACATATGTTGGAATTAGTTGAGAAGAACTTTAAACAGCTATTGTAAGTATAAGATTTTCTAAAGCAGGCAAACTAAGATGTATACAATGAGTAACTTAAAGACTCTCAGCAAAGAGAATTAGAAACTATAAAAACGAACCAAATGGGCTGTACATGGGTGCTCATGCCTGTAATCCCAGCACTTTGGGAGGCTGAGGTGGGAATATGGGCTGAGTTCAGGAGTTCAAGACTAGCCTGAGTAACATAACAAGATGCTGTCTTTATAAAAACTTAAAAAAAAAATTTAGCTAGTGTGTGCTGGTAGTCCCAGCTACTCAGGAGGCCAAGGCAGAAGGATTACCCAAGCCCAGGAGTTCCAGGTTGCACTGAGCTATGTTTGTGCCACTGCACTCTAGCCTGGGTGAGAGCAAGATCTGTCTCTTAAAAAACAAAACAAAACAAAACAAAACCAAGTGACTCTAAATCTGAAAAATACAATATATGAAATGAAAAGAAAAATCACTGAATAGGCTTCAAAGCAAACTGGGCACTGGAAAAGAAAACATCAGGGATTTTGAAGACTACCCAAACTGGAATAGCAAAAACAAAGAAACAAAAAAACAAAACAACAATAGAAAACACGAGTGCCTCAATGATTTGTGGAAAAGTGTCAAGCAGTCTAACATGTACACTTGGATTCCCAGATGATGAGAGAGGTTGGGACACAAAAATATAAAAAGTTAATGGGGCCGGGCGCGGTGGCTCACGCCTGTAATCCTAGCACTCTGGGAGGCTGAGGCGGGTGGATCGCTCGAGGTCAGGAGTTCGAGACCAGCCTGAGCAAGAGTGAGACCCCGTCTCTACTAAAAATAGAAAGAAATTATATGGACAGGCCGGGCGCGGTGGCTCACGCCTGTAATCCTAGCACTCTGGGAGGCCGAGGCGGGTGGATTGCTCAAGGTCAGGAGTTCGAGACCAGCCTGAGCGAGACCCCGTCCCTACTAAAAATAGAAAGACATTATATGGACAACTAAAAATCTATATAGAAAAAATTAGCCGGGCATAGTGGCGCATACCTGTAGTCCCAGCTACTTGGGAGGCTGAGGCAGTAGGATCGCTTAAGCCCAGGAGTCTGAGGTTGCTGTGAGCTAAGCTGACGCCACGGCACTCACTCTAGCCTGGGCAACAAAGTGAGACTCTGTCTCAACAAAAAAAAAAAAAAAAAAAAAAAAAAAGAAATTATATGGACAACTAAAATATATATATACAAAAAATTAGCCGGGCATGGTGGTGCATGCCTGTAGTCCCAGCTACTCGGGAGGCTGAGGCAGGAGGATCGCTTGAGCCCAGGAGTTTGAGGTTGCTGTGAGCTAGGCTGACGCCACGGCACTCACTCTAGCCCGGGCAACAGAGTGAGACTCTGTCTCAAAAAAAAAAAAAAAAGTTAATGGCCTTAATATTCCAAAATTTAGTGGAAAATATCAATCCACGGATTCAAAAAGCTCCACAAACTTCAAGCAAGATAAACATAAGGAAAACCACATGTAGGTATTACAATCAAACTGCTGAAGATAAAAAACAAAGCAGCCAGAGAAAAAGGACATTACATACAGGAGAACAAGAAGAAGAAATTTTAATGACTTCTCATGAGAGACAATGCAAGCCAGAAGACAACAGAACATCTTTAAAATAAAGAGAAAATACCTATCAACCCAGAATTATATCAAAGCAAAAATATCTTTCATAAAGGTGAAATAAAATTTCACTTTTACATTTAAACAAAATTTAAACAGACATTCATTATCTGCTCTACAAAAAATATTAAAAGAAGAATGTTCTTTGGGTGAAAGAGAAATGATACCAAATGGTATCAATGATATCTTCAAGATCAGTTGGATCTTCAAGAAGGAGGGAAGAGCATCAGAAATGGTAAATATGTAAGTAAATATTAACCCTCGTCTTTTAATTTATTTAAAAAACATCTACATATTTAAAACAAAAATAATAACACTTCAACCTTGAATTTATAACAAATGTGGAAGTAAAATGTATGACAATAATAACATAAAGGATGGGAATCAGGTAAATGGAAATATACAGTTATAAGATTCTTTTTGTAAAAAAAATTAAAAAATTTTTTTTTTAGAAACAAGGTCTTGCTTTGTCCCTCAGGCTGGAGTACAGTGGTGTCATCACAGCTCACTGCAACCTCAAACTCCTAGGCTCAAGCAATCCTCCTGTCTCAGCCTCCAGAGTAGCTGGGACTACAGGCATGTGCCATGATGCCCAGCTAATCTTTCTATTTTTTTTTTTTTTTTTAGTAGAGATGGGTCTCGCTCTTGCTCAGGCTGGTCTTGAACTCCTGAGCTCAAAGCATCCTCCCACTTCTGCCTCCTAGAGCGCTAGGATTACAGGCGTGAGTCACTGCACCTGGCCAGTAAAATTCTTACATGTTAAGTAGGACAATATTACTTCAAGGCAAACTGTAGTAACTTAAGGCTGTATATTATAATTCTTTTTTTTTTTTGAGACAGAGTCTCACTCTGTTGCCCAGGCTAGAGTGAGTGCCGTGGCGTCAGCCTAGCTCACAGCAACCTCAAACTCCTGAGCTCAAGCAATTCTACTGCCTCAGCCTCCCGAGTAGCTGGGACTACAGGCATGCACCACCATGCCCGGCTAATTTTTTCTATATATATTTTTAGCTGTCCATATAATTTCTTTCTATTTTTTTTTTAGTAGAGGTGGGGTCTCGCTCTTGCTCAGGCTGGTCTCGAACTCCTGAGCTCAAACGATCCGCCCACCTCGGCCTCCCAGAGTGCTAGGATTACAGGCGTGAGCCACCGCGCCCGGCCTGTATATTATAATTCTAAGAGCAAGCATTAAAAAAAATTTTCAGGGTAAGCATTTGATAAAATTCAATACCTACTCATGATGAAAGCTCTCAGAAAACTAGGAATACAAGGAAACTTCTTCAACTTGTTAATGAACATCTACAAAAAACTTACAGTTAGCAAGATAATTAATGGTGAGCTAATATATTAATCAGTAAATAATTAATGGATTGAATCCTTTTCCTGTAGATCATGAACAAAGCAAATATGTCCACTTTTACCACTGCTAGTCAACATAGTTCTGGAAGTTCTAGCCAGCACAATAAAGCAAGAGAAGGAAATAAAAGACATATAGATTGGAAAGGAAGAAACAAAACCATCCCTATTTGCAGATGACACGATGGTCTACACAGAAAATCCCCAGGACTCTTTGGGAAAAAAGCATGATCCATAAAAGGAAAAACTGGTAAGCTGGATTTCATCAAAACTTTTGCTCTGTAGAAAACCTTGTTAGGAGGATGAAAAGACAAACTACAGAATGGTAGGAAATATTTGCAAACCACAGGTCTGACAAATGACTAGTATCTAGAATATATAAAGACTCTCAACTCAACAGTAAAAAGCAAACAATCCTTTTAGAACTTGGAAAAAGAGCTTTATCATTAAAGAAGTTACACAGATAGCAATTAAGCACATGATAGCAATGTTCAATATCATTATTAGCCATTAGAAAAATAAAAATGAAAACCATAATGAGACATCACTACATATCTATTAGAATGGCTAAAATAAAAAAAAGTGACAATGCCAAATGCTGGCCAGGATGCAGAGAAACTAGATCACTCATACACTGCTGGTGGGAATATAAAATGGTATAGCCACTTGGGGAAACAGTTCAGCAGTTTCTTAAAAAATTAAACATGAAACCATAATGACATAGACATTGTACTCCTGAGAAATAAAGGCTTATGTTCTACAAAAATTTGTACATGAATGTTTATAGAAGATTTATTCGTAATAGCTCCAAACTGTAAAACAACACAGATATCCTTCAATGGATAAATGTTTTAAAAAAAACAAAACTGTGGTACACTCACACCATAGACTACTACTGAGCAATAAAAAGGAATGAACAATTAATACACACAACCTGGACGAAGCTCCAGAGAATTATGCTGAGTGAAAAAAGCGAATCTCAAAAGGTTAGATACTGTATGACTTCATTTACACAACATTATTGAAATGACAAAATTGTACAAATGCAGAACAGATTAGCGGTTGCCGGGGTGAGGCTGGGAGGTAAGTAGGTGTGGCTATAAGAGGGCAATATGAGCAATCCTTGAAGTGACAGAAATGTTCTGTATCTTGGCTTGTATCAATCTCAATATCCTGGTTGTGATATAGTATTAGTTTTGCAATATGTTACCATTGGGGGAAATTGGGTAAAGCGTACATGGGATGTTTCTGCATTATTTTGTACAATTGCATCTAAATCTACACTTATGTCTAAATAAAATTTTAATCTAAAAAAAAGAGCTAAAAGCCAACAGGAGAGAGAAAATGGAATAGAAAATACTTGATTAATCAAAAAGGAGCCAGAGAAGGAGGAAACAATGAACAAAGAACAAACAGGACAAACAGGAAACAAATATAATAGCAAGATGATGGGTGTAAACCCAATAATTAAATTATATGTAAATGGAATAAATACTTCCATTAAAAGGCAGGGATTGTCAGCTGACTAAAAAAGCAAATACCAACTACAGACTGTTTATAATATACTTTTTTTCTTTTAACTTTTTGGATTGACAATTTCAGATGTACAGAAAAATTGTAAGAATAGTACAAAGATTTTCCATATGCCTTAATACCTTTCACCCAGATTCCTCAAATGTTAACATTTACCACATTTTTTAATCCTTATGTGTCTTTTTATTTTTTCTCCCTGAACTGAGAGTAAGTTGCAGACATAATGCCCCAGTCATCCTTAAATGCTTTAGGGTACAGTTCCTGAAAACAAGGACATTCTCTTAGATGACCAAGTAAGATGATCAAAATCAGGAAATTAATGTTAACACATAGTAGTATACTATTGACAGGCCTTAATCAGATTTTTATTTTCCTAATAATGTTATCTACAGCAAAAGAAAATCCCAGGTCACAAGGTACATTTAGTTGTCTGTTTTTTAAGGTCCTTTAATCTGGAACAGTTCCTCAATCTTGTTTAGTCTTTCATGACACTGACATTTTTCAAAAGCACAGGCCAATTTTTTCAAGGAACGTCTCTCATTTGAGATTTGTCTGATATTTTCCCACAAACAGATAAAGGTTATGCATTTTTGGCAGTACTGCAAAAGTGCTTTATTATTCTCAATGCATCATATCAAGAGGCACATGATGCCAATTTATCCTATTGTTGCTGTTAACTTTGGACTTGATTACAGTGATACCTTCGTTGTAAAGTTGCTATTTTCCCCATTGTAATAAATGAGTATCTCGTGGGAATATACTTTGAGGCTCTGCAAATACCTTGTGACTTCACAAACTTTCACCATTTCAGTATCCATTAACGTCTGAATTACTATGATAGTTGTCAAACAGCATTTTTTCCTAATTCATCATTTCTTCTAAAATTATTAGTTAGCTTTCTACTACTGTAAGGAAGAGGGTCCCTTCTCCTTCTTCCTTCCTATTAGTATTGGAATCATAGATTCCTATTTTATTCAACAGATTATAATCCTTTCCTGTCAGTACTCATATTGGAGCTCAAATTTTCCCAGATTTTGTCAATAAAAGCCCCTTTAAGCTGTGTCTTTTGATATGTTCTGAATAGTCTTTGAACACTTCCTTACTTTCTGGCACAAAATGTTCTAGGCTTGCCTTGTACCTTATCTACCTCAGTTCTGGAATCAGCCATTTCTTCAAGAAACTTTGGTTCCTTTTAGGGTAAACAGGAATTTAGAAACAAAGATCTGGGTATGAGATGTGCTCACCGATACTAAGGAATAACTGCTTCTATGTTCTCTTAGTGGGGGGAGGTAGGAAACAGCTGTATGAACACATACACACATGTGTATCCATAGACCCTCACACACCTACATTTATTCCTGTATCTATCCATATTTATTAGAAACCACAAGTTCATATTGATACCTCTAACTCCAATCCAGCACCAAGGGTTCCTTCTATCCTTTCCCCTTTTCATATGTGTAACTTTCTTCTCTGACATTGAGAAACTTGGCTCTAATAATCTACAATACGTTTATTTGTTTAATCCTAGAATACACATAAGACAGTTTTTGAATTGTTAATCCATACCTCTGTGAAAAAAGACTACCAATGAGAGCCCAATATTTATTTACATTTTGTCTTTACCATGAGGGCATTTAGTCTAAATATTGTGCTTTAAGTTACCTGGACAAAGATGGAGAATGGATTAGTGGTTGCCAGGGCTTGGGGAGGATGGATGGTTGTGGCCATAAAAGGGTAGCATGAAGGATCTTTGTGGTGATGGGACAGTTTTGTATCTTTTTTTTTTTTTAATTTGAAACAAGGTCTTGCTCTGTTTCCCAGGCTGGAGTCCATGGTGTCAGCACTGCAACCTCAAACTCCTGGGCTCAAGCGATCCTCCTGTCTCAGCCTCAGGAGTAGCTGGGACTACAAGTGTGCACCACTGCGCCCAGCTAACTTTTAAATTTTTTGAATAGAAAGGGTCTTGCTATGTTGCTCCGGCTGGTCTCAGACTCCTGGGCTTAAGCAATCCTCCCACCTTGGCCTCCCAAAGTGCTGGGATTATAGGCATGAGCCACTGCGCCCAGCTCAGTGCTGTATCTTGACTGCAATGATGGTTATATAAATCTACATGTGGTAAAATCACAAAGAGCTACACACAAATGAGTGCATGTAAAATGGGTGGAATGTGAATAAAGTCTTGGATTATACCAAGGTTAACTTCCTGTTTGTGAGGACACACAGTACCTCTTTGTAATAGTAATAGTTTTTGCAACTTCCTTTGAACCTATAATTATTTAAAAATAAGAAGTTTTTAAAAAGTTACTTGGGCTTGTCCCTCCACCCCTACCTCCATTTTATTTATTTATCTATTTATTTATTTTTAATTTTTTTTTTAGAGATGGGGGTCTCACTATGTTGCCCAGGCTGGCCTTGATTTCCTGGGCTGAAGTGATCCTCCCCCTCAGTTTCCTGAGTAGCTGGGACTACAGTCTTGCACCACCGCTGGCCGGCTCCCTACTATTCCATTAATTTAAAGTCCAGTTAAGTTAATTTGTTTCTGTTTGTACTCCATTTTAGGCACTTCCCTCCCTGAACTTCCTTGGTGATTGTCTTTTTGAGTATGTAAAACATTAAATGGCTCTAGAAAGGTTAAAAGTTGTTTTTTGTTTTTTTTTTTTGAGACAGAGTCTCACTCTGTTGCCCGGGCTAGAGTGCCGTGGCGTCAGCCTAGCTCACAGCAACCTCAAACTCCTGGGCTCAAGCGATCCTCCTGCCTCAGCCTCCCGAGTAGCTGGGACTACAGGCATGTGCCACCATGCCCGGCTAATTTTTTCTCTATATGTTTTTAGTTGTCTATATAATTTCTTTCTATTTTTAGTAGAGATGGGGTCTCGCTCTTGCTCAGGCTGGTCTCGAACTCCTGAGCTCAAACGATCCGCCCGCCTCGGCCTCCCAAAGTGCTGGGATTACAGGCGTGAGCCACCGTGCCCGGCCATAGAAAGGTTAAAAGTTTTAACTGTACAAAAAGGTATACTCAGGGAAGTATGTACCAACCCAGTCCAGTCAATACCTTTTCTCCTTTCTCCCATTCCCACCCACTTCAGTGTATAACCAGTTTTATTAGTCTGTGGCTTACCTTAATTTTGTTTCTTCTTTCACAATTGATCAGAATCATGTATATTTTTAGATTTCTCCTCCTTTCTTATAAAAAATGTTTATGTACTAAATATACTCTTTGTATTTTGCTTTTTAAAAATAACATATCTTAGAATTCAGTTCATAGAAATTTTCGTATTTTTTATCTTTTTATAGCTGCATAATACCCCATTGTATAGATGTACCATAGATAGTCATCACTGTCCTATGTATGGGCATTTGGGTGTTTCCAATATTTTGCAATTACAAAGAATGCTGTAGTGAATATCCTTGTGCATATGTATTTTCATATTATTAGAAATATGTCTTCAGGGGATTCCTAGAAGTGGGATTGCTGGGTCAAGAGGTAAATGAGCATTTATTTTTGTTAGATATTATAAAATTCCCCTCCATAAGGCTTGTACCAGTTTTTGCATTGCCATCAGCATTGTATGGGTACCTATTTTCTCATAGCCTCACTAATGGAGTGTATTACTGTTCTTTAAATTTTTCACTATTTAGATAGGTGAAAAGTTATATCTCTGTATAGTTTTAATTTACTTTTCTTTAAATGTGAGTGAAGAAACATTATAGAAACCATTAAACATTATAGGAAAATAAAATTACAGATCAATATTCTCTGTCAACATAGGTGCAAAAACCCTTTGTACAATATTAGTAACTTAATATATAAAGAGGATAACAGCATAACCAAGTAGGTTTTTATTCCAGGAATGCAAGGTTGGTTGAACATTAGGAAATTAATCAATGTAAGTCACCACATCAAAAGAATAAAGGAGAAAAATATGATTACCTCTATAGATGCAGAAAAATATAATTTGACAAATTTCAATACTATTCTTCATAAAAACACTCAATAAACTAGAAATGGAAGGAAGCTTCCTCAATCTGACAAAGGGCATCTATGAAACAGCTAACATCATACTTAATGGTTAAAGACTGAATGTGTTCCCCCTAAGATTAGGAATGAGGCAACAATATCTGCTCTTATGATTTCTCCAACATTTTACTGGAGGTACTACCCCTTGCAATAAGGCAAGAAAAGAGCAAAAGGCATACAGATTGGGAAGGCAGATGTTAAACTCTCTATATTTGTAGACAACATGCTTTTATACATAGAAAATATTAAGGAAACCATTAAAAAATCCTACTAGAATTAAATACATTTATCAAGGTTGCAGGGTTTCTACACACTATCAATAAGCCATTGGAAAATGACATGTCAAGCAAGTGTATGCATTTGTCAAGACTCAACGAATGATACTTAGTTACTCATTCCTTAGATTACCCATTTGTCTCCAGAATCTCGTCCTACATAAATGAGAGGTATGGGAGTTGGACCCAAATGAAATACTTCTGACAACATATTAGAGCAAGCATGGCATTTATATGTCCTTTTTTCTGTCTAACCACTACAACATACTGCCTTCTTTGCAGTCTTTTTTTTCTTCTTCTTCTTGAGACAGGGTCTCACAGTCACCCAGGCTAGAATTTAGTGGTGTCATCATAGCTCACTGCAACCTCAAACTCCTCAAGTGATCCTCCTGCCTCAGCCTCCCAAGTAGCTGGGACCACAGGCAATGCGCCACCACCTGGCTGGCAAATTCTTCTATTTTTTTGTAGAGACGGGATCTCACTCTTGCTTAGGCTGGTCTTGAACTTCTGGCCTCAAGCAATCCTCCCACCTCAGCCTGCCAAAGTGCTAGGATTACAGGCGTGAGCCACCACATCCACTCTCATACTGCCTCCTTTGAATAATGAATTTGGGATTAAGTAGCCCCAGATTTAAATCTGGATTCCAAATCTGTTTAGCTGCACAACCTTGGGCTAGTTAATGTCACCTCTTTGAGTATTTTTCTTATTCATTAAATGGGATAACATTATAAGGTTTCATGAAAATAAATGATATAATTAATTCGACAATGGTTGACAACATTGGAGGAACTCAGTAAATGTTTGTCTTAATCTTAGCAGGGTATTTTAATTAAGTCCTATTATAGTACTCTATGGTATGACATTTTCTTATA
The DNA here is from genome assembly GCF_041146395.1 of Eulemur rufifrons. NCBI lineage: Eukaryota > Metazoa > Chordata > Mammalia > Primates > Lemuridae > Eulemur > Eulemur rufifrons. Next base: position 189,875,846 of record NC_090989.1, on the reverse strand, counting down.
ATAGAAGAAACCAGAGCTGCACAAGAGTAGTCTTGGTTGCCAGATGGGAGCTTAGGGACCCGGATGGGAAGCAAGCATTTAGCTAATGGAGGTGCACTGAAGACAAATATACACCATAATTTCCCAAGTGTCACCACTCTGCAATAGCTTTCTCATAGTTATTCACCTTACCAGCAATTGTTCATAAATTCATATTCATTCCAATTTATTTTTCTTCCTCTGGATTTTAAAATTACTGGTTCAAGGAAGGAATCATTGGTCCTAGCCAAAAACTCTATTTCTTTATCTCCTCCTAATAAAATACTTTACTAATTTATGCTTAGAGAAACTGAATTCCTTATTCTTACTATCTGGGTGCTCATTCTACAGGTCCAATTGTCTTCAGTGGGTCACCTCTCTGTCCCCTAATATTGGACATGTCTATTTCATTCATCTACCAAGCATTCAGTGAACACTTAGGCCAGGCCCTATGGATGAAGATCAGAGAAGGTGGTAGTGCTTAACAGCTGAATTTTGAAGGATGAATAAGTCTTTAGAGAAATGGGTAAGGTAGGGAAATTTATGCTCTGTTTGGGGTACCCTGTCTCTTCCCAAGAAATTATGCCTTAGCTGCAAATAATAACAATTAGTTGAGAACCTCCTTCCTTCAAAAAGTCAAAGAGACAGGAATCCCATTACCGCTTTCTTCCTATTTTAACTAGTTAGAAATTTTCTTTTTCTTTTCTTTCTTTTTTTTTTTAGCTTGTAATTTTCTCTTGTGAAATTCTGTTACCAGCAGGCAGGACAGATAGAAAAGTTAATTTAAGAAAAATGACTTCCTAAAGGTTTCTTTCCCCCCCTAAAAAACTAAGACTCACCTCTGACTCCTCTCAGGAATGTCCAGCACAAATCCAAACATCATCTCAGCAATTTTATTGGAGCTGCAGGTGGGGGTCCTGTCCACCTCCACGGCTATGGATAGCATCCTCTGAAGCTGGCACACAATCCTGAGTCCAGAACATAAGACACAGATGAGTGGGAGGGTCTGGCAAGGAGCCACCGTGTGGCTAGGAGGAGGTCCCCACCAGTGTACATCAAGAATAGAGACTACTAAAGGATCTTGTAAAGCACACACAAGGTCAGGGAGAACTACTCAAGCCATCAGCATGCTTTCATTTAGCAGTTTCACCTACCTGAATCCCTTTTGCCAGATCATACTGTCTGAACCTCTGAGAACCTGGGGTTGAGCTGCAAAAGCACGCTGCTTTTAAATTCAAAAATAGAACCACACAATCTTAAGGATCTAGAGAACTTTAAGGATCATCTGACCTATAATTTCCCTATTTTATAGATGATGAAACAGGTCCAGAGTGACTAAAAATTATTTCAATTTCTTTGATACAGGAGAAAATATGTATTTGCCATATAGTTTTTTCTTGTTACTGTTTCCTTTACAATAGTTTCTAAATTCAGTCTCAGAACTTTTGCTGGTGGAACCTGACCTTCTCTCCCATTCAGCCTACTGTGGGAGACACCCAGTCTGATATGGCATTCCTGATGTAGGAATCCAGGAAACCCCTCAGAAAGGTAAGGCTGGCCTGATATCAGCCTTCTCTAACACGTATTATTTGTGATGGAAGGAAGGGCTTTGTTTTTAGAAAATCTGCAGCCAGTGACAATAGGTGGACCAGACTAGGGCCTTGGGCATCAGATTCTGGCTGTACAATGATAAGCTGTTCAACCTTAGACAAGTTACTAACTCTGAGTCTAAGCGTTATCATCTATAAAACAGGGGAAGAATATCATGCATTTCATAAAGTTGTGAGCGATGTGTAAAATATCTGGCAGACAGGCACTCCTTAATGAAAAATGGTAGCACCTATAACTGTTGTTGATAAGATCATCATAAAATTGACTTTTAGGAGGCCTATTGTTATTTCTGCTAATATTTACTTATAACAAATTTATTATGATTATTATTATGAGATCAGCTTCCATTGAAGGAACAGTATTTGCCTCCCTCTTGGGTTTGTATATGGTACCTCTGAGATAACCTCACTTTAGGGCCTTCTCCAAGAAAATGCTTCATTGTTCAAAAACATTCCCCCTTTAGATAAAATAGTGTCTTCTAAATTAGTTGAAATCTGTAGGCTTTATAAATCAGGTAGGTACAAGCAGATTATAATTATAACACTGTGAATTCAGGCACAAATGCTATATTTGAAATGTCAAGTGTGACTGGTTTTTAACAATATATATGATTGGCACGGAATACTAGGTCACTTGTACAAGGGCAGCCCCAGCCTCTAAAATCCTGGCATTTCTCAAAAAAAGCCAAGACCACTCTTAACTCCATAAAAAAAATGCCATGAATCTCTTTCCAGTGCAGTCTGAGGCAATGAGATCTACCTTGACCTGTTGGAACCTGCAGGTTGAACTGCTATTTTCCCCTAGGACTAGGGGAGATAAACACAGGTCCTTGAGGACTTGAGGTTGCTGGAACACCGCTACCCACCACTCCTCTATGTCAGTAGCTACCTCAAGTGATTAGTAGCTGTAACCCTTTACTGTCTCTTAGAATCCAGGAAAGGAAGTGCAGTGTCCTTTAGCTTTTTGTTCACTTCTGCTTTGTGACTTTGTACTTACTTTGTGGAGTCCTATTCATCTAGGGGTGAAAGCACCTGCTTTTGTTCTACTTTGGAATTAGAATGTAGCGTTTAGTTAAACTAAGCCTTTAATAAGAATCAGCCTGTGTTACAAGATCTTGTTAATTTGAGGGAAGCAACTCTTAGGGAGTGGTGCTGCTCTCTAAAACACTAAATCCCAATAGCCCGGGAAAGACAACTTCTGCCTGCCCCCTTACAGCTGATTGGTGTTCTTCGTCAGGTTAGGCTGGGAAGAAGGGTAGCTACTGCTGGCTTTCAAGACTCCTGTTCCTGAAGAGGTTTGATTCCCATTTGGGGGCTGAGTTAATCCATCTGCAGTCACTGCTTTGACCAGCCACTTGATAACATCCCTGCAATTGAAAAAGGATAAGAAGGAAAAGGTTTATTTTTTCTTTTCCTGGGCAGGGGAAAAAAAAAAAAAAACAACAACAAAAGGAAAGAAAAAAAAAAAAAGAAGAAAAAAAAACAAAAGAAGAGGTTTAAACTTCTGTTGTATTTATGATGTTCTGGACTACAGCCTTAATCTGAGCTCCCAGATCCCTAGATTTCCCTAAAGGCAACAAAGGGGGCCCTTAGGTTATTTTTAATATTTAAATCTAATGAAACCCCATATTTAATTATAGTAAGGCTAAAAAGCTAACTAAAAAATAACATTCTTCTTTCAGCTACAATTATTGAAAGGTAACTGCAGGGTCAAAGAGCACTATCTGTGACTTCCTGGCCAGGTGGAAAGTTGGACTGGATGACCACAGAAGTCCTTGCTGGCTCTCTATTATTGGGTGTCATCTGTTAATTCTAATAACTAAGGTTTAGAGTATGTGCAGTGGAGTCATACTTTAAATACAGGGCTTAATCTCTAAAAGTTGGTAAGGTAAGAACATCTCATATAGTCAAAATTACTTTTTGATGGTCACTTAGGTAACCCAGGTAAAAATGGTAGATTGAATACACATATCTAATTTTGTTCCCTCCTAAAACCCCACTAATATTACAGTAAATACTTAAAAAAATATATCTATAAGGAAGGGGAGGAGAGGAGACAATAGCAGTGAAATCTTATTTAAAGTGGAAGGCAAATGAACTATACTCACAAAATAGAATATTACATAGTAGTCAAAATGAATATGCTATGACAGGCAACAATACGGACAAATCTTAGTACTATAAAATATTAAGTGAAAAATAAAGTTCTCAATAGATTACATACAACATGATGTCTTTTAATATAAAGATAAAAGAGACTAAAATTAAAATATATACTTTATAGGAACACATGTACATACAATAAAAGTACATAGAAAGGAAAGAAATATTTCCAAAACATTTTTAAGGAAAAAAAGAAAGGAAAGGAATGAAATGATGAATATGCAGGATGGAGAATATCTTGGGCACAGGCAGGGGCAAAGGTGGGAGATGGGGGATGGTGTGTGGTTAGAGGTAGGTAATTGTCAAGGTCCTAGTCTTTGATTTGGGGGTAGGTTAAGAGATGCTGATTACAAAATTAAAGGTAACTAAGTAACTAAGCAAATAAATCAAGTGTGTCATGTTTTAAGAATGATGTTTAATCCAAATCTATGACTTTGGTAAAGAGATAAATTTTAATTGACTTAGCAGAATTGAGGAAGCTGAATCCTAAGCCAACAGCAGAGAACAACAATCCTATTTAATCCTATTTACTAAAAAAAAAAAAAAATCTTCAGTAAGTTCTGCAAGTGGCAGTACTAGGTTTCTCTGAAGTGAGGGTGAAGGGGTGTAAGTTAAAATAAATTGGATGGCTTGAAAGCTCTTTAAGAAATTTTCAGACTCCTAGGTCTTTTTACCCAACCCTTCAGACTACAGGTAGACTCAGTGAAGAGGTAAAACAAAGGGTCTCTGGACTGGGATACGAGGCATAGCTTGGAGGCAATGGCACCAGGGCAAACAGGGACACTAAATGAACATACGCATGCTCAATGCAGAGACCCTTGCTATCTTCCCACACTTATCTTCCAAAAACCTGAAGTTCCAGTCTCTATCATTCATGTAGGTGATTAGAAGTCTTCTCTGGAAAACTCAAACAGCCCCAGGAGGAAAGACCTGAAGACACTGACTTGAGTGATTTTCTTAGAAATGGAAAACCAGGCTAGGTGTGGTGTCACACCTGTAATCCCAGCACTTTGGGAGGTTGAGGTGGGAGGATCACTTGAGCCCAGGCTTTTGAGACCAGCCTGGACAATACCCTGAGACTCTGTCTCTAGGGGGAAAAAAAAAGAAATGGAAAACTAGTTCCACCTACAGGGAAGTGCAGAAATGACAAGTCCTCCCATGTCCTCAGAGCTTCTTTTGAGTCCGCGACCTTTATACATGGATAGACTACCAAGGTTTATCAGACATCTATGGAAAACTTCAAACATAAGAGATAGAGACCAAAATAGCAAAAACAAACAAACAAAAGGCAATGTAAAGAAAACAGATATTATGTAGAGAATTAGAAAACAAATAAAAATGAAAATCATCAAAGATATGAGATGATATAGATCTAGGAAAGAAGAAAACAAGAACATAATACTATTTATTAATTTCAATAAGGAACACAGAAAAAAATAAAAGAGCTCTTGGAAATTGGAAACACAATAACAAAAATGAAAAACCCTATTTATCAGATATGAAGAGATATGAAGGATATTTTACCAGACTGAAATGGCCGACTGAAAGCCCAACACAATGGACGAATATAGACCTTCAACAAGTCTAGTGGGCAAAAAGAGAGCTTTGCCAACTTCCAGAGGAAAAAACCAGAGCACATTTAAAGAATAAGTACTCAAAATAGCTTCTGACATCTTAACAGCAATTCTGGGAGCTAGAAGACAATGGAAGATTTCCTTCAATGTTCTGTAGAAAAGTTATTTCAAAGTCTCAAAAACGTTGCTTCCCATATACCTTTCTTAGAAAGCTAGTAGAGACTGATTCCTTAACACAAGAGAGTAAAAACCAAGAAAGAGAAAGACATAGGACAAGTAAGTTATCCAACAGTGGAAAGAGGTAAAGGGAACTCTCACATTTACAATGAAGAAGACTGGAAGAGGACAGAATTTGGGGTTGACTTCTGATTTGCACAAAGAAAGCAAGAAAACTAAAAATACGACAATTATTAACTCTAGGGAAAACAAAAAGGTATGAATAAAGGAAAAGTAATCATAGTACTTGGCTAAATTCTGAGTGGTCTACATAGTCAAAGTAATAGAAACTTTGAATATTGATTTAAAAAAATTATGGGCTTGGTACAGTGGCTCATGCCTATAAGCCCACCACTTTGGGAGGCCAAGGCAGGAGGACTGCTTGATGCCAGGAGTTCAAGACCAGCCTGGGCAACACTGCAAAATCAGCTGGGTGTGGTGGTGCGTGCCTGTAATCCCAGCTACAGGCTGAGGCAGGAGGAAAACTTAAGCCTAGGAGGTGGATTTACAGTTAGCTGTCATTGTGCCACTGTACTTCAGCGTGGGTGACAGAATGACTGTCTATTAAAAAAAAAGATATAACTATATTAATGGTACAGGGGCTGGGAAATGTGTGTGTGTGTGTATGTGTGTGTGTGTGATGTGGGAAGGTGGGGAAGAAAAAGAGTTAACTCCTAATCTTTCACGCAGGAAGTCAGTAGATAATGGCTAACAACGGAAAATCAAGAAGTAGAAACACACCTATGTTATTTCACCATATGGAGGTGAATATCAAAAGAATCAATTAAGAGCTGGGAAAGAGAAATGCAGGTGAGGGACCTGGAGACAAGTGTTTCTTAAATCTTGTAGAACTAGTTTATCTTTGTACGTATAGTTAAAAATGAAATAAAGAGAAGAAAATCCCTTAAGAGGGCGTCATATAGAGACTCACTTAGCATTTTTTTTTTAAAAAAATCCTCTTCAATGTATAATTTACATACAGTAAATTGCCAGGGTTTTGTTTGATGAGTTTAGATAAGATATGTAGACATCCATGTCATCACCACTTCAATCTCATATTCATCTCTTAGTAAATCAAAGATAGCTTGTTTTCCTTACAGCTAGAACAAATGACTTTTTTCATTGATTGAGCACAAAACAGAGGACCTGGCTTGCATTTAGAGGCTATAAATACACCCTCTCCATGCCTATCTTTAAACCTAAGAGTCACTCTGTACAGTGAGAGGCTCACACCATGAGAGATGGAAACGAAAGCAACTAAGAGAACAGTGGGTCATGTCTTCCATCTGCCACTCACTCTAAAGCCAAGCTCACAAAGCATAATGGTAGATAGAATTGTTCTCATTATTTAAATTACTATTTTTCACTTTAAAACCAACTGTCCTGTGTTCTTTGTAGATTCTCTACTTACTGATTTTTCTACTCCTATAATTATTAACATTTAAACTTTAGGTAAAACGCCACATATAGGAATATGGATATGGGCATGCAAACTAATGGGGCAAAAACTGACCAATGCCCAAAACACAATGAAACTTCTTCCTTTTTTAATGGAAGAGTTATGATAGTCAATATCCCACACTGGCCTGTGAAAAATATTCTCAACAAACATATAAGAACATGTGGGAAAGTAAAAAAGAGTGGAAGAGCTTCAAGACTGCTCTAAACAAAGAGATGCTGTTACACTGTTCTAGTGAGAACCATTTCCAAAAAAGCGAGGAGTGTTCAGAGGCTCCTCAACCTACAATGGGGTTATATTGTGATAAACCCATCATAAGTTGAAAATACATTTAATACACCTAACCTACTGAACACCATAACTTAGCCTAGCCTACCTTACATGTGCTCAAAATACTTACAATAGCCTACAGTTGGGCAAAATCATCTAATACAAAGCCTATTTTATAATAAAGTGCTGACTTTTTGGTGACTACTGCATGTAATTCATTGAATACTGCACTGAAAGTGAAAGACAGAATGGTTGCATGGGTACCTGATGTACAGTCTCTACTGAATGCGTACTGCTTTTGCACCAATATAAAATTGAAAAATTTTAAGTCAAACCTTTTTAAGTCAGGGACCATCTGTAGATCCAAGAGAAAAATTCCAGCCTGAGATCCCCATCCTAGAAATCATTCCCCACCCCCTTGGTATAAACATATAGTAGTTCCACACTCTGAAGCTTCCAGAAACTCTGACCCTAATTCTTGGAAGAAAGAACACATGCTTACTATCTATTGTACCTTACTGTCAGCCACATGACCTATTGCCATAATATTACTTTTCATAAACTAGTATTGACAAATGAGATTTATACTGAGTTTTCAGGGGGATGGAAATAAATCTAGGTTAATAAAAGCCACAAAAGTTTTACACACGTTTCCCCCTTAGATCTCACAAGGTTGTTTGGACAATACTTAAATAGACCAAAGGAAGTCAATGGTATTGAAACAAAAATCACTCAAGCTATGGTACCTGCCATATTGTTGGTGCAGAGAGGGTTTCTTTTTTGATTTTAATAATTATCCTTGTTATACTACCTAGTGACTAGAAAACCTTGTCCACCTGATATTCTCTAGCCTTCAGCAGCTGCCCACCTATACCTACTACCTCTTGTCACCCCAGGGCTCAGGTGGCTGGTTACCTGACATTGTGGGGCTGCTTGTCACAAGACAGCACAGTGTTTGCAATGGATTGCTGCAGGTGCTGCCGTTGCCTCCTCAGGATCTGCTGGAAGTCATCTTCAAGGGTCTGTACTACATAACGCAGAAAAAGGACTCGCCCAGGCAGAGTCTGTCCCTGTGGGAAAATGAATGTGAAGTCAGTCTTTTCACTCTCCTGGATGACAGTAAGCACGGGGCACTCTTAAATACTAAGTCCAAGAGAAGGCCACGAGTCAACAAATGTGTCTGTACCTAAAATAGAGGGTCCTGGGAGAGAGCAGGTAGTCTAGGTCATTACAAAAGAGGACAAATAGGGCAACTGCTAAAAGAATGATATCCTATAAGGTCTGAGAAACCATTTTTTTTTTTTTTGGTTTCTAAGGATTAAAAATAATTTACTTACTCAAAAGATTAGGTATCTTTTAGGAAATTAGAATTTCCTAACAGCTAAGATGTAACCGGAGGTCTGCTGGAGTCTCTAGGATTATAGAACTTTTGATCTAGAGACAGCCATGGGAAGTCAGTCTCTCTCAATGAACCTATAAACCTTAGGATAAACCCAAAACTTAGTAGAACAGAGAGAGAAATTGGTTCTTTAATGACTCTGCTGAGCTGCTGGATCAAACAACCATGATGTCCACCTTACTGCTGAACTCCAGTAATGTGAGCTGATACATGTCCTTATTGTTGAGGTAAGTCTGAGTTGGGTATTCTGTTACAGGTGAAACAATCCTAATTGACACAGGTAAAGAGGATGGGCTTTGGTGGAACTCAGATCTTACGTTTTTGTTGTTGTTTGTTTTAAACCTGGCTCCATCCCTCATTTAATTTCTCTTACTTAACTCCTCTGAATCTCATGGGGATAATTCTGATCTTACCAAAGTTAGACCTTACCTGTTACATAGCTGGCAGGCATGCACAATTTGTTGGTTTCCCTTTACTAGAAGATAAGCGCTGGGAGCTCAGGAGCTCAGGTTTTGAAACTTCACAGAATAGGAAGGCACCAAACTGTTTCTGGACTATGTGGGAACTTTCAAACTCCAGGGGGTAGGTATATTTTCTGGGAACATAAACTCATGGACCAAGATATGGTTCAGTCAGCAGGAAACATATAACCATTCCAAGCACATACCATTTCTTTCTTTTTTGGGGGGAGGTGACACTAAGAATCACATAGTATTTGTCCCTTAGAGAACCGGCACATTTCACTTAGCATAGTGTCCTAAAGGATCATGCTACAGGGCCATGTTGTAGCATGTGACAGGATTTCTTTCCTTTTTAACACAGAATTAATATTCCATTGCATGAATATACCATATTTTATTAATCCATTCATCTGACTATGGATATATGGGTTGCTTCTACTTCTTGGCTGTTGTGAATAATGCTGCTATGAACAAGGGTATGTAAATATCTTTGAGAAGTTGCTTTCAATTTGTTTGCATATATACCCAGAAGTGGGATTGTTGGATCATATGGTAATTCTACTGAGGAACTGCCACACTGTTTTTCATAGCAGTTATACTATTAATACTTGACATTCCCATCAAGAGTGCACAAGGGTTCCAATTTCTCTACATCCTTGGCAACATTTATTTTCTGTTTTTGCTTTTTTGCTTTTTTTTTTTTGAGGTGGGGTCTCACTTTGTCACCCAGGCTAGAGTGCAGTAGTGTCACCATAGCTCACTGGAACCTCAAACTCCTGGGCTCAAATGATCCTCTTGTCTCAGCCTCCAGAACAGCTGGGACTACAGGCGTGCACCACCACACCCGGCTAATTTTTCTGGTTTTTTTTTTTTTTTTTTTTTTTTGTAGAGACAAGGTCTCTTTCTTGCTCAGGCTAGTCTCAAACTCCTGAGCTCAAGCAATCCTCCTGCCTTGGCCTCCAGAGTGCTAGGATTACAGGAGTAAGCCACTGCCCCCAGCCTGCATCGTGGTTTTGATTTGAGTATTTTTTCAGATGTTTATTGGCCATTTGTATATCATATTTGGAGAAATATCTATATAAGTCCTCTGCCTTTTTATAAATTGGGTTATTTGTTGTTGAGTTTTAGGAATTCTTTATATAATCTGGATATTAACCCTTATCAGATATATGGTTTACAAATATTTTCTCCTGTTCCATAGGTTGCCTTTTCATTCTTGATTGTTTTACTCTATTTTTCTATTTTTTATTTTTATTGTTTCACACTATTGATGCATAGAAGTTTCAAAGTTTGATGTTGTGCCATTTGTCTATTTTTGTTTTCATTGTCTGTGTTTCTGGTGTCCTATTTAAGAAATCAATGCTAAAGCCAATGTCATGAAGCTTTCCCTCATGCTTTCTTCTAAGTTTACTAGGTTTCGATCTTATATTCAGATCTTAAATCCATTTTGAGTTAAATTTTGTATATGGTGTGAGATAAGGGTCCAACTTCATTCTTTTGCATGGAGATATCCAGTTTTCCCAAACCACTTGAAGAGACTGTATTTTTGCCATTGAGTGACCTTGGTACCATTATTGAAGATCGTGTTGCCATATATGCAAATGTTTATTTCTGGGCTCTCTATTCTATTCCATATGTCTATATTTCTACCTTTATGGTTGTTCCACACTATTTTCATTACTGTAGCTTTATAATATACTTTACAGTCAAGAAGTATGAAAATTTCAACTTTGTTCTTTTTTTCCCAAGATTTTTTTTGGCTATTTGGTGTCCCTTGCAAGACATCAACTTTTGTAAAATGAAAAGTTGGTTTCCCTTGGGATTCAATACGAATTTTGGGATAGATTTATCTATTTCTGTGAAAAATGCCATGGGGATTTTGATAGGGATTGTGTTGGATCTGTAGATCACTTTGGGTAGTGTTGACATCTTAACAACATAAGTCTCCCATCCCATGAATATGGGATGTTTTACCATTTATTGGCATCTAATTTCTTTTAACAATGTTTTGTAGTTTTAAGTGTACACGTCTTTCACTTCCTTAGTTAGGTTTATTCCTAAGTATTTTATTCTTTTTGGTGATACAGTAAATCAAATTGTTTTTTTAATTTCCTTTTCAAATTTTTCATTGTTTACAATAACGCAACTGAGTTTTGTGAGTTGATTCTTTATCCTGCCACTTTGCTGAATTTGCTTATTAGTTCATTTACTAGTATTTTTGTGGAGTTTTTGGATTTTCTTATCTACATATAAGATCATGGATGCCTTTTATTATTATTATTTTTTCTTGCCTAATTGCTCTGTATAGGACAATACCATGTTGAACAGAAGTGGTGAAAGCAGGCATGTTTATCTTGTTCCTGATCTTAGAGGAAAAGCTTTCAGTCTTTCTCCACTGAGTATGATGTTAGCTGTGGGCTTTTCATATATGGCCTTTATTATATCGAGGTGCTTTTCTTCTATTTCTAGTTTTGATGTTTTTATCATGAAAGGGTGTTGAATTTTGTCAAATGTGTTTTCTGCATCAGATGAGATAATCATGTGGTTTTTGTCCTTCATTCTGTTAATGTCGCATATTACACTGATTTTCATATGTTGAACCATTTTTGCATTTCAGAAATAAATCTCACTTGTTCATGGTGTACAGTAGGCCCTCTGTATCTGTAGGTTTCACATCCATGGATTCAACCAATTATGATTTGAAAATATTAGAAAAAATATTTGCATCTTTACGGACTTTTAAAATCATTATTCCCTAAACAATGCAGTATACGATTATTTACATTGTATTAGGTATTATAAGTAATCTAGAGATGATTTAAAGTATACAAGGGAATATTCATAGGTTACATGCAAACACTATGTCATTTTATAAAAGGGACTTGAATACCTGTGAATTTTAGTATCTAAGGGAAGTCCTGAAACCAGTTTCCTATGAATAACAAGGGATATTCCTTTCATGTGCTGTTGAATTCAGCTTTAGTTTTTGAGGATTTCTACATCAATATTTACCAGGTATATTGGTCTGTAGTTTTCTTATAGTTTCTTTGTTTGCTTTTGTTATCAGGGTAATACTGGCCTCACCAGAAGAGTTAAGGCATGTTCCCTTCTCTTCAATTGTTTATAAGAGTTTGAGAAGGACTGATATTCTTTATATGTTTGTTAGAATTCTCCAGTGAAGTGATCTGGACCTGGCTTTCTCATCTTGGGAGTTTTTGATTACTGATTCAATCTCCTTACCAGTTATTGGTCTGCTCAGATTTTCTATTTCTTCATAAGGCAATCATGGTAGGTTGCGTGTTTCTAGGAATTAATCCATTAATTCTAGGTTATCCAATTTATTGGTATACAATTGTTCATAGTGTTCTTTTATAATCCTTTTTATTTCTGTGGCATCAGTTGTAATGTACTCTCTATTTCTGCTCTAATCTTTACTATTTTTTCCCTCTGTTAATTTTGGGTTCAGTTTCTTCTTTTTCTACTTTCTTGAGGTATAAAGTTAGGCTGTTGGTTTGAGATGTTTCTTCCTTTTTAAATGTAAGCATTTATAGCTATAACTTCCCCCTTAGCACTGCTTTACTGCATCCGTAAGCTTCGTATTTTCATTTGTCTTAAGGTATTTTTTAATTTCCCATGTGATTTCTTCTCTGACCCATTGGTTATGAGTGTCTTGATTAGTTTCCACACATTTGTGAATTTTCTAGTTATCATTCTGCTACTGATATTCTAGTTTCATCCCATTGTGATTGGAATAGATACTTGGTATAACATCAATCTTTTTATATCTTCTAAGTCTTATTTTCTGGCCCAACATGTGGTCTTTCTGGAGAAAGTTCCATGTATACTTAAGAATTCATTTTCTGCTGTTGTTGGGTGAAATGTTCTGTGTATGTCTATGTTCAAGTGGCCTATAGAGTATTGTTCGAGTCCTCTATTTCCTTATTGATCTTCTGTATGGTTGTTTTATTCATTATTGAAAATAGGGTATTGAAATCCACTATTGTTGTGTTGCTGTCTATTTCTCCTTTCAATTGTCAATGTTTGCTGAATATTTAGGGGGTCTGATGTTTAATACACATGTATCTATAATTGTTACACTTTTTCGGTAAATTGACTCTTTTGTCATTATATAATGTTCTTCTTTGTTTCCTGTAAGTTTTTGACTTAAAGTCTTTTTGTCTAATATTAGTATAGCCACTACTTCTCTCTTTTGGTTATCATTTGCAAGGAATACCTTTTCCCATCTTTTCACTTTCAGCATATGTATAATAATTCTTGAGTCTCTTGTAGATGGCCTATAGTTGGATTCTCGTTTTTACTCCATTCAATTTATTTTTTGATTGGGAAGTTTAATCTTTTTACATTTACAATAATTACTGATAGGGAAGGAGTTACTATTGCCATTTTAATTGTTTTCTGTATGTCTTATAGCTTTTTTGTCTCTCCTTTCCTTTTTTACTGCCTTCCTTGGTATTTCATTGATGTTTTTTGTAGTAACACACTTTGATTTCTTTGTCATTTCCTTTTGTGTATAAGCTATAGATATTTTAATTATGGGTACCACAGCAAGTATATAAAATATCTTAAAGTTTAACAACCTAGTTTAACCTGATAACAACTTAACTTCAATTGCGGGATAGAGTATTCTTGGCTAATTGCTTTTTTCTTTCCTCACTTTGAATATATCATCCCACTCCCTTCTGTTCTGCAAAGCTTCTGCTAAGAATCCACTGATAATCTTATAGAAACACCCTTGTATAAGTTATTTTTCTCTTGCTGTTTTAAGATTCTTTGTTTTCAATTTTTTAAAACTTTTTTTTTTTTTTTGTAGAGATGGGATCTCTTTATGTTGCCCAGGCTGGTGTCAAACTCCTGGCTTCAAGTGATCCTCCTGCTTTGGCCTCCCAAAGTAATGGGATTACAGGCACGAGCCAATGCACCTGGCCCGGTCTTTGATTTTGATGATTATAACATGTCTTGGTGTGAGTTTCTTTGAGTTTATCCTAGTTGGAGTTATTGAACTTCATTAATTTGTATGTCCATTTCTTTCCTCGGATTTGGGAAGTTTTTGGCCATTATTTCCTCAAATAAACTCTCTGCCCTTCTCTCTCTCTCTCTCTCTCTCTCTTCTCCTTCTGGGAATCCCATAAAGTGTATATTCGTTTGCTTGATGGGATCCCACAAGTTCCTTAGGCTTTGTTCAATTTTTTTCATTTTTTTACTTTTTGCTCCTGTATATCAATGATTTCAAATGATCTATCTTGAAATTCACTGAATTTTTCTTTGGCCTGATCAAGTCTGTTGTTGAATCTCCTAATAAATTTTTCAATTCATTTATTGTATTTTTTTCAGCTCTAGAATTTCTGTTTGGCCTTTCTTATAGTTGCTATCTTTTTTAAAAAAAAAATTCTCATTTTGTTCATGCATCATTTTCATGATTCCATTTTAGTTGTCTGTGTTCTCTTTTATCTCCTTGACTATCTTTAAAACAGTTGTTTTAAATTCTTTGTCAGGAAGTTCTGAGATCTGTAAGTTCTGTAAGATCATTTGGATTTTGTTTTTGGAGTTTTATTTGTTTTTATTTCTCTTTTTGTTTCTTTTGGGTTGGTTTCTGGAGCTTTATTTCTTTAATTGGGCCAAGTTTTCTGGTTTTTTGTTTGTTTGTTTTTGCATGTCTTGTGATCATTTGTTGAGATTTAACCACTTGAAAAAATAATCACCTTTCCTAGTCTTTACAGACTAGGTTTGTGTAAGGGAAGACCTTCACCAATCTGCCTGGCTAGAGGTTCTGGACCTCAGACTTTTTCTGGTGTTGTGTTTGCTCTGGACTTGTGAACGTACCTTTAATTGTCTTAACTCCTCCAGTGGCTTGTCCCTGTTTCTTTTAAGGAACCCACAATCTAATCTCTTGCTCCCCTTGCTATTTGCCTATGAAACTACAGACTCTCTGCAGTTCTAACGTATTGCAGTGTTCACCTGTTTCCAGCAGTTTCCAAACTATGCCACTGTTCCCATCAGTGCTCCAAGTCTGACAAGACAGAAGCCAGTCTCTCAGGCAGCCTCCAGATAAGCTAGTGCACTGGATGCATGGTCCATTCTTTTATTTCTGTCCCAAGTGAGGAGCTAGGGCATGGGAGGTTTTTTCTTGGTTGTGTCATGCTATGCTGGGTAGGGGGAGGGACTTGGTTATGCAATAAATGTCATAAACTTTTCTGCCACTTTTAATAGAGCACTTTCTTGGTTATGCATTGGCCTGGGCATTGTATCTCCTTAACTTATCTCTAGAATTCTCACAGATATTCTGGTCCATATATTGTTAACTCAGTGTCTCCATGGGGTAACAAGGGTCTGGAGCTTCCTAGTCCCCCATCTTGCTGATGTCTCTCAGATCATTCTTACTCAAGGTCTTCTGTTCTTTCACTCCAATCTGCTCCCTAGGTCTGCTATTCATTGTAATCTTGGGACTTCTCTTCAATACTCTCCTGAATTAAATCTGGTATTCCCTGGATCTGATGCCTCCCTATTTTTTGATTACTCCCTCATTCCTTTGATGCACTCCCGCAGCTAACTTCCTAAGAAATAGGGTATGGAGATGTATTTTCAAATTCCTGTATATCTGGAAATGTTTTTATTCTACCCTCACACTTAACAGTTTGGCTGAATAAAGAATTCTAAGTTGAAAATCTTTTGTTTTATCCAACTGCTTTAGGGTTAGCAGACAAAAAGCTGGCAATTAAGCTTGGAGATAACTAAAGTTCAGAATGTGGAAGACTTTATTCCTGGAGTACCAACTGTACACTAGCTGTCTTTGTTTATTTCAGATGGTGCATTCAATTTCTTTAGACAATGAATCCTCTGACTTTTTGCCTGAAGGGTATCACTTGTCTACTGATTTTTCTGTGCTCAAGAATGAAGAGGTTGATAGTTTCATCCACAGACTTTCAATAAAAATCCATTTATAGCCCATATCTGACTTCCACCCTCTACTATATATTATGTTTCTGAGTCCAAAACCTCTCTGGTGCTCTAAAGGGAAGATTTCCTCCATCCTTGGCTACAGCCTCTTCTACATGTATTCTAGTCTGTACCTTTTTCTGTCCGGCTTCATTAGCCATCATTCTTACATTTTCTTTAGGTCTTCCAAATCTTCATTCAAATCTACTGTCCTTCCTCTTATTTTTATAGCCATGGATTTATAACTTTCTCTATTCATTTACTATTTTTTTTTTGTTTGTTTGTTTTTCAGCTCATTAAGGGGGTACAAAAGATCAGGCTATATACATTGCCCATGTCTCCCCATCCCCCCGAGTCTGAGCTTCAATTGTGTCCATTCCCTAGACAGTGCACACCACACTCATCAAGTAGGTGTGCACTCCTCCCCTCCCCCCACCCTATCCCCCCCAGTCAGAACTTCAATCGTGTCCATTCCCCAGGCAGTGCGCATTGCACTCATCAAGTAGGTATACACCCATCCCTTCCACCCAGCCCCGACCTCTGTCCGATACCCAATTGGTGTTAATCCCAAATGTGCACTCAGGGAAACCAGTTTCCTGGTGAGTACATGTGGTGCTTATTTTTCCATTCTTGGGATACTTCACTTAATAGAATGGGTTCCAGCTCTCTCCAGGAGAACCAAAGAGATGCCATATCGCCATTATTTCTAATAGCTGAGTAATATTCCATGGTATACATATACCACATTTTGCTAATCCATTCATGAATCGATGGGCATTTGGGTTGTTTCCACTACTATTGTTTTTAATGGGATCTCATAGAAGGAGAGGGGTAAATGAATGTACTTAATCTTGAATAGGGAGATGGCAACATCAACAGGAATTTTTTGGCAGCGATAGGAGTATCAGGAGGAAATATGGCATAGACTTTATTACCAGATTTGCTATCACTTTTCTTTATAGTTAAAACCTCTGCAGAAGATACATCCTCATAATTGTTGTGTTACCTCTTCCTCCATGACATAGGTGAGCAGTTTCCAGTCCCACTCCACTGTCTTGGCATTGGCTGGATGTAGCCTGAAAGTTAAGTGACATCAATTAGAATTCTGGAGAATTTAGTGGAAGAAGGGATAGGATCTGGAAGATCATAGAAGGAAGAAGTTTTCTCTAACCTCAGTGCTCTTGCCCACCCTCTGGTACCATATCATGTCAATCTGAGGGTAACAGAACTTCATTGTTTTTGCTACCCAGTATCTACTCCCCTTTTGGGGAAACATTAGTATTCCAATATTGTCTTCAAGAAACCAACTCTTTATTACTTTTAGCAAACTGGCTTTACCTACCAGAATTCCAGGATAAAGCATGTGACTTATTGAGCCAATCATGATATTCTACTCCTCAATTCACAGTGATTGGATCAAAGATGGGCTAATGTCTCCTGTTAGGTCAATTAAATCCTATAAGACTCAATTTCAAACTCTTTTGTGACTATAAGGGAAGTAGATTCTCTCTCCCACTGGGAGTGTTATAAAAGCCTGAGGCTGGGAGGGCTAACATGTGGAGCCTGAAACGGCACCAAAGCAAAGCTGGAAAATGAACCCTGGTAACCATTTTTTGCATACTGAATCATGTCACATCTTATTCCTAGGTTTCCAGTAAATGAGTAAACTCTCTTTTACAAGCTATTAAAACCAATTTGTATTGGATTTCTTGTCACTTACAATCCAAATAACACTAATATACTTAGTTACCCTCCCTAATGGGTAGCTGAATAAAGCTTAGGCAAGAGAAAGCTGGGCCCTGAGTCCAGGTTCCCTAGAAGTTTTGCCAACAGCCAGCTGTTATGATTCATACTGTTGAATTTTCATGAGAAGCATGTAGGCTTCCTTTAGGACATCCACAGTCTCAGAGCCACTGAGCAGGATTTTCTGGATGATGTGAGCCACAATTTCTCTGGGTGGGTAATGCTGGGGTGACACAAAGTCCATCAAAAACTGCACGGTCCCCAAGGGAAAATTTTCTTCAATGGTGTTTGTCACCATTCTTAGTCTTCGATGAGGGATGGGTTCTAATTTTTGACCTTTGTTCTGTAGAGATAAAAAGAAGGAAATTAGGATAGGTTTCTATAGCACATAAAAACAAGAGGTTCTAGAATAGGCTGAAGACAGCAGTCTTCCATGCATTTAAAATGTTTCATAATTAAAAAAAGGTCTTAACTAAAAAAAATTTTAATGACATGGGAAAAGCTTATATAAAGTTAAAAAATAATTCAAAATTCTACATATAACATGATTTCATCTATGAAACATAGCATCTAGAAAGAAAAATATAAAAGAGTTAAGAGCTAGCCTAGGTTGATTTGGGGGTAAGGGTAACAAGAGATTTAGGGGTAGTTATAATGCTCTATCAGATACTAAAATAGATAAGAAATAAGTTTCAAATTCATTTTGTTAGGAGACGTTCTCATTTTGGTTTTTTTTTTTTAAGACAACAGTAAATATTAAGTCACCTTCTTCTGAAAAATATGTACATAAAGACTGGAAGAGAATATATGAAGTGATTTTCTACTATGTGGGTAGTGGAATTAGGGATGGATTTTCCCTATATATGTTCTTTTGTATTTTTTAATTTTTTCACAATAGGCACGTATTACTTTTATAATTAGAAGGAAAAAAACATTAAAAAGTTTGCTTGATATAGGAATATAACAACAGCAATAACAATTTTGAATACTTAATTTATCCTCATTTAGTTCTTACACAACCCTTAGAAATACATATTATTATTACTATTTTATAGAGAAAGAAACTGAGATCTAGAGAGTAAGCATTTGTCATGCAACAAATGGCAGAGCTGGTTTCAAACATAGGTGGCATAACTCCAGAGCCATCCTCTTGACTCCTACTCTCTATAAACAAAAAAAACAATAAATATATATGTTAAAAATTCTAATTATTAAAAAATTAAAATGCCTATGTATAAAAAGGCAACTGCAAAGGAAACACACCAAATTATTCACAATAATAAATGCTGTCCGATAGTACCAAGGGTATATCATAAAAAAATATATATATTTAATATATATATCAAAAGATGTTTTATAATAAACAAGCACTATTTTTAAAATCAGAAAATAAGTATTAATTTAAAAATAGCTCACTAAACAAAGATCTTACAGCGTGCATTAATAGAGTAAAACAATGATGGCTAGAATTGTCCTTCCAGAAAATCTTCTGGAGGAAAAAAAGACCAGTTAGCTTTCCTTATGTCTCAAATTACCTGCAAGTTCCCCCTGAGCTCACTGATGAGAGAGACCATGACTATATATGGCATGTAGTGAGAATTAAGAGCTAAGGAAGACAAGAGAAGAACAAAAATTTGCTTTGATGATTGGTTTTACGTGTGATACACTTTATAATCTTGAACCTATATTATTAATTTTTTGCCTACAAATAGGGACATCTACAAACAGAGAAATGCTTATAAATTATTTTGATGTCCATACCCTTAAAGGGAACAATATTTATAGAGTACGGCCATAGGCCCTGAAAGGTAGCTATGTGTTTTATGTGTTTACCTTTAAGTCTAACAACTCTATGATATGAGCATTATGACTCTTATTTTAGAGTTAAAAAAAGACTCAGAAGAGTTAAGGCCAATGGCAGGTAAGTGGCAGTGGTGAGGGCTAGCTGAAGAAGTTCTGGGTGAAAAATGACCAATATTTATTTACATTTTCCAATATTTATTAAAAACCCAAAAGAAATCATAGGAAAGACAGAAAAGGTTTACAGATGTATTGTAGGTGGTTGAGGTTCTTTAAGGTGGTAAGAAATAAAGAAGAAAAATCCACTTTGTGTAGCCTCATTGCCAACTCATAATCCAAGCTATGTGTACACAGAAAGGGGACAGCTTCTCTGTTGTGCCACACCTACAAAGTACCACAGCCTTGACTATGGAAAACTGATAAACTCTCAAGTCCCCCAAGAGTGCTCTTGATGATGGACAGATGTGTCACCAACTTGAGGCAAACCCACAGGAAAAAAGAGAATGAGCTAGTGGTCGGGTGGAGAGAGAAGACATAATAATACATATTAGAAGACATAACAATTAAGACAAGATGAAAAAAGTCATTCTCCAAGGCCAAATCAATGTGAATGTCTGGCACCTGCTAAGATGGATGACTGCTTAAACAAAGAGAGTGTACCTTTTGACTTCTTGAACTACTTCAAGCCAATCTTCTTAATATGGGGGATGTGGTGTAGATAACAACAAAAAGTCTCATATTGTGGGACTTGGATACAATTTTTTGTTTTTAAAGACAGGGTCTCACTCTGTCACTGAGGCTGGAGTGCAGTGGCATGATCATAGCTCACTGCAACCTCAAATTCCTGGGCTCAGGTGATCCTCAGCCTCCAAAGTGGCTAGGACTATAAGCACACACCACCATACCCAGCTAATTAAAATAATTTTTTTTTTTAGAGATGGGGTCTCACTGTGTTGCCCAGGCTAGTCTCGAGTTGCTGGCCTCAAGTGATCCTCCCATTCTGGGGCCTCCCAAAATGCTGGGATTACAGGTGAGCCACTGCTCCTAGCCACAATTTTTTTTCTTACATATCTAGTTTAGTTCTCATAGATCAATGGAGACCAATGGGAAGTAGAATACCCATTAAAGTCTTAAAATTGAATTTCCTCCCCAAAATCAGAGAGTAGTAATTTTGGAGGCACTGAAGTAACAAAGAGTAGTATCATTTCTGTGATATGGGAGCATTGGGAAAGTAAAGGGATAGGAGCTGAAGAAGACAAGAATTTTAATATGATCTATGATGAGTCAGACACCCTGGCACTTTACATATATTATCTCATTTAATGACCCTGGAGGTATGTTTTTACCTTCATTTTACATATGGGAAAGCTAAGGCTCAGAAAGGCAAAATAACTTACACAGTGCCAGTTTTTAAGTATGCGGCTAAAATCTGAACCCAGATCTGACTCTACACTGCATGGTCTTCACTAGTGGGAGAAAGATAAACATTTCATTTATACTTGGCTTCTCCTTTCATGTATGTACTCCAATCATCCTGACCTTATCCTAGGCCTATAGATAGGACACTTAATCCTTAGGGGAAGATACATTAGCTCACCTCTCTTGTATCTTTATCTGGTATTAGTGTCTGGAAGAAGAGGTGATGAACCGGCGGTCGCAGGAAGTACTTCAGCCTATGCAGGCATGGTCTGTTGTACAGCCCACCTTGTGGTGTCCGTGCTTGTATCTGGGCAGGCCCGGGGTTGGCTGGCTCTGACAGTGATATCTCTTTTCTGGCTGGGGTTTCCATGACAGAGAGCCAAGGAACTTTCTCTAAGGAAGTTTCAGACTGTGGAGATTGTGGGCTGGGAGAGCAGCTCAGAGAGGATGGATCTGAGATATCCATAGGAGTGTTTCTATTCTGTACATCATTCTGGGGAGAGTCAGGCCTGTCTCTTGGTAATTGAGGCATGTCTCCAGGTGAGTGTGGCATGTCCTCTGATGAGCGTGGCATGTCTCCTGACAAATGTAGCATGTCTCCAGGTGAATGTAGCATGTCTCCCAGTAAGTATGGCACATCTCCTGGTGACAGTGGCATATCACCTAGTGACTGTGGCATGTTTCCTGGTGACTGTGCCATGTTCACTGGTGACTGTGGCACATCACCTGATGACTGTGGCATATCTCTTGGTGACTGCGGCACACTGCCTGGTGACTGAGGTGCATCTCCTGGAGACTGTGGCATATCACCTGGTGACTGCAGCATGTTTCCCGGTGACTGTGGCATGTCTTGCAGGTGTGCCACATCTTGTGGGTATAATGTGTTTTGAGGTGGGCCTGGTACATTTCGAGGTAGGCCCAGAGAGTCTTGAGGTGGGTTTGGTAAGTGTTGAGGATGCCATAATGTGTCTTGAGGTGTGGCTGGCATATTCTGCTGAGGGCATGGCACATCTTGAGGAGGGCATGACACTTCTTGAGGTGGATGAAGCAAAGCTTGCAGTTGGCACTGTATAGTTTGTGATGGGCATGACAAGGCTCGTGGTGGACATGAGGAGGCTCGTGGTGGACATGGAGAGGCTCTCAGTGGACATGGCAAGGCTCGTAGTGGGCATGGCAAGGCTTGTAGTGGGCAAGGCACATCTTGCTGTGGACATGGCAAGGGTGCCCTTTGATTGCTGCTGCTACCATTATTGCTTGCTGGGGAGAGGGAGCTAACATCTGAAGACAGCTGTAACCTTGCCAAGAAGTTGAGGTCACCTTTGAATGTGGTTGTGCTACAATTTGGCTCCGCTGGATAAACAGAGTCCCCACTTATGGATGTAGGGGGTTGGGGACCTTCATATGTATTTTCTTCCAACAAGTCCAAATCCACAGGATCACTGTTAATGATTCTCTGTGCCGCAGGTCGCGAGCTCCTGTCCACTCGCCCTTCCATCATCTCTTTGCCAGAGAGGCTGGGACATGTCTGAAGACTGGTTGGCTCCTTCTGGGAAGGAGTGACAGGTTCTAAAGTCAAATCAAGAGTGGCAATAGGTCTACTTTCTTCTTCAGTTCTTGTCAGGTCAATCACACAGAGTCCACCGCGATCCTTTGCCCTTGGTCTGGTTTCTCTAGTTAAGTCAATAAAGTCCTGTTGAAGGATTGTGAGAAGAGAAGAGGTCAAGTAGGGAGTCTCAGCTTTATCTAAGGAGACTTAAGTTTTAGCTTTTAAGCATGAACATTATTTTACCATTTCACTTCACTGATAATTTAAACATCTTGTATAACATGGTATATTTCCTTTGGTCAACATTTTGGTATTATCAAATCTGTCAATTTCTATACCTTCTTAAATTATCCAAGTGCCACATGCACATGGGAGCATAGTGGAAAATTTTTTCCGGTCTAAGGAGGAAAGGGAAGTAGTAGGAGATATTCCAACCTTAAGTCACAAAGTACAAACCAAACTTTGTCTACACCAGGATAATCTACAACAAAAGCTAAACAAGAAGTGAAGCTAATATAAGAGAATCTATGTGCTAAGAACGTGTTGGGTGCCTTCACATGCTATCTTTAATTTTCACAAGACTACAAAGTAGGCATTATCATCTCCACTACACAGATGGGGAAACTAGAGTTCAGAGGGATTAGGTTATTTGCTCAGTGGCAGAGATACACCTTCAAACCCAGATCTGTGTCCTTTCCCTGCTAGGGCCTAGGAATATACATCTTCATTCAATATGTAATCAGCCTAACAACAAATACAGAAGATAACACAATAAGAGTTATAAAACCAATAGTGTAAGTCTGAGCCCTAACAAGATTAATTAATGGAAAGCTTTCTATCTCTACTTCCATTCCTCAACAAATTGATCAGGCAGTTCACAAAGCCTGATGATATAGTATAGAGGTAATGTAATCAACCTCTGTGCCATGAGCCTCGAACAATGTTGTTCTACTTTCCAGGTGACTTCTCACCTGGTTGAGTGTCATTGCTATGGGTATGTGAGGGCCCTGGGGCTGGCAATACTATTGCTGCTACGACACTACTTCTCTCAACAGATGGTTACTACTGTCACTAGCACCAAAGCAGGGCACAGGACTTTGGGTGGGTCAAGTGAGAAGCTGGCATGTATCTCATCGTGAAACAGGATTTTTCCAGGTGAACAGGACTGTTTGGTGAAATCTAATACCTCAATCCTAGGAAGCAGCCATATAATATCACTGCCTTTGGTGGCTCTCAATGGCTAGCCGAACTGAACATAAATACCTGAAAGGTCACTCAAGGTCTGAAAATGGAAATGCATTTTTATTTCATTTTCCAATTGTCCACTGCTAGTATAAATACTACTGACATATATATTAACCCTGTATCCTGCAAACTTGTTAAGTTCACATAGTAGTTTGGGTAAAATTTTTTCATAGATTCCCTAGGGTTTTCTATATAAACAATTATGTTGTCTGCAAATAAAGTCTTACTTCTTCCTTTCCAATGTGTATGCCTTTCCTTTTTCTTTCTTTCTTTTCTTTCTTTCTTTTTTTTTTTTTTTTTTGCCTTATTGCAATTGCTAAGGCACCCAGTATAATTCTGAATAGAAGGGCTGAGAGCAGACGTTCTTGCTTTGTTCTTCAACTTAGAAGAAAGAATTTCAGACTTTCATCATTAAGTATAATGTTAGCTGTGGGGTTTTCATAAACGTCCTTTATCAGTTTGAGGAAGTTCCCTTCTTTTTCTAGTTTACTTTGAGTTTTAATTGGGAATAGTTGTTAAATTTTGTCAAATGCTTTTTCTGCATCTGTTGAGATGACCATAATTTTCTTCCTTTGTCCTATTCATGCCAGAATTTACACTAATTGATTTTCTTTCTCTCTGTTTTTTCCCCTAGAGAGAGGGTCTTACTCAGTTGCCCAGGCTGGAGTGCAGTGCTGTGACCACAGCTCACTGCAACCTTGACCTCCTGGGCTCAAGCAATCCTCCCTGAGCCTCCTGAGTAGCTGGGACTAACTACAGCTGTGCGTCAGTGAGCCTGGCTAATTTTTTTTTTTTTTTTTACTTTTAATTTCTTGTAGAGAACAGTCTCACTACGTTGCCCAGGCTGGTTTCAAACTCCTGACCTCAAGTGATCCTACCACCTTGGCCTCCCAAAGTGGTGGGATTATAAGCGTGAGCCACTGTACCCCATCTAATTGATTTTCTAATGTTAAATTCACCTTGCAAGTGTTACAGCTCTTTTAGAATTTGTCTAGCAGGTTTTCTGGTCCTCACCAGAAGACCATGCCCCTTGAAAAAAAATTCACCTTGCAATCCTGGGAATACTTTAACTTGGTTATGATGTATTATTCTTTTTCTACATCGTTGGGCTTTAATGAATTAGTATTTTGTCAAGAATTCATGAGGGATATTAGTTTGTAGTTTTCTATTCTTGTAATTTCTTTTTTCTGGTGCTGCTATAAGAGTAAAACTGGCCTATAAAATGACTCAAGAACTATTCCCACCTTTTCTATTTAGGTTGTGTTGGCATGTTACTTTCTTGAATGTTTGATAGAATTCACCAGTGAAGCTATTTGCACCTGAAATTAGCTTTGTAGAAAAGTTACAAATTAAATTTACAAATTCAATTTCTTTAGTAGATATATGGCTATTACAATTTTTCTATTCCTTCTTGTGTTAGTTTTGTGACTTTTGTTTTTCCAGGAATTTGTTCATTTAAATTACCAAATTTATTGGCATAAAATTGTACATAACAGTTCCTTATCATCTTTTAAATTCTATACTCTGCATATAATTCTTTATTCCCAATTCCTGTTTTTATTCTCAATATTGGTAACTTATATCCTTTGTATTTTTTGTCCCTGATCAGTGTAGCTAATCAATTTTATTGACCTTTTCAGAGAACTAGATCTTTTGTCTGTTTTGTATTTCATTTATTTCTGTTATCTTTACTATTTTCTTCCTTCTGTTTACTTTGGATTTAAATTGCCCTTCTTTTCCTAGCTTCCTAATGTGGAAGCTTAGATCATTGATTTTTAAAGATTTTAGACCTTTTTCTTTTCTAACATTACCTTTTTTTTTTGACACAGAGTCACTGCAACCTCCAACTCCTGGGTTCACGTTATTCCTGCCTCAGCCTCCAAAGTAGCTGGGACTACAGGTGTGTAAGACCATGTCTAGCTATTTTCTTTTTGTAGAGATAAGGTCTCACTCTTCTCAGGCTGGTCTTGAACTCCTGGCCTCAAGCAATCCTCCTGCCTCAGCCTCCCAAAGTGCTAGGATTATAGGTGTGAGCCACCATGCCTGGCCCTAACATTAGCTTTTAAAGCTGAACATTTCACTGTAAGTACTACTTTGTCTTCATTCCACAGTTTTTAATATGTAGTCATTTTATTATCATGGAGTTTAAATTTAGTTTCATTCTGTTCAGAAAACATACTCTATAAGATATTAATCTTTTGAAATACACCAAAATTTGTTTTATGTCCTAACATAAGACCTGTACCTTCGTGAATCTTCCTGGTGTACTTGGGGGAAAAAAGAGTATTCTATGGTCATTGGTTAGAGTTCTGTAAATAACAATTAGGTAATGGTGGTTGTATTTTTCAGGATCTTTGGTTTCTTTAGTTTTTTGGGGGGATTTAATTGTACTACCAATTACTGAGAGACTGTATTAAAGTGTCCAACTATGATTATGGCTTTCACTATTTTCTCCTTGAGTTTTTCCTTCAGGTACTTTGAAACTGTTTATTAGATGTATATACACTTATAATTGTTATATCTTGCTAATGTATTAACCCTTTTATCATTATGAAGGATCCTTCTTAGTCTCTATCAATCCTTCTTGTATTGATGTCTATGTTTTCTGGTATTAATAGAGCCACCCCACATTTCTTACACATACTATTTGCATGGTGTATTTCTTTCTATCATTTTATTCTCTGCATTTGTGTCTATTTAAAGTGCATCTCAAAGATAGCACATAGTTAGTTCCTGGTTTTTTGTTTGGGAGTGGGGTCTGGTCTGACAATCTTTGCCTTTTGATTACAATTTTTGGTCCACTTACACTTAATTATTAACATGTTTGCTTTTAAATATACAATTATACCATCTGTTTCCTATTTGTCCTGTTTGGTGTTCCCCTGTTCTTCCTATCTCCATTTATGCTAATCACATATTTTTTGGCATTCTATTTTAAATCATCTATTGGTTTTCTAGCTACACCTTTTTATTATATTTGTAGTGGTTGTTCTTGGGATTACTTTATGTAAATTCAACTTATTACAATGTACTTAGAAAAATATTAAATTACTTAAAGTAAAAATATAGGAACCTTACAAAATATTCCATTTACCCTGCACCTCACACTGTATTTTTGTTGTCATATGTATTATACTGGTAAACATTTTGAATTCCTTAATATGGTATTACAATATTTATTTTCAACAGTTACTTGTCTTTTAAAGAAATTAAGAAATAGCAAAAAACTGTTATTTTCTTTCTACACACATATTTACAGTCTGGTGCTGCTCTTCATTCCTTTGTATAAATCCAAATATCCATTTGGTATCATTTCCCTTCAGCCTAAATTTCTTGTAGTATAGGTCTACTAGAGAAAAATTCTCTCAATCTGTATTTACCGTAAAATGTCTTCATTTTGCCCATATTTTTGAAGGATATTTTTGCCCTAATATATAATTCTTAGCTGAAAGGTTTCTTTCTTCCATCACTTGAATATCAGTCCAACATCTTTTGGCCTCCATAGTTTATGATAAGAAGTTAGCTGTTAATTGCATTGTTGCTCCCTCTATGTAACATATTATTTTTCTTTAGACAGTCAAGAAGTGGTTTTCTATGTTTACCTTGCTTTGAGTATGTTGTACTTCCTGGATCTCTTAGTTTTTTTTCCAACAAGTTTGCAAAAATTCCAGCCATTATTTCTTCAAAAATTTTCTATAACCTACTGCTGCCCCTCCTTCTAAGACTCTAATTACACATATTATGAATTGCTTGATATTGCAGTGCATATCTCTGAGGTTCTATTCAATTTTATTCCATATTTTCCTTCCTCTCCTGAAATTGAGTGATTTCTATTGATCTATCTTGAACTTCACTATTTCCCTTGCCAATCTGCTTTCTTTCCCAATCTTCTGTTGAACCCATTTAGTTTTTTCTTTATTAGAACTTTTGCCTTTTACTTAATTTCTTTAGTGTCTTTTTTAAATTTCAAAATGTGGGGGTACAAAAGATAAGGTTACATATATTGCCTTTGCAGTAAGTCATAGCTATAAGCATGCACATCCACAGAGAGTGTGTACTGCACCCATTAGGTGTGAATTTACCCATCCCCTCCTCTCCACCTCCTGCCCAACACCTGATGAATGTTACTTGCATATGTGCACATAAGTGTTGATCAACTAGTACCAATTTAATAGTAAGTACATGTGGTGCTTGTTTTTCCATTCTTGTGGTACTTCACTTAGAAGAACAGTCTCCAGAGCACCATCCAGGATAATACAAGAGCTGTTAGTTCACCATTGTCTTTTGTGGCTGAGTAGTACTCCATGGTATACATATACCACATTTTATTAATCCACTCATGGACTGATGGGCACTTGAATTGTTTCCACATCTTTTCAATTGTGAATTGTGCTGCTGTAAACATTTGAGTGCAGATGTCTTTTTTATAGAATGACTTTTTCCCTTTGGGTAAATACCTAGTAGTGGGATTGCTGGATTAAACGGTACTTTTAGTTCTTTGAAGTATCTCCATATTACTTTCCGTAGAGGTTGTACTAGTTTGCAGTCCCACCAGCAGTGTAAGAGTGTTCCTATTTCTCCTCATCCGCACCAACATTTGTTGTTTTGGGACTTTTTGATAAAAGCCATTGTCACTGGAGTTACATGATATCTAAGTGTGGTTTTGATTTGCAATTCCCTAATGATTAGAGATGTTCAGCATTTTTCATGTTTCTTGGCTATTAGTCTATTTTCTTTTGAAAAGTTTCTGTTCATGTCCTTTGCTCACTTTTCAATGGGGTTGTTTGATTTTTTCTTACTGATTTTCCAGAGTTCCATATAGATTCTAGTTATTAGCCCTTTATTGGATGTGTAGCATGTGAATATTTTCTCCCATTCTGCAGGTTGTCTATTTGCTCTCATGATAGTTTCTCTGGTTGTGCAGAAGCTTTTTAATTTGATCAGGCCCCATTTATTTATTTTTGTTGTTGCTGTGATTGCTTTTGGGGTCTTCTTCATAAATTCTTTGCCTAGGCTGATGTCTATAAGAGTTTTTCCAACATTTTCTTCTAGAATTCTTATGGTTTCATACCTTGGGTTTAAGTTGCTTATCCATCGTGGTTGATTTTTGAGAGGTGCTGATCCTGTTTCAGTCTTCTACACGTGGCTATCCAATTTTGCCCAGCACCACTTATTAAATAGAGATTCTTTTCCCCAGTGTACATTCTTGTCTGCTTTGTCAAAAATAAGATGGCTATAGAAAGATGGTTTTATGTCTTGGTTTTCAGTACTGTTACATTGGTCTATGTCTCTATTCTTGGGCCAGTTCCATGCTGTTTTGGTTACTATAGCCTTGTAGTATGGCTTCAAGGCTGGTAAATTGATGCCTCCCAATTTGTTCTTTTTGCTTAGGGTTGCTTTGTCTATATGCATGGGGTCTTTTTCTTTGTTTTTCTAGATCTTCCATATAGTTCTTTTATCAATTTCATTTAGTTCTACTCTGATCTTGGTTATTTCTTTTTTTCTGCTGGGTTTGGATTGGTTTGCTCATCCTTTTCCAGATCTTGAAACGATTCATTAGATTGTTAATTTGTGATCTCTCTGTCTTTTGGATGTAGGTATTTATGACTATGAATATTCCTCTGAGGACTGCTTTAGCTGTATTCCACAGATTTTGATAACTTGTGTCCCCGTTATCATTTAGTTCAAAGAATCTTTTGATTTCCATCTTAATTTCCTCCTTGACCTACCAATCATTCAGCAGTAGGTTCTTTAGTTTCTATGACTTTGTGTAGAGATGAGCATTTTTGTTTGAGTTGATTTCTAATTTTATACCACTGTAGTCTGAGAAGATGCATGGTATAATTTCCATATTTGTTGAGACACGTTTTATGGCCTAGGATGTGATCAATCTTAGAGAATGTCCTGTGAGTTGATGAGAAGAATGTATATTTGGTGGTTTTTGGGGTAGAATGTTCTGTAAATGTCTGTTAGGGCCATTGTTCTAGAGTTCTATTTAAGTTCCTTGTTTCTTTGTTTATTTTCTGTTTGGAGGATCTGTACCATTCTGTCAGTGGGGCGTTTAAGTCTCCAGCTCTTACGGTGCTGTCTATCTTTTCATTTAGATCAAGTAGGATTTGCGTTATGAATCTGGGTGCTCCTGTGTTAGGTCAATAAATATTTATGATTGTTATGTCTTCTTGTTGAATTGTTCTCTTTACTATTATATAATGACCATCTTTGTCTTTCATTACTTTTGTTGATTTGAAGTCTAAGTTATCTGATATGAGAACTGCTACGCCAGCTTTCTTTTGGTTTCTATTTGCATGGAATATTTTTTCCATCCCTTCACCTTGAGTCCAGGTGAGCCCTTATGGGTTAGATGTGTTTCCCAAAGACAGCAGATACCTGGCCTGTGTATATTTATCCATTCGGCCAGCTTATGTCTCTTCAGTGGGCAGTTCAAGCTATTCACATTTATTGAAAGAATTGATAAGTGGGGTGGATTTCTGTACATCCTGTCGAGTTGAACTTTGTTGCTTTGTTTTCTCTCTTGAGCCATTGTGGTATCTGCTCTTCAACCTTTAGCTTTTGGATAATTTTATCTTGGTAAGTGTTTATTGTGCTGATTTGTGAATAATGCAGTACTGAAGCCTTCATGCAGAGCAGGTCTTGCCTTGATGAATTCCTTCAGTGTTTGCTTGTCTGAGAAAGACTTTATTTCCCTTTCATATATGAAACTTAGCTTTGCAGGATATAGAATTCTAGGCTGGGCATTATTCTGTTTGAGAAGACTGAGGATGGGGCCCCAATCCTTTCTGGCTTGTAGAGTATCAGCTGAGAAGTCTGCAGTGAGTCTGATGGATTTTCCTTTGTAAGTCATCTGCTGCTTTTGCTCTACAGCTTGTAGGAGTGCCTCTTTTGTATTTATTTTGGCCCGTCTGATGACTATGTGTCATGGTGTCTTCCTCTTTGTGATCAATCTCCCAGGGGTCCTATAAGCTTCTTGTACCTGGATATCGAGATTTCTAGCAAGGCAAGGGAAATTTTCCTCAATTATTCCCTCAAATAGTTTATCCAACCGTTGAGTATTTCCTTCTTCACCTTCAGGGATGCCTATGATTCTTATGTTAGGCCTCTTTACATAATCGGACACTTCTTGTAGGCTTTGCTCATTCCTCTCATTTCTATGCTATATCTCTGTGACTGACTTGTTTAATTGAAAGGAGTTGTCCTCGAGCTCTGAGATTCTTTCTTCTGCCTGATGTAACCTGTTCTTAAGGCTTTCCACTGTGTTTTGTAATTCCTTGAATGAATTTTTTCATTTCCAGAAGTTCTGTTTGATTTTTCTTTAGTAATTCAATTTCTTTAGTGAATTTTTCTTTTATTTCCTTCATTGCTTTTGTGTTTTTTTTTTTTTTTTTCCGGTTGGGTTTCTATTTTATCTCATATTTCATTAACCTTCCTTACAATCCATGTGCAAAATTCTTCATCTGTCATTTCAGTATTCTGCTTTTGGTTACTATCCATTGCTAGGGAGCTGGTGTTCCCTTTTGGGGGTGGCTTTTCACTCTGATTCTTCATACTTCCAGAGTTCTTTTGCTGGCTTCTTCTCATCTGGAACAGATGTTGCTTTTTATTTTTGGATTGTCTTTTGTTTAGATACTGACATGCAGTTTAATCTGAGTCAGTAGGTGGTGCTTGTGGGTGTGAATCAACCACATCCTCTATGATTGAGTCAGTGAATGCTGTAGCAGACGTACAAATTGACCTCCTTGTCAGTAGGTGGTGTTTGCTGGAGGGAATGAGCTGAGCTGATTTTTGGACGCCGTGACCACCTCTAGTTCCCCAGGAGAATCCCTGTAATGCCCCAGGTGGTAGGTGGGGCCCTGGACCTTCCAGGTGAGTCCTTTATTCACTGCCAGAGCAGACGGGGGTGGGGGAATGAGGTTGAGTGGGGTTAGGTTGAGTAAGGCTGCCCTCCAGCTCCACAAATGCTGGTAAGAGATATGCAGAGATTAAAAAACCATTACTTCCATCTGGGCTAAGCTGCCCAGAAGGGACTGAAGTGGCCCCACTTAACCAGAGAGTCTGCATGTGGAGGCGGGGCTGTCTGAGACCTGCAATCCTGTAGTCTAGAGCAGGCCTCACTCCTTTTCAACCCTCCCCTTTTTCTCAGTTTCTCCTGGGCCTCTGCCTATAGCTAGGACCTCAAGTCAGCTGAGCTTCCCAAAGACTGTGCTGCAGGCAGGGAGGTTCCCTGGTCAGGGTCCCGGCCTGAGCTGGGGTCGCAGCCTTCCTAAGGGAGAAGGGGTGCCCCACTAGCTCACTGTAGCTAGGACCCACATTGCTCTCTCCCCCGTTTTGCCCCTACAGGTACCTGTACCTCACTAGACTAATTCACAAATATCCCCTTTGTGTCCCTAAGCAATGTGATTGAGACCTGGGTGTACAGGGTCTGGTCTGTGGGCCTGTCCCAGGGCCCCAGAGATCAATCCCTGACCATTCCAAGGAGAAGAATGCTGGTCCCCTGTCACCTATGGGGTGCCCACAAGGGTTCAATGTCCCTCTGCCTCAGGGCCTGTCTTGTTCTAATGGGGCTGCCAGGCAAACAGCCGCACGGAGGGGCTGGCAAGGAGGGAGCCCATAGTCCAAATACCCCTCAGTCCGCTGCAGGACTCCAAAAGGGAAGTTCTGAGCCCTACTCCCTGTAGCAGTTCATTTGTCCCTTTCTGCAGCTGTGGGAGGTGTAGGGGAAAGGAGCAAAAGGAGCAAAATGTCAGGGTGGGAATGAGCAGGATGGAGCCTGGGGGTTTGAAATCCTCTAGGGAGGACAAAGGTTCCTGGTAGGTAGAGAAGCAATACGGCACCTGCTATTTGACTCAAGTCTGTGGGATGGGATGTGCCCCAGGGGTGCTGGGAGCCTGGTGTTCTGTCCACAAGAAGTTTCCTGTTCACTGGTGGCAGCAGTCTCTGGGTTCATGTGGGTAGAAGGACTCTCCAGTTGCTTGAGAGTGGGCAGATGGCAGGCCAACCCAACCTGGGAGCAGGTTCAGGGCCTGGGAGGCAGGAGGCAGTTAGGACCTGGAAGAGGGGCTTGGGTGGATAGGCTGCAATTTGCTTCTTAGGCACCATAGTCCTGCAGATGCAGGTCACCTGCACAGATATCTCGGCTCTCCTCGCCTGCCCAGAGCCCGCACACTCTGGGTGGAGCCCGCCACACCTCTGCATGAGAGCCCTTGGGCCAGGAGTAGGGTGGAGCCTGAAATCGAGTTTCCAAACAGGACCTCTAAGCAGAGTGGCCTGAAGATGGTGGCAGCAGGAGGCAACCGGGCAGATGGCCTGGATGAATAGATTGCAATCTGCTTCTTAGGCACCAGGGTCCCGCAGATGCAGGTTAGCTGAAAATGTGGCTCTCCTTGTGCTGCTCAGAGCCTATGGGAGCAGCTGCCGGTGGCCTTTCAGGTTGGTTCCCACTCCTCTCTGGTCAATTCCCATGCCCTGGTCTCACTGATTTCCAGGGGCGAGGTGCCCATCTCCAAATTCTAGCCTTCAGCCACAGGAAGCCGCAACTCAGTCTAGTCCCTCCACAGCCCAGTGCAATTCTGGCTCAGTGCACCTGAGAGTTCAGGCTGGCTCTCCTCTCCACAGAGCCTGTAGTGTAGCATAACAGCTTTGCACTGACTCCAGGGCTGTCCTTGTCTGAGCAGGCAGGCGGTTTGTGGGAGTGGTGGGCGTCCTCCTGCAGGTCAGATTGCACTGCAGTCCTCCTGCACTCTGTTCTCTATTGATCTCTTTATGCTCTCCAATCTTTGTGAATGTAACTCCCCATCATCTCTTTTTCTGCACTGAGTGTCCCATGCTGCTTCTCTGCAAATTCACAACACTGCTTTCAGAACGAATGATCTGCGTGTAGGCAGCCATCCAGGCTCTTCACCTCCTTCCCTGGGAGCAGTGAGCTGGGAGGCCATTTTTCTTCCCTCCATTTAGTTTTTTTAAAATTCATTTACTGCACAACTCTTGACTTTCCATTTTTTTAGTTTCTATTTCTCTGCTGAGATATTCTAGTAATATGTATTCACTTGTCATATTAAATATTGCAACTCATTGAACATATTTATAATAGTTGCTTTGAAGTTTTAGTTAAACCCAACACAGGCTCATTCAGAGTCAGTTTCTGTTGACTTCCCTTTCTTTCTCCCCATCCTCCCCAAGTATGGGTCACACCTCCCTGCTTCTTTGCATGCCTACACACTGGGTTTGATTGTGTTCCTCTATGAATTGTTGTGGGGTTGTTGTTGTTGTTGTTCTGGGAGATACTTAATTTGCCTGGACTCAAACTGCAAACTTTGTCTTCGTTGCACAATATACGTGCTGGTATCTTTGTTCTTTGTTTTTTCCTCCCCGCCCCCTGCCCCCCGTATCTTTGTTCTTATGGTTTCCAGCTGCTGTGTTAACTTGGCTTCTTGTGAGAGTGGGTTCTCAGCTATGCCTGAATGGCTGTTAGTCAAGGATCTGGGCAGAAATTACATTCAGATTTTGGGGTTCACCCTTCCTGTGGTTTTTCTTGTTTCTAGGGATTCTTCTCTAATTTCTTGCTGCTATGCCAGCCTTGACCTCTGTCCCCTGACATTTCAAGCCTACAAAATTTCAACTTTCTGCCACTCAAGTTGCAAAGGACTGGGGAATGCATTCAGTTAAAAAAGCATTGAACTCATGGATATTGTCCTATGCAGCTATCTTTCAAAAGTAGATTCCTCTTTTCCATCTGCCTGATTTTTCACTGGGCCCTCAGGGAGTATTTTAACAGGTGTGGTAAGGGAGTTTCATAGATTGAAGTAGAATTTAACTGCACCGCTCTCCAAACCTTGGAGTTAGTTGTTCCCCTTTTTGATGATTCCACAGCACAGTGTATATAATAATACTATTTTAGCACACGTCACAGAGCATTTTGCAGAGTACTTGATTATCTTCTCACTCATTTGATAATAACCTCTTTTTGTATCCTGTAACCTTGATACCTATATGATACTTGGACTCAACATATAATAAATTTAATCTAATAATTATCAATTTATCTCCTGTCTTGTCATTCTCCTCTCATAGTCCTCCAACTCCTAATTAATTTACATTTCCATTACATATTGTTCTAATTATGCTTTCACAGATAACAAATTATCTTTCTAATTTTAATAGTTGTATTGCCAGAGGGAGGAGAAACAGAGATTACTAAGGCTCCCTAACATTTGACATCTACAGGGTAAACCTAGGCACTAAGTCCATCAGGCCTTCTAATTAACCATATTTTCAGACCCAGATACCTCACAACCCTGTGAGGTGAATATTATTCTTATTTTATAGCTAAAAAAAACTCAAGGTCAGAAAGCAGAACACTTTTCTTCTGGGTTCTAGACTTGTTTAAATTGGAAGTCTCATATTAAACTATATTAGCAAGCTGCTGGCCCAAGGCTTATCTACTGCTTATGGTGTTAATAATGGGATTTGCTGCTCACCACTCCAGTTTCAGCTCACAGTTTTTGGTTTAATTTTTCTCCTTGAAGATTTCTCTTAATTCCTGGCAGCCCAGGGAGCAGGAGAAATTAGTTTCAGTCAGGATCCAGTTAGGTTTTTTTTTTTTGCTGTTGTTGTTTTGTTTTGTTTTTAGTGGAGAGCCCTTGAAAGTTGGCCATACTGCTGAAAGCAACAGTTCCTGGTCCAGGCTTCTTTACAATATCCCAATATTAGCTACTTATCCTTCCCACTAGGGCCTACTATAGTGCCAGTGACTGACATGGGAGCAGACATATGGCAAAGTGTTCAAGAAATATCAACAGAATTGAATGAAATAATTTTGAGAGGGAAAGCTAATTTTTCACACCTCACATGTGAAACTTCAATAAGACTGAAAATAATAGAGATACTTCAGGTTTCTTTCTACCTATCACTTACTCTTTTTCACAAGGAAAAAGGAATGGCTTAATTATTTGGTAAAACTAGAATCAAGAACTAAATCAGGAATGGCTCAGCCCCTTTTCTCTGTTTCAGGCACCCTACCCTAAATGTACTGTCTGCTTTTTCCTTAGATAAAGTTAACATGCAGGTTCTGCCCTTGCAGTTTGTAAGGGAAGTTAGGTGAGGGCAGAGGTGGGCAAGGGGCAATAAGTTTAATTTATAGATTTAGGGAGCCAAATTGGGCCTTTGGATCCATGAAGCTGATTCTAAGTAGGCATATCAGTCTTATAGTTCTTACGTCCATCACCATCTATTTTACTTGTATGTCTGTCTATGGATTTGCCTATTCTGGACATTTCATATAAATGGAATCATCAACTATGTGGGCTTTTGTGACTGGCTTCTTTAACTTAGCATAATGTTTTTAAAGTTCATCCATGTTATAGTATGTATCAGTACTTCATTCCTTTTTATAGCTGTTATATAGAAATACCACTAGGCACTAGGCACTAAGTCCATCAGGCCTTCTAATTAACCATATTTTCAGACCCAGATACCTCACAACCCTGTGAGGTGAATATTATTCTTATTTTATAGCTAAAAAAAACTCAAGGTCAGAAAGCAGAACACTTTTCTTCTGGGTTCTAGACTTGTTTAAATTGGAAGTCTCATATTAATGAGTCTCATATTAATGAATACTCTGTATTCATTCAGCAGTTGATAGATATTTCTTAGAAACAACATTTCCTTCCACTTGTTGCTATTATGAGCAATACCATGAACATTTGTGTACAAGTTTTTGTGTGAGCATGTGTTTTCAATTCTCTTGGACATATGCCTAGGAATGCAATTGCCAGGTCATATCAAGTTTATGTTTAACTTCGTAAGAAACTGTCAAATATTTTCCAGAGTGACTGTACCATTTTATGTCCTCATGACAATGATTGAGTGATCCAGTTTATGTGCATCCTTGCCAGCATTTGGTATTGCCACTGTTTGTTTTCTTACTATTAAGGTTAGAGTGTGCTTTATATATCCTGGATCTAAGTTTTTTGCCAGATATTTTATAAATCTTTTCTGCCAGTTTGTCTTTTCATTTTCTTAACAGAGTCTTTCATAGAGCAAAATTTTTAATTTTGATGAAGGAAGCCCAATTTGTCATTTTTTTTTTTTCCTTTTATGGACTCTTCTTTTGGTGTCATATCTTAAGAACTCTTTGTCTGATGTCAGGTCATGAAGATTTCCACTTACGTTTTCGAAAAGCTTTATAGTTTTACATTTTAAATTTAAGTCTATGATCCATTTTCAGTTAATTCTGATATGTAAAGTTTATGTCAAAGCTTTTTTTTTTTTTTTTGCCTTTTAGTGTCCAGTTGTTCCAGCATAATTTGTTGAAAATACTATCTTCCCTCCATTGAACTGCTTTTGTACTTTTGTAAAAAATCAGTTTGCTGTAATTGTGTTGGACTATTTCAGGACTCTGTATTCTATTCTATTAATCTATATGTCAATTTGTCCACCAATACCACAGTGTTGTGATTACTATTGTTAAATAGTAAACCCTAAAACCAGATAGTTTGGTTCCTCCAGCAACACCTCCAACGATATTTTTCCTGTTGAAAACTCTTTTGGCTAATGAAGTTCATCTCCTTTCCACATAAATTTTAGAAACAGCTTTTCTACATGTATAAAGCATCATGCAAGAATTTTGATATGAATTAAGTTAAATCTATACATCAATTTGAGGGGCAATGACATCTTTAGTATGTTGAGTTTCCCAATCCATGAATACATCTTTCTACTTAAGTTCTTCTTTCTTTCAGAAGCATTATGTAGTTTTCAGTAAACTGATCCTATACATATTTTGTTAGATTTATACCTAAGTATTTGATTTTGGGGGATGCAATTATAAATGGTATGGTTTTTAATTTAGGTTTCTAATTGTTTATTGCTAGCATATAGAAATATAATTGATTTGTGTTGAATTTGTATCCACTGACCTTATTAAATTCACTTATTAGTTCCAGGAGGGTTTTCTTTTTGTACATTCTTTGAGATTTTCCATGTAGATAATCATGAAATAGGGACAGTTTTATTTTTTCCTTTCCAATCTGTATACCTTTTATTTCCTTTTCTTGCCTTATTGCACCAGCTACGGCTACCAGTACCATATGAATAAGAATGGTAAAAGCAGAACTCCTTGCCTTGTTCCAGATCTTAGGAAGAAAGCATTCAGTCTTTCACCGTTAAGTATGATGTCAGCTCTACTTTCTTTTTGTAGATGCTTTTCATCAGGTTGAGGAAATTCTTTTCTATTTCCAGTGGTTTTTTTTTTTTTTTAATCATAAATAGGCACTGAATTTTGTCAAATGTGTTTTCTATATCACTGGGTTTCATCATGTGGTTTTTCTTCTTAGAACTACTACTAAGATGGATTACATTAATTGATTTTCAAATACTGAACCAGCCTGGAATTCCTGGAATAAATCTCACTTAGTTGTGGGATTTTTATATATTGTGAGTTCGATTTGCTAATATTTTGCTGAGAATTTTTATGTCTATGTTGATGAAGGATATCACTCTATAGTTTTCTTTTTCTGTAGTCTGTCTGATTTTGGTATCAGGGTATTACTTATCTCATGAGGTGAAAAATGTTTGCTTTTCTTCAATCTTCTGAAAGAAGTTGTATAGAATTGGTGTTATTTCTTCTGTAAATGTTTGACAATATTTCCTAGTGAAATATTTGGGGCAGGATACTACTTTTTGGAAGGTTTTATATTATTAATTTAATTTCTATTATAGTTACAGGACTGTTCAGATTATTTAATCTTGGGTGAGTTTTGTTAGTGTTTTGGGGGGAGGAGTGGTTCATTAACTAAACTGTCCATATACCTGCAGTCGTTTACAGTAGTCTCTTTATTATCCTTTTAATGTTGGTGGGATCTATAGTGATAATCCCTCTTTCATTCCTGGTATTCATAGTATGTTTCTTCTCTCATTTATCAGTCTAATTAGAGGCTTATCAATTTTATTGCTCTTTCAAAAAATCTTTTACTTTAATTTTCTGTTTTTCTGTTATCAATTTCAGTGATTTCTGCTCTAATCTTTATTATTTTCTTCCTTCTGCTTGTTTGTATTTCTTTGTTTAGTTTCATAAAGTGTGAGTTTAACATTATTGATTAAAGACCTCTCTACTTTTTAAATATATAAACATTTTGTGAAATAAATTTCCCTCTAAGCACTGCTTTAGCTATGTCCCGATCTTTTTTTTTAAATTTAAAATTTATTTTTATTTATTTATTTTTATTTCAAGATATTATGGGGGTACCAACATTTTGGTTACAAGTAATGACTTTGCCTTGCCTAAGCCAGGGCTAGAGGTGTGCCCTTCCTTCATATAGTGTGATATGTTGTGTTTTCATTTT
The DNA here is from genome assembly GCF_041146395.1 of Eulemur rufifrons. Lineage (NCBI taxonomy): Eukaryota > Metazoa > Chordata > Mammalia > Primates > Lemuridae > Eulemur > Eulemur rufifrons. The sequence continues at coordinate 189,836,613 of NC_090989.1, read as the reverse complement.
AAATTGGTACTTTAAATTGGTACAATTACATTGTACCAATTTTGGTACAAAAATGAATATTTTTAAATTTCTCTTAAGATTTCTTCTTTGATCTATACATTATTTATATATGTGTTGTTTAATTTCTAAATGTTTTGAAATTTTCCTATTACCTTTTTGTTATTGATTTCTAGTTTAATCCCCTTATGGTCAGAGGGCATAATTTTGATGATTTCAATTCTTTTAAATTTTTTAAAGTTTGTTTTATGACTCAACCTATAGACCATATGATAGATATGGTCTATCTTGGTGGATGTTCCATGCATGAGAGAATAGAACAGAACATATATATTTTGCGTTGCTGGGTAAAGTGCCAACTGTCCTTTTGAAAATTTTAACCTAGTTTTTGGCCTATATACTAAGAATAAGGCGAAGAATGACTTACCTCTTCCAGGCTAAGAAAGTCACTTTTTAGTTTCTACATAAGTAAGACCAGCCTTTGGAAATTTCAAAAGTTGCATTAAAACAACAGAGTCTGAAGGACTCTAGAGCAGGAGATCTTCTCTTCATTACCACAGTGAAAGAAATCTCACAGAACTCAAGCTCTAATCCCCAATATTAACATAATAAGTACAGTGTAGGTGCATCTTACTTGGGAATTAAGTTCCAAAGTAAACCAGTAAGACAAACACAGTGCCTATTTAAAAAATAGTGCCTATTTACCTTGAACTTGAACTCGCATAAAGGGGTTCCCACTGGCCCAAACTAGGTCAATTTGAGCATCAAAATAAACTGCTGGTGGGACTGCAAACTAGTGCAACCCCTATGGAAAGCAATATGGAGATACCTTAAACAGATTCAAGTAGACCTACCATTCGATCCAGCAATCCCATTATTGGGCATCTACCCAAAAGAACAAAAGTCATTCTATAAAAAAGACACCTGTACCTGAATGTTTATAGCAGCACAATTCACAATTGCAAAGACGTGGAAACAACCCAAATGCCCATCAATTCATGAGTGAATTAGTAAAATGTGGTATATGTATACCATGGAATATTACTCAGCTATAAGAAATAATGGTGAGATAGAATACCTTTTGTTCTCCTGGAGAGAGTTGGAACCCATTCTATTAAGTGAAGTATCTCAAGAATGGAAAAATAAGCGCCACATGTACTCACCAGCAAATTGGTTTCCCTGATCATCACCTAAGTGCACATTAGGGAATAACACCAATTGGGTTTCGGACTGAGGTAGGGGGTGGGGGGAGGGAATGGGTGTATACCTACATGATGAGTGCGATGCTCACTGTCTGGGGAATGGACACGCTTGAAGCTCTGACTTGGGGGGATGGGCGGGACATGGGCAATATATATAACCTGAACTTTTGTACCCCCATGATAGGCTGAAATAAAAAATAAATAAATAGCAAAAAAAAAAAAAAAATGGCATCGAAGCAATTGGATATCCATAGGCAAATATATGAACCTGGCCCTAACTCTTATACTTCATACCAAAACTAACTCAGAATGAATTCTACAGACTTATAAATAAAATCTAAAACTACAAAACTTTTAGGAAAAAAAGTAGGAGAAAATCTTCAGGCTCTAGGCCTAGGCAAAGAGTTTTTAGACAATACCAAAAGCACTATCTATATAAATAAGACCTAATCAAAATTGAAAACTTTTACTCTGTGAAAGCCTATGTGAAGAGAATGAAAACACATGCTATAGACTGGGAGGAAATATTTGTAAACCACATATCTAACAAAGGATTAGTGACTAGAATATGTAAAGAATTAATTCTCATAACCTAACAGTCAAAAACAATAATCCAATCAGAAAATGGGCAAAATATATGAACAGACCTTTTACTAAGAAGATATACAGATGGTAAATGAGTACATGGAAAGATGTTCAATATGATTAGCCATTAGGGAAATGTAAATTAAAATCACAATGAGATATCACTACACATCTATCCAAATGGCTAAAGTAAAAATAGTGACACCACCAAATGCTGGATGCCAGGAAACTAGATCATTCACACCAGGGCTGTCCATTAAGTACCCAGCCATTGTTAACAATAAAATATAATGAGGCTGGATACTTTCTGGATAGCCCTCGTATATTGCTAGTGGGAATGCAGAGTGGTACAGCCACTCAGGGAAACAGCTTGGTAATTTCTTAAAAAACTAAACATATCATAGGACCTAGCAATCACACATCTAGGCATTTATCCTAGAAAAATGAAAACTTAGATTCACACAAAACATGTACATAAATGTTCATAGAAACTTTGTTTATAATATCCTCAAATTGAAATCATGCCAGATGTCCTTCAATAGGTGAAGGGTTATAAACACTGTGGTACATACCACATGGTACATACTGGAATACTATTCAATTATAAAAAGGAATGAACTATTGACACACCTAATAACTTGGATGAATCTTCCAGATATTATGGTGAGTGAAAAAAATCAATCCTCCAAAGTTATATACACACCTGCGGTTCCCAACCCCTGGGCCACAGGCAGGTGTGCCTGTTAGTAACCAGGCAGCACAGCAGGAAGTGAGCAGCAGGCAGGCGAGTGAGCGAAGCTTCATCTGTATTTACAGCTGCTCCCCATTGCTTGCATCACTGCCTGAGCTCTGCCTCCTGTCGTATCAGCGGTGGCATTAGATTCTTATAGGAGCATGAACTCTATTGTAAACTGCACATGCGAGGGATCTAGGTTAGATACTCCATATGAGTAACTAATGCCTGATGATCTGAGATGGAGCCGAGGCAGTGATGCTAGCATTGGGGAGTGGCTGCAAATACAGATTATCATTAGCAGAGAGGTGTGACTGCACAAAGACCATAATAAATCAATTGCTTGCAGACTCATATCAAAAGCCTATCAGTAAGAGACAAGTAACAGTTAAGCTGCATTTGGTGGCAGGCTTATAGTGGGAAGTGAGTTGACGTATTTCAATTGTACAGCTGCATCTGGAGGCAGCTTTAAGTCAGAATCCGACACTTATTTTAGTCTGCGTGGGGCCTGCCCATTATTTTATTTACCACTTCCATCCGCACCTCTTTCCCACACTATGCACTTGTCTCAGTCAGTTTTGGTAGGCCCCTACCAAAAATAAGTAAAAAACAAACATTGCTGGAGAGTTTCTTTGAAAAGGGGGAAAGACCCAATGATGAGACAGCAGAAGACTTTAAGACCGCCAACAAAATGGAAGCTGCATTTAAAAGAAAAGTCTCAATAGGTTTTATTAAGGGACTAGAAAAGCTTATTCTAAAATTTGAATGGAAGAACAAAAGCCGAGGTTACCCAAGAGATTTCTGAAGAAGACAGTGTGGTACTCACACTACACAAAAAGACAAATGGAATAAAGAGCATTCCCAAACACACCCACACATAGGTGAAAACTGGATTTATATCAGAGCTAGTATTAAGACTAGGAAGGAAATTATAGACTTTTCAATTAATGGAACTAGAAGAACTGGTCATCCATATTGGGTGGAAAATGAAATGCTATCTTCACTTTACACAAAAACCAGAAGTCAATTTCAGGTGTATTAAAGACTTAAAAATGTAAAACACAATTAAAAATCTTTTAGAAAAAAATATGAGGAAATCTGTACAACCTCTATATAAGGAAGAATTTCTTAAAATAAGATACAAAGTACAAACCATAAAAGAAAATATTTGATTACATTAAAATTAGCAATTTGTGTTCATCAAAATCACTCTAAAGTTGCCAGACAAGCCACAGACTGGAAGAACTCCGGCAGTGATTGATTTCAGAATACTATATAGCAGTGAAAATGAACTAGAGGCATATGTAATAATACTAATTTTAATACTGGGAGGAAAAGCATGATAAAAGAAAATAACATACAGTATGATTCCATTCATATAAAGTTCAAAAATAAGCAAAAGAAAGCTATATTATTTAGATACATACATACAGGTGGTAAAATTATAGAGAAAAACAAATGATTACATAAAAATCGGGAAGTAGTTGGGAAGAGAAGGGGTAGCACCGCATGAAAGTAGAATGTAGTTGAACCAAGATGCATTATGTAGGACTTTTATAGTGCTGGCAATGTGGTTACATGGGCTTTTGCTTTATTTGTTCCACCATATGATTGCTTTATATATTTTTCTTATGTGAGTAAGATCTCTTTCAATCAAAATATTTTAATAAAAGAAAATTTAAAAGTTGCCAGAATAAATGTAATAGGAAATTCCAAGATCTACATGAAAAAAACTTTAAAAGCTCATAAATACCTAAATACAGTG